>NW_027315779.1:32026237-32123737 GCF_026437365.1 Eucyclogobius newberryi
TTTGACCAAACTTCCCAGTAAAGGAGAAGTAAAAGAATTTCAATCAAGGGTGAGCACAATCAGTAAACAATCGCAAAAGTTGTATTGCCCTTTTATTCAACTCACATCATCATACAGTCTTACGTACATTACATCTACACCTACATGTAATAAACTAGGCACATATATGTATATTTCACTGTGATTAGTCCTATTTACCACGAGCAAGAGAAAACACACATGCAATAATCAGTATATAATCTACTCACCAGCAGTTAAAGTTTCAGCTTGGACCAATTTATCTTTCTTTGTCTTGTGAGCCTCTTTGATACAGCGATCAACCTTCTGCAAATGATGCAAACTGCAGGAAGTGCATTGCTTGACTTTTTAGATGATTTTGTCTTTGCATCTGTGGTAGATCTCAGGGGTTTGGGAGAAGGTGGCAGAGTTGATGTGGTAGATTCAGCGTCACCCTCATGCTGCCCACATACCGACTGTTTTGCCGCAAGCTTTTCAGCACTAGTAACTCGTTTCTTGTCAATGAAACGTCTATAGCATGTAGGGTGAAACGTCTATAGCATGTAGGGTGAAAGCCTGGCGCGTTACTCTCCAGAAGTTGAGCAAGATTTTCGTCCGAAGAAGCCACAGAAGACGTAGGATAGTTTTGTTTGGCGAAGTCGTCATCGTGTACACAAACAGCTCCACTTCCGAGCACAAGTCACCAGCTTCCTCCGACGGACAACAGCTTCCTCCGACGGACAACAGCTTCCTCCAACGGACAACAGCTTCCTCCAGTGGACAACAGCTTCCTCCAGTGGACAACAGCTTCCTCCGACGGACAACAGCTTCCTCCAACGGACAACAGCTTCCTCCAGTGGACAACAGCTTCCTCCGACGGACAACAGCTTCCTCCAACGGACAACAGCTTCCTCCAGTGGACAACAGCTTCCTCCGACGGACAACAGCTTCCTCCAACGGACAACAGCTTCCTCCAGTGGACAACAGCTTCCTCCAGTGGACACCAGCTTCCTCCAGAGGACAACAGTCAGTGGCTGTGTTTGTTCTTTTTCTACCGCTGAAATGTGTGTGATGCACGTGTAATCCATATTTTCATAGCGTTATCTATCGGCTCGAGAGATAACATGCCGGTCCACGGGAGCAGCCATGTTTGATGTTGTTGTAGTAATCTCTCCCCTGATTGGCTGATTCAGAGGCGGAATGATTCAGGCGTAGGGATATTGCGCTATCAGTCTGAGAATATAGTTCCGCATTTAAGTTATTGCGGTAAAAAAACTGGTGCGATGCGAGTGGAGAACTTTTGGTCATGAGCTAATAGTATAATTTTATATTTGAAGTATTTTTTTTTGTTATTTGACAGGTGTAGGGAACTTGAACGATACAGGCTACAGCCTATGGCCTAAGAAAAGTGCGTTTCACTTCGCACTCAGCTGCAAACCGTCTCAGTGCATGGTGCTGGTCCTAGTTTGATGAAGCCATCAGGACATATGAACCCTTGGACGAAACTCTAGACTACCCGCCATCTTGTCCTTTCAGATTTTAAGATCAAAACTAATCCAATAATATTTTTCTCTTATAGTCATCACCTACACCTACAGTCCGGTCCCCCCTTTTAAACAGAGGAACCAACACCAAAGTCTGCCAATCCAGAGGCACTGTCCCAAACTGCCACGTGATGTTGCAGAGACGTGTCAGCCAAGATAGTCCCGTGTAGAAACTTAAGGTATCACATCCACCCTCAGATCCCTGCCACCAAGGAGCTTGCCAACTACGTAAGTGACTCCAGCTTGGGTGATGGACGAGTCAGCCTCCGAGTCCTCAGACTCTGCTACCTTGTCAGAAGATGTGAAGGGGGATTAAGAAGATCCTCAAAGTATTCCTTCAACCATTGGACAACATCCCCAGTTGAGGTCAACAGCTCTTCACCTGCACCATAAACGGTGTTGGTGAAACAGTGTCACACAGTTTACCAAAATGTCAGAGGCCTTACGACCACAGCTGCTGCATTGACAATAGAGGCTGAGAATATGGTCAATGTCCCACGCCCTCCCGGGGATCTGGGAGAAGTTCTCCTGGAGGTGTGAGTTGAAGACCTTGCTGACAGAGGGCTTTGCAAGACGTTCTTAAGACCCACCACTTGGGCCAGCCAAGTCTGTTCGGCTTCAGATCCAACTCACCACCAGGTTGTGATTGGTTGACAGTGCTGGCCCTCTCTTGACCCGAGTGTCCAAGACGACACAAGTCGATCACTAGCCTCCGGCCTAGGATGTCCTGGTGCCATGTGCACTGATGGACACTCTTGTGCTTGAACATTGTGTTTGTGTCTAGCTCAGAAATCCAATAACTGAACATCGCTCTGGTTCAGATCAGGGAGGCCATTCTTCCCGATCATCCCTCTCCAGGTGTCATTGCCGTTGCCCATGTGGGCGCTGAAGACTCCAAGAAGGCTGGCTACGTTCGCTGTTGTGTCGGCCTATGTCCAAAACAGCGATGCAGAACCCTGTCCCCAACCTGAAGGCTCAGGGACGTGACCCTCTCGTTCACTGGAGTTGAGCTTTGGGGCTATAAGCAAGAACGCCAGGGAAGTGGAACTGATCCAACCCCTCTCAAGGTACTTGGGTTCCAGGGGCCAGGCTGTGTGGAGGTGAGGCCAGCGATATCCAGTCGGTAACACTCAAGCTCAGGTTCAAACATCATTATTTTACTCAAAGTTGAATTTTGATTAATATTTGCATGAGGAAACCATTTTAACAAGGTTAAAGAAATTAAGTTGATTTTGCACAATACAGCAATTTCCATTTTTTGTGAAGGCCGTGGCGCGGTCAAATAGCTGCGCAGTTTCAGGGACCGCGGCATTTCCCTTATAGCCTCATGGCTAACCCTAACCCTAACCTTAACCTGGCGCGGTCTAAAACGGCGCTAAAACGTGGTCAAATAGCAGTGCAGTTTCAGGAGCCGCGGCGTGGCCGGCACAAAAATAACATGGCAGTTTCGGCCGCGCGCCGCGGCTCTGCAGACACTCCCTTTTGTGAAACTCAATAAGAAATGTAATTAGACATGAAAAATCTCAGTGAGGTGCATACTCAAAGGAGACAAATAATGCCTCCTGTTTCAACATCAGACAGTTACAAAGTCTTTCAAATGACACTTGTTTATTGCATCTGCAAAAAAATAAAAAATAAATAATCAATTATCATAAGGCTGAGCAAAATAATGTCTGTTTGCCGTAACCCGACCGACCTGGTATAAAACTAGCCGAGTGAAACACAAATATCAGCATTTTGTCAAAATGACGCCAAATTGTTTATTTTACCAACATTTCGCTGACTCACCGACCCTACTTTCCAAAAGCGCAGTATAGAATAATTTTATCGCGCTGGTGAATTTATTTTTCCTCCCAAGGGACGCATATGCTTCTACATGTAACAGACCATGCTAGATGGAACCCGATTGCCTTTTTCCTGTTGGTTTGCCTCCTTCAGCGCCACTGAACTGGTCACCGCTCATATCGTTCTGCGTCATGGTGTGGCTTCATGTTTAAATTTGACCTGCGCTTTGCATTCTGGGACATAAACACGCCCAGCAGCGTCATCACAACAAACATGGCGGCGCCCGTGTCCCCCGCATGTTCCCCCCGCATGCCTTCGCTACCAAAGTAAAGGATAACGGCGTACAAAAAGTCGATTGAAATATCTTAAAATTGGGTTGATCGAGACGTTTTCCGACATTGACTGTTGAAGCCTGACCCCTGCCGGTCACTCCGAGTCCAAAAATGGCGACGATTTGGATCTTTTTTTTTTTTTTGGCCTTCAAACTAAAAAAATAAGAATTTGCCTACCGACCCACTTGAAAAATGTTGGGTCGGGTTACAGCAAACATACAATTTATTTGGGGCAGCCTAAGTAGGATTGACAGAAAAACACTCATTCTAGTTTATTTTCATTCCATTTATAAAAAAAACAAATGTACTGTATACAATATAGCTATATCTTCTGTAAAATACAAGACTTTTGCAGACTGTCCTGGGACGCGGCCGGCTGAACTCCAGGCATTGGTGCAAGTGGACTTAAAGTAGGAATGTAACATGCTCGTCTCCATGGAGATATTATTGCTTTGCCTTAAATGATCCACAGTATGGTATTAAACTAATCTAGCTTTATTCAAGGTAAAACATATTGCTCGTCTCGATAGTCATGTTTAAAGCCAGACTGTGGAACATTACGGCAAAGCAATAAGCACTGCATACAAGAGGGTGACGAACCTTGCATCAGAAAAGTTTCATGGTGTATCTTTAAATATGAAGTTATTGGAACTTTATTGTCAGTTAGGGACAGTACCAAAACCCTGAGAGGCAAGTGACAAATAAATAAATAATAGTGCTCCATTTTCTAAGTTGAAAATTATTTTCCCACCGTTTTCAGGTCAAAGGTCAGTGGGGCTGCTGAATAAAAAAATCAAAGTCAGGGGGGTTTCACTTTTGGTTTGGCTTTTATTTCCTTTAGCCCCACAACTACTACTTTTTTGGACTTGCAAGCTCAAACCGGAAGAAACTTGACCACCATTATTTTCTCTTGAATCTCAGGGCTTCCATAGAACAGAGTTTATGTTTGTCTTTAGGGCTGGGCTATGTGAAAAAAGTGTATTCTATATTTTCTTTTTACTCATATAGATATTATTGATGTAGTTTGTCTAATTTAAAAACAAAAATGTCTTTCACTTAGGGATGGTGAGGGATGGATCTCGTGCCACAAGTTGTGCCCATGTGGGAAATGATCTGGTGAGATTGGAGTTTACATTTGGATTGGACAAAAACGGCTTTAGCGCTGGTGACACTTACAACTCTTCAGAAGCTGCAGTTCCAAAAAAACAGTGCTCCAATGACAGCAAAAATATAAAAGAAATCGGAAATTGTGATGCCAAAATTATAAACTGGATTCCACAATTTATTCACTATAAATGATGTCAAAATCTCCAGGCTCATTACAGTCTCATTCTGGTGGACCCGATCTCATGTCACGTCATGTCAACATAGTGGAAAAGATAATAATTTTATTTTAAAAACAAAAAATAGTAAAGATTTTCCCTCCAATATTATATATATATATATATATATATATATATATATATATATATATATATATATATATATATATATATATATATATATATATATATATATATATATATATATATATATATATACTACCTAATAATAATAATAATAACTAATAATATTAAGCATTAACTGTCTGAAAACTGCCTGAAGAAAGGTTTAAGCTCAGCAATGACTGAAGTGCGTCTCAAGTGAGCATCCCTGTGGGTGTGTCCAGCATCCAGAGGGAGTGGCCTGTCTCTTAGTGGGAGGAACCAGTCCGTGGGTGGTCAGTCAGTGGCGCTTCATGACCAGCAAGTTTTTGAGCATGTCGAAAGAGTTGCCGTCGGGCTCCAGAGACAGCAGGCCACGCTCGGGACAGTGCACCTGCAGGAAGCCGTTCTGGTCCAGGCCCACCACGTCCGCCTCAGGCCCCTCCTCGCTCCACAGACGCACCCGGGTCCCACTGCACACACAAGAGGGACACAGAGGTCACCAACTGTGTTACCATTATTGTGAGAAAAAACATCAGAATTTAACCATTATTCAAGATTAGTGAGACTGCGACCAAACAGTGAAAGTTTTCATTTTCTTTCATTCCCTTTTTCTAACATGTTACTTTTCCACAAGTTTGTGACCAGCTTTACAAAACTGAACTTTCTGAAAGACAAAATGAAGTTAAGTGTGAAAAAAGTTATTTTCCTTTGGGTCTATTTTGTGGCGATATATTGAACAAAAAATACTTAATTTTGCTTCTAAAATGGTCACAATTAGAATGTTGATACCTCGACCATCACCCCCTCCACCCTGGTACGCAACCTCGGTGTCATCATGGACCCCACCCTCTCCTTCACTCCCCATGTCAGCCACATCGTCAAGACCTCATACTTCCACCTCCGCCGCATCGCCAAAATCCGACACTGCCTCACCCTCCCCGCTGCTGAATCCCTCATCCATGCCTTCATCTCCTCCCGCCTCGACTACTGCAACTCCCTCCTCACTGGCATCTCCTCCCATTCCCTCCATAGACTCCAAATGGTCCAAAACTAAATGGTTGACTGTTACTTCCTGTTCCCGTGATTAAAACCATACAATCCCGTTATAATTGAGGATTTGGTGATGTCTGGAGTGTCCCCACAAGACGATTTTGGCCGCCTCACAGACCTCTCCCAAAAATTAAACAGTTGTACAACCAAAGACGTGCAACAGTAAGACAACTTATGACAAGCGTGTTTGATCATTTGGAATTTTTAGCTTTAACTTCCTCTTTGAACTGGTACAATATTTGTTAAAAAATCTCCAGGGAATCGGGAAGGGAAAGTCGACAATAAAATAAATTTCTGTTACGCCAAACATAATACTCACATTTTATTAATCAATCTAATGTTTACACTGCATCCTAATATTGTAACTGTTACAATAGAAGAATATTGACAAAGTAGATTCTAAAGCGTTAGCGTGCAGAGAGCGAGTGTCTGACCTGTGGAGCCACCGGCTGTAGTACTTGGGCAGGACAGCGTCTGGACCTTCTCTCTGGAACTGGCTGATGAGCTCCTCCAGGACGCTGAGGGAGCGCGCGATGAGCTGGGCAGTGCTCAGGGGCCCCAGGCTGCTCCCCTGCTCCTGGTTGTGTCGCTGGATCAGGTCGTTGATGCACACCGTGGGGCTGCTGTTGCTCACGTTGAAGCCACAGCCTGAGGGACACAGGAGGTCAGCTGTGAGGTGCCGTCATGTTCCGGCTTTCAGATGTACAGATACAAAGAAGTGCAAATGACTTTAATTTCCCATTTTCTGCTAAACTGACTTTGTTATTTAGTATGAAACAACAATTAAAATAGCTAATTATTTGGTTACATTACATTAGTAGGCCTCAAAGCACTACACAGCACGAGCAGCAGGTGGGACGTACTCATAAGCAGCAGGTGGGACGTACCTACGAGCAGCAGGTGGGACGTACTCATAAGCAGCAGGTGGGACGTACCTACGAGCAGCAGGTGGGACGTACCTACGAGCAGCAGGTGGGACGTACTCATAAGCAGCAGGTGGGACGTACCTACGAGCAGCAGGTGGGACGTACCTACGAGCAGCAGGTGGGACGTACTCATAAGCAGCAGGTGGGACGTACCTACGAGCAGCAGGTGGGACGTACCTACGAGCAGCTGGTGGGACGTACTCATAAGCAGCAGGTGGGACGTACCTACGAGCAGCAGGTGGGACGTACCTACGAGCAGCAGGTGGGACGTACTCATAAGCAGCAGGTGGGACGTACCTACGAGCAGCAGGTGGGACGTACTCATAAGCAGCAGGTGGGACGTACCTACGAGCAGCAGGTGGGACGTACCTACGAGCAGCAGGTGGGACGTACTCATAAGCAGCAGGTGGGACGTACCTACGAGCAGCAGGTGGGACGTACCTACGAGCAGCTGGTGGGACGTACTTATAAGCAGCAGGTGGGACGTACCTACGAGCAGCTGGTGGGACGTACTCATAAGCAGCAGGTGGGACGTACCTACGAGCAGCTGGTGGGACGTACTTATAAGCAGCAGGTGGGACGTACCTACGAGCAGCTGGTGGGACGTACTTATAAGCAGCAGGTGGGACGTACCTACGAGCAGCTGGTGGGACGTACTCATAAGCAGCAGGTGGGACGTACCTACGAGCAGCTGGTGGGACGTACTTATAAGCAGCAGGTGGGACGTACCTACGAGCAGCTGGTGGGACGTACTTATAAGCAGCAGGTGGGACGTACCTACGAGCAGCTGGTGGGACGTACTTATAAGCAGCAGGTGGGACGTACCTACGAGCAGCTGGTGGGACGTACTTATAAGCAGCAGGTGGGACGTACCTACGAGCAGCTGGTGGGACGTACTCATAAGCAGCAGGTGGGACGTACCTACGAGCAGCTGGTGGGACGTACTTATAAGCAGCAGGTGGGACGTACCTACGAGCAGCTGGTGGGACGTACTTATAAGCAGCAGGTGGGACGTACCTACGAGCAGCTGGTGGGACGTACTTATAAGCAGCAGGTGGGACGTACCTACGAGCAGGTGAAAGGTGGAGCCCAGCACAGTGGAGGTCACCAGGACTCCGCCCAGCTTCAGCCCACTGCCGTGGTAGATGTCGTTAGGCCACTTCACCCTCAGGTCCAGGTCCTAAAAGCACACTCAAACTGAGACAACATACAATGCAAACTCCACCTTCAACATTGGGGTACCTGAATTTTTGTCTTGTAAATGAGTGCATTTTGTGTTTTCCCCCAAAGAAGATATTGTAAAAGCAGCACTTTGTGACAAAAGGAGACTAGATATGCGATATATTCAGCGAATAATAAAGTATTTCCATTCTAGTTAAGCTGTTCTCAGATTCGTCCAAAAATGAATACATGAAAGAAAAGTGTATAATCACATTCTACTGCAGAGGTAAGAATGTGATGTAGGTGTCAGAGGCCCCGCCCTCAGAGGCCCCGCCCTCAGCTGCTTTAAATCCCATTTATCTGATAGGTACCAATTTGTTCATGTGTGTTCATGTGCCACAGGGGTCAGTACTCGGTCCAATTCAGTATACTTTTTTATGTTGCCGTTAGGTCACATGATCAGGTCACATGGCATTAACTTCCACTGCTCTGCAGATGACACTCAGCTGTATTTATCAATGAAACCTGATCAGAGCGATCAAGTAGACAGACTTAGTGCTTGTGTGAAGGAGATAAAAACCTGGATGACACTTAACTACCTGCTTCTTAACCCTGTAAAAAACAAGGTCATTGTGCTGGTCCTAAACATGTACGAGACACTTTATCTGAGCAGATAGTCACACTGGACAATGTCAGTGTCGCCTCCAGATCTACTGTAAGAAACCTCAGAGTCTTATTTGACCAGGAGCTCTTTTAAAGCTCATTTAAATCAAGCCTGTAAAACAGACTATTTCCATTTGCGCAACAAGAGCCAAAATCAGAAGAATCCGGCCTAAAAGCGATGCTGAAAAACTTATCCTGCATTTGTAACGACTAGATTAGACTGTAACTCCTGCTCGCAGCAGGTCCTAAAAGCTCCATAAAAAGTTTTCAACTGGTTCAAAATGCAGCAGCAAGATTACTAACAGGAACTAAAAGAAGAGAGCACATTACGCCGGTGCTGGAGTCTCTTCACTGGCTCCTGTCCAGTTTAGAATCACATTTAAACTCCTCCTCCTGACTTACAAAGCCATAAATGACATGGCCCCTCCCACCTCAAAGATGCTATAGAACCATATCATCCAAACAGAGCTCTTCACTCTCAGAATGCTGGCCTTCTGGTGGTCCCAAGAGTCTCTAAAAGCACAGTAGGAGGTAGAGCTCCTGTGTTATGGAATCAGCTCCTGTCCATGTTAAAGAGGCCGACACAGTTTTCATTTAAGTCGCTTATGGTCAGGCGAGTTAGGAACAGAAAAAAAACCTACAGTTCCGCTGCCCTAGGAGCAACTATGCTAGGGGAAGTATGGCAGCTTGAGCACTATCCTCTGCTTCTGACTGCTTTTTCAATCAAACAATATTTAATATTTAATTTCACTTGCAATCAGTTCATTGCTTTTCCTTCTTCTCCCACGTTCGCGCCTGCTCATACTTTGACAGATTCAGCGACTTGCAAGATCCTCTTCAGGACAAGGGAGAGGTATTGGACATGGTCCTCTCAGGTCTCGCTGAAGATGACGACATAGCCGAGATAAGCTGCACTGCACTGCTCACACCCCTGGGGAACTCCATCCATCATATGTTGAAACGTGGCATGTGCTCCATGCAGCTTGAACGGCATGACCGTAAAGTGAAAGCAGTTTGGAACATTGTGTACAGCCATGGAGACTCTTTGAGGGGCACTTGCCAGTATCCTTTTCAAAAGGTTCAATGTTGTGATGTACTTGCCTGCACCATTCTTCTTCAGTAAGTCATCAAACCTTAACGTTGGATATGCGTCTATCTCGGACACAGTTTACGGGAGTCTATGAATATCCTGGGTCAGTGGAGCAGTCCTTTTTCAGTGATTGTGTTCATGAAGGACAGAACAAAGTTGGAGGGTTGATTGACTCTGAGCCTCAGCATCTCAGATCTCATTATTCTGGAGCTTCCCAATGAGCTGCTGTGGACCTCGGTAAGTCCTGTCAAATTGTCCAGCTGACTGTAGTTCTTCCAGGACTAGCAGCGAGGACTGATTGAAGGTATGGAGCAGCTATGCAACTTACTTCACTTAATTCCTCCAGTCCCATGTCCGACTCTTACCCGTCCTCATCTTTGTCCAATTTCTGCCAAACAGGACTTTTGCTGGAGCCTGGACGGGACACTTCCTCCACTCCTTTAGGAGGTAAACGTGGTAAGTCAGGACTTTGTAGGCGACTAATCCTATCCTGCAGGCAGAAGTGTGAGGGCCGTGCCTTTTTGGAGTCTCTTCCAGTGAGCTCCACTTCCTTCCCAAGCATTGCCATGGATATTGAGGCCCCTGGTGAAGGAACATGTAACACTGCCAAATATAAAAAAGAGAAGGAGAGTTCTTTTCTGGTCGATGTCAGCAAATGTTGCAAGGCAGGTTTTCTTCTCAGAGGCAGCAAGAGGAGATGACAGACATGTCAAACGCCCCAAAAATACACATTTTAATTATCACAGGGATTTTAATATGGTAAAATGTCAATTAGTTCTCCATTAAGATGGACATATAATGCTATGTCAACTTTGAGCTTTTAACCTTGTTACAACAATGTTTCCTCATCATTTGTATTCTCAGTGTTGTATTTTGTATTGATTCGTGCATTGTCCTGTAACTGAGGTGCCAATGTTCAGAACATTCTTGTTTTCAACTACTGTCCCTGCCCACATCTCTGTACTTAGTTGTGATTGTTTGAAATACCTAAAATTGCCACTTTTCAAAAATAAAAACATGAAAATGACAATCTGCTGCTTAGAACGCTGAAATGTCAACATGAAGATGCACAGAAAGTCATTGAACCCGTTTCCATTACCAAGCCATTTTAGATTAAATTGCGGTTTACAAAGAACAAAATGTATAATGACGATCTACTTATGTTTAATACTAAATACCTCATAACCAGAAAGTGTGCGCACAGCCTCCACCACAGCCAGGGCCACCAGGTGCTGGAGGAAAGGAATCCTCTGACCCAAGCGAGAGGACAGCTCCACCTGCAGGCAGACTGTGAACATGGCACAGCCCAAAGGACTGAGCCAGCCGTTCCTGCTGCGGCCTGTGCACACACACACGCGCATGCACACACACGCGCATGCACACACACACACACACACACGCGCATGCACACACACGCGCATGCACACACACGCGCATGCACACACACACACACGCGCATGCGCACACACACACACACAGACACACACACGCGCATGCACACACACGCACACACACGCGCATGCACACACACGCACACACACGCGCACACACACACACGCGCGCACACACACACGCACACACACACACGCACACACAGTGAGATGGGGACATGTTGACTTTTCATCGTTTAAGGGACATTACATTGATTTGTCTGCATTTCCATAAGGGGGCAGGTCCCTATGATGCACACAAAACTCACCTCGACCGTGACTTTGATGAGCTGCCACTGCCACCAGACCCATGTTGCCGGGCACACGCATGTTCAACCTGTGAAAAGAGGGCCAAGTTCCATGAGATGAGAAGTCGCGTTTTTTATTTGTTTTTATCTATGAAACTCGACATTTTTATGACGCCAATAATAAAATGCCTGAGTCTGCTCTTTTACAGAGTTTAATACAGTAAACCAGTAAGAATTGTTGGCAAAGTCCAACTCAAAACTTCTGATATTTTTGTTTTGAAAAACAGCCGTAATTCAGGGCTGATCCTCAAATCAATGCTATGGAGTAAACCCCTAAATGCCCCTTAAGGCGGTACGGTGGCAGGTGGCCCTGGAGCTTTTCAAAAATGCATGAAAATGAAACTAGATGGGAGGGATATATTTGTTGTTTTAATATGATTTCTGTAGGAGGATAAACATGACACAAACATTCTTAACGTTTTCCAATGCTGTAACATTTTTTATAATAAATATTAAATTTCAACATTTCCGTCAACGAAGATTTGCATCACAGCCTGTTGTCAAATAACAAAAAGAGTCATTTGGAAAGACATTTTCAGGATGACATGAAGGATTCGCCGCAAAGACAGTGAAGGAAAGATAAATTAAAACATTAGGCAAAATCACCAATCGGCAAATCAATGACATTAATTCAGCTCCAACAAACTAAAGTCCCTGTGATGAGTCGTGACGTGATCGATATCGACGAGGCAGCGCTGTTATGCAGGTATGTGAACTTTGATGGGATGATTTTGAAGAAATGATCAAATATGTAATTGCAGTGTTCAATTCCACTGTTGCCCAGTTATGGTGGGAAAAAGAAGAGGATTGTATTGTTATTGAGGTTTGAAGTGGACCACGTTTTTGTTTTTTTCTAATCCTCAAAATAAAAAAGACACCAAAAATCTGATTTCCTAATTGTATTTCTATATTTTCATCAATGCAACAAAATATGATACATTAACATTGTAATGGAAGTTAAACGTAAAGCACCAATCGTATAGCAGAGTCACGTGGTGCGTCTCTCTCTCCAGGGGGCGTTGCAGGGACAATAAACATTTAATTAGGAATACTCATTATGTATTTGTAGCCTTGTCATTTTGATAGTGGGATCATGTAGCTAATATCCACTTACAGCCTTTGTTCCCGTCATATAAGGCTTTGACATTTTTGCGGCTCCAGGCAGATTTGTGTTTTTGGTCCAATTTGGCTCTTTGAACATCAAAGGTTGCTGACCCCTGGTCTAGATTATTCAAACATTTTCTACAACTTAGATATTATTACCTTTGAAAGTTCAGATTTTAGTTTAAAAAAATATTTCAGTCAAAGGACTCTGATGGTCATCATTCTTTATGATTTCTTGATTATAATAACTCATTATTTGTAAAACCTATAAAAGTCCCGTTTCTCCAAGTCAAATGTTTTTTTTCAACATATCAATGTGATTATCTTTTACAATCTGGTAGAAAACCAATATACCTTTTGTTATCCAGATTTTAAATCTCAAATCTTTGCTGTTAAAGGCGATTTGAGAACGCAGGCGGAAGTGCGTGTGGACTGATACAACACACGTGCGTTTGTTTATTAGCGCGACGGATCTCATTGCATCTCTCGTCTCCCGTAGATTTCCGTCTTCTAATGAGTCAGCTCGAACAGTCTTTCTCCGTCTTCATTTTGTCCCGTACACTGAGGGAACTATATGGATCAATGCGCTTAGACACGCGGAAACGTGGGGACGAGCCGCACGCGGCTGCAGGTGAGCGGTAGGTGCGTTTTATGATTGATACGTGGCAGGACTAATCGGCAGTCCACGCCACGAGGAAATACTTTGATCATAAGCCAACCAGTTTAAGATTTAAACATTTTTGTTCAGGTTTACGTATTGATTTGTTCTCTCCAAGCTGTGAGCACAATATGGGAAGTTCTGGTTTGGTCTAATATAATAGAAAATGATCTGTGTAGCAGAACATTTTTATGTTCCATCCCATCAATTGTAACACCATGAATTGTTTTTGATCGTCTGGTACAGTGGTCCCCAAACTTTTTGACTCGAGGGCCACATTGGGTTCTAAAATGTGGCCGAGGGGCCACAGGAAAATATGGTGTGTTTGTGTGAACTAATGAATTACTATAAATTACACGCAAGATTTGACCTGTAACTTGTAACAAAGCAAGGCTCAATGTACAAATTGTTTTCCAAATGCATTAAATAATGATTAATTATCTACTGACTTCTACTGTCCACAAGAGTCTTCTACAGTGTGTCAAACACTTGCGCTTCCTGCTTGATTGGCCCCGGTGGCCGTTTGTGGTGAATTTTATTTTCTGCGCGCCATAGATTTTCTTGTGCGCGCACTAAGTGCGAGCAGTGCACTATGTGCGAGCAGTGCACTATGTGCGAGCAGTGCACTATGTGCGAGCAGTGCACTATGTGCGAGCAGCTTAGAGGGAACAGTGCCATCTCTTGGGGAAATGTGGGCATTACAGGCGAAAGGTAAAATGAACGGCCAGCCACAGTATCGTGAGTTTGAATCCCAAAAATATTGAGAAAAAAACAAGATGGGCAGAATAATTAAATTTTAACCAAACAAATACAATCACCGTTTGAATCCTTCTGCAAACATCTTTTCACCAACATATCAAGACCAAAATATATTTTTTCCTAGATACTCTCAATTTACCCACATAACCAAAGAGAAAAACAAAAAATGAGGTGCTGAAATAACAGTTACTGAAATTCAAAGTGCACTTAAAAGACTAAAAAACCATAAATGTCCGGGGAGTGACAAGTTCACCTCCGAGTGGCTCTAAAAGACACACTTTCTCCGTTACTTTTGCCAACTTTTAACTGGGCCCTTAAAAAAGCTCGGAGTTGGAAAGACGCCATCATATCCTTAATACCTAAAAAGGGGACGGATCGACTTGACGGTGCCTCATACAGACCAATCTCTATTCTGAATGGACTGAGTGGACTATTGTATATACACCTCATTTATGTCAAAAAGAATGGAACAAATACTCCCAAATGGACAATGATCAGACAGGATTTATTAACAAACGACAAACACAAAATAACAAGACGATCTTTACACACGATGAACCATATACAAAAGCAACAAAATAAAGCTGTAATAATACGTCTGGATGCTGAAAAAGCTTTTGATTCAGATAGTATTCTGTTAGTACTGAGAACATTTAAAATAGATTATTTAATAGTAAAAAATATTGAGTCTCTTTACGATAGCCCAACCTCAAATGAACGGTCAGTTCACAGACCCACCGAGTTTGGAAAGAGGCAGTGTATAGTATAAATGAATGACTATATATATATATATATATATATATATATATATATATATATATATATATATATATATATATATATATATATATATATATATATAAAAAAGTCTTATGTCCATCGCGCTCTTATTTCCTGGTTTTTCGGTATCAGATAGAACTTCTCTCCGTTTATTTTCCCGGTTGCTGCATCAATTGCCTCATAAACCTTTCACCATTGTGATAATAGTAAAGAGTGTGATATCATTAATGAAGTTTTGGGCTTCTTTGAGCCGTGTTTCGTCGTAAATCGAAGCAGAAAAACTCCGGGGCTTGTAGGGAGACACGAGCAGCGCGGAGCCGGGGGGAAGGGGGCGGGAGGCGATAGGGGGGAGGGGGAGTTGGGGAGGGTGAGGGGGGATGGTGACGCGTGCCTGTGGTTATGACGCGGTCTTGCACCCACCCCCGGTCAGTTTGGAGATTTGCGGAAAGGAGATAGTCTGTAATATAGCTAAAAACTGCGGGAATCAATCAAAAAAACACTCTGGGAACATATATGAAGCACAAATAGCAATGTAAGAAGGTTAAAAGCTCTGAAACATTGATTTTGCATGTTATGGGACCTTTAAAGAGCAAATGTAAAAACAGTACTACAGATGGATGAACAGGACAGGCTAATGTGAGGAGGTTCTGCCCGGCGGGCGGGGCTTACTCAGAGTATGATAAATATCCCAGTTCTCAGACTAGAGCCGCAGATTGAGAATGACTCTTGGATGGGAGTCGAAATGTCTAGAATGACTTCAACTGAATCTTTTTCTACATTAGAGTGAATGGTGAAACTCTCCAGAGACGTTTCAGCTCCATGTCTGCACTGGAACATCCCACAGCGAGACCGCAGCCTATACCTGCATTTGAACGCCTCACCACATATTTTAGTGTAACCGAGCCTTCGGAACATCTGCTTACAATCTTTCTAATTGCAAGTGGGGCATTGGAGGTCAATGGACTGTTTGATTTCACGGTTAAACCTGCCATGGTTATGTGAACTCCCAAAGTGTTGATTGTTTCAGTGAGAAACTAGATCGCAATCGTTATTATTGAAGAGAAGACGGTCACACCACCGAGAGAAAGCCCAATTGAAGCTAAGCAGGGTCTGGTTAGTACTTGGATGGGAGACCACTGTGTGCAAACTGTTGCTGTGTTCTTAGGCAAGACATTTCAGCCAGCTTACAGAGTAGAAGTACACAGGTGTATGAAAGAGTGAGTGCAGATGCAGGACTACAGATGGAAATGAGCCAAAGGAGCATTTAGTTCTCAGTAGAATGTAAGATAAGGGTAGGACGAGACACTGCAGGTGATTCACAATATAATTTTCATGTAATGTTCTCATATCTCTCACATTTTATGTGTAAAAAATACCAAATATAAATTTAATTTGAAATCAGGTTTAAATTTGTTTATCTTATTTAGTATTTGAGTAAACAGGATCTTGGATCATGGGAGAAAGTCATGTGGTCAGATGAGCCCAAAATAGAACATTTTGGTATAAATTCCATTCGCCGTGTTTGGAGTAAGAAGGATGAGTACCATCCCAAGAACACCATCCCTACTGTGAAGTAGGGCTGGGTATTGCCAAGACCCTTGCGATACGATACGTATCCCGATACAGGGGTCACGATACGATACATGTCCCAATACATTTTTGAAAAATGGGTCTTAAAAATGTACCAAATGGGTCATGTTTTTACTCTGGATAAGAAAATGTATGAAATTTCATGTTTATCCACAAAGCACTTATTTTTAAATCCATTCTGCTCTAATAACGTCATACATCCAACCAACTGATCCAAATAGAAATATAAGGAACACATTCTAGTAAAGTATTGCATGTTTCATGCCAAACAATTGGCCTGGTCTGAACAGCTGCAGCAGCATCTTCTGCACACATCAGCTTCTGATCAGGTCCACAGCTCCTTCGAGAGAGGAGCGCAGCACAAACAGCAGATCAAAAGTACTATTTCACCTCGTTTAAAGCCTACGGGCCCAAAAAAATCTTTATTTTAAATTTTTTTTTTTTTAAATAAAAAAATATCGATACTGTGACTCAGTATCGATACGCGTATCGATACGGAGTCCGTGACGATATATCGCCGTATTGATATTTTGAACACAGCCCTACTGTGAAGCATGGGGGTGGAAACTGCACAGGGGACAGGACAACTGCTCTGTAACAAGGAGAGAATGAATGGGGCTCTAGTATAGTGGGATTTTGAGCAACAACCTCCTTCCCTCAGTCAGAGCGTTGAAGATGGGGCTTGGCTGGGTCTTCCAACATGACAATGAACATGACAATGACCTGAAGCACACAGCCAAGAGAACCAAGGTTCTGGAAGGGCCTAGCCAGTCTCCAGACCTAAATGCAGTAGAACATCTTTGGAGAGAGCTGAAAGTACGAGAGTACAGTCTATATCCTTTTCCTCGGATGAACAGATGGACGGGGCCTACCCCAGCAATGCGTCATCAGCGTTGAGTGCCGCGGCACACTTCCCTGTTTCAGCCGGTTTCAGCCCATCCCCCAGGAAGCACTCTGTACCTGGAACACCCCCCCCTTCCCCCCTCCCCCAGGTGAGAGGAGCCGCGGCGACTTCTTTTGGTCCAACTGGGACACAGCTTGTTTATTTGCTCACCGTGTCTTCTTTGAGAAAATGTGTTAAGGGCTGTAAATATGTCTCTACACTGTTTAATTTGCTGAAGGAGAACACAGTACATGGAAGGTGTCTGGAGTTTATTTAGGGTGTTTTGTTTGCCCACGACACTTCACTAAAGTCGTCAGGACGAAAAGCAAAGTCTTCCTGGGGAAAGCGCTGTGGCAGGCTGGGAGAGGACGCGCTAGGAAAGGACGCTGGGAGAGCCAACGCGGTGAAGTTAGTTTCACGTTGGACAGGAGAGCCCGGTCCGCTGCTCTGTGAACCTTCGGACTTGTGGGATGGAACGCGCTATTCCCAAGATAAAAGAAGAGAGCGCGAGAGCTGCAAGTACAAGCTTCCTGACAAGGCGTTTGTTATTACTTTGTTTTGTGATGTTTTTCATTTATTATGATGACTGCAAGTGCTTGAAATGTGATTATTGCTTTTATTCTTCGATAACTTGGCATTCCCGTGTGTCGCTGTGTAGCAATGTCTTGGCAAAATAGCATGATATGGGTCCTTGAAACTCTGTGTTGCTCAGCGACAGCCCTGGAACCTGACAGATCTAGAGAAGATCTGTGTGGAGGAGTGGCCAAAGTCCCTGCTGCACAGGCTTTTAGATAGAGGGCCACCACAACGGCGGCGTACTACCCAAAAGATAGCGCCAGGCTGAAAAAACATCCGCCAGGTTGAAAAACAAAGATCGTGTTTTTTATTCAAGTAACATACAACGCTATCATATAGTTAGGAAAGCTACACTCAATAACATAGACGACTTCCATTCTGGTCCCAAATGTTTATTTGGCACCTGTTCACCAGATCACCTGTTCACCAGATCACCTGTTCACCAGATCACCTGTTCCACCAGATCACCTGTTCACCAGATCACCTGTTCACCAGATGACCATGCACGCGCGCGCGCCGTAGAGGAACTTTTCTGCTCGCGCCGCCCACGGCGCTCGATAATATGGGAAGCCAATATGATCACACTCCGCCACATAGGAGCGGCGTATGGCATAAATTAAGAGAACGGCGGCACCGTCTAGCGTAAATTACGGCGCTTGTTTACGGCGCACGGTGTTAAAAGTGCTGCTTTATTTTGTAAAAGTGGCCGAAAATACGCTGCGATACGCCGCTCCTAAGTGGCGGAGTGTGATCATATTGGCTTTGGCGCAAGCACACATTTTTTTTGTACTTTTTATTAGTCCAGAGAATGCCGAAGCTACTTGTTTATTCTAAAAGCTGCTGCTGCAGTGTGTGCAAACCTGTTCCAGAACTACAGGAAACATTTGACATCTGCAAACAAAGGATTCTGTACCAAATATCAACATGGATTTTCTCAGGTATTCAAATACTTATTTGCAGCAATAATATACAAATAAAGTATTCAAAAATCATACAATGTGATTCCAGATTTTTTTTTAGATTCTGTCTCTCACAGTGGAAATGCACCGACAATTAAAATTTCAGACCCTTCAAAGTGGGAGAACTTGCAAAATCGCAGGATGTTCGAATACTTACTTTCCTCACTGTACCTGCTGGACACTGACCTCCACAGCCTCCACACACTGCATTCCATCAGCCGTCTGTGCCAAACCACTGCTCGGCTTTACTTCTCTCTGTACACACAGCCCTAATGACAACACTGTCTGCTCCCATCAGCTCGTGTCCTCTCCCGGCCCATTTGTCAAACTTTATGACAGCCGTAATGGCTCCCAGCTGCAGTGCTCTGGCCCTCAACAGCCTCTTGGAGCGCACATGTGGACCGGCACAAAGAGGGCTAACAGAAGCAGAGCGCTTTCACAGCCGGGGTCACAGAAGGGTCACACAGGGGTCACAAGCACTTTCTTCAGGAGTGTGCATATAACGAGCAGGGCTGATAAAGCAGAAATCAAACTCGTACAGATGGATTGGTTATAATTAACAAACTGCTGAAGGCTGCAATTACTTAGGTAATTTAATCACTAATTGAACTAAATGTCTCCATAAGGTTTTACGTTGTATAGAACTGGTGGTTTGACGCTCAACAAACTTGATAAACTCACACCCGCTAAGAAATGTATATGTGTGTTATATATATATGCATATATATATGCATATATGTATGCATATATATATATATATATATGCATATATATATATATATGCTGAGCTCACCCGTCTAGCAGATCCATGGTGGAGCTGACCACCTCGGCGTACAGAAGCGTTCGCCCCAGCAGCCTGCTCCTCAGGTGGGACTGGTAGGTTTGCAGGCTGAAGTGCTGTGGACAGGGGGCCTCGGCGCTGTCCCATACCAGCGACACAAGGCCCTCTGGAGGGTCGGACTCTGCTTCTGAGGAAGACACCAGTCTGAGGGAGACTTTAGGTAGACGCAGCAGGCCTGTGTCATCCGCCTGGTCCTTCAACCACTTCACAAACTCACTCTTTGCTTCCTGTGGACACAATCTGACATTAGACACGCCCTGTGAGTGGGTAAGAAGTTTTTTAATACTATCATACTATATTCATTTTTATAATAAACATAATCCTATATATAAAACAATTTATGTATTATTGTCAGAGGAACGGCTCGTCCTGAAGTTAAAGGCGTAATGGAAGATTTTTTTGGCCCCAAATCTGAGTCTTATTTCCTCGTGGCGTGGACTGGCGATTAGTCCTGCCACGTATCAATCATAAAACGCACCTACCGCTCACCTGCAGCAGCGTGTGGCTCGTCCCCATGAGAGCAGCACGTTTCCCTGTGTCTAAGTGCATTGATCTATCATAATATAGTTTCCTTAGTGTATGGGACAAAATTAGGACGGAGAAAGACAGTTTGAGCCGGAAATCTACGGGAGACGAGAGATGCGATGCGATCTGTCGTGCAAATAAACAAAGGCACGTGTGTGTTGTATCAGTCCACACGGGGGAGTGGCATGCGCACTTCCTCCTGAGTTCTCAAATTGCCGAAAAATCGTCCATAACGCCTTTAAGACATCCAGTTGGGAAGATTGTTTCAGGAATAAAATCTAAATGTGATGTGACACAGGTAGAGGTCATTGCATACTGTACACAAGGGCCAAATATAAAAATCTTGTTGATTTAAACTGTCAGAAAAAAATTGTTTCTTGTGCAGAAATTGTCACTGCATTGATGACATAGACCAAGGATATTCAGGGCCCGGGAGCCAAATCAGGCCCTTCAAGCAATTTAATCCAGCCCACAACCCAACTGTGATTTTATAGTCCATAAACCGCGCAATCTCTTCATTTCAGCACATACACAAGAGCTGCAAGATTGATCGTAATCCGATCAAAATCACTATTTGAATGGACGCAATAAATAATACATTTATTATAATTTAATAAATCTGATATAGGAGCGTTAGTGAATTTCTAGAAGAGAATGGCAGGCGTTGTAATGATTGTGTGGCTCTGAAATGAGTGTGAGCTGACTGAGCACCTGAGCACACTCATGTTACTTTGCATCCTGATTTACATGTGGAGCTGCACCTGGCAACAATCCAGCCCCTTTGAGTGACACAGACGAGGCCAAACATACAGAGAGTGGGCTTCAAATCAGCACCAACTCATTAGTGAGACCAAAATATCAATACAATATAATCATATGTTTTGGTTGTTTGGTTAAATCATTGTTTATTATTCTTTTCCTTGGACTTTTCCCGCACTCTTGGGTTTGGGGAGTTCATCTTGAATGGCTCCAATCAGTTTCTGATTGAACAAATAAAGCCTACGGGCCAAAAGATATAACCAACAATTATAATGTAAGAAATGGAAAATATCACTAATCTAATTTCATTTATTTGACAAAAAAAAGAGAGGACATGTTGGATATCGTATTGTGTATTTGAGGAGTTTGATTGAAAATTTGCCTAAAATTTCATATTTTAAAAAGTTAAAACATAAATACCAATAAATCGAGCTCAGAATTAGATCCGAACAAATCCTTCTGTGCTTGTATGTTACATTTTGTATAATTCTATGGATGAAGTGGAACATCTTAAGCTGTTTTGTTGTTGTCAAGAGAAAGCTTTTATGTTGAGAGCAAACTGACCAAAACTAAAAATGGCGGGGTGAGGTTGGTGGTGTGTGTGTGTCTGTGTGTGCGTGCGTGTGTATGTGGGTGTGCGGTGTGTGTCTGCATGCGCGTGTGTATGTGGGTGTGCGTGTGTCTGCATGTGTGTGTGTGACCTGCACTCTGACCGCCCGCCCTGCTGTTCCAGAGCTTAAACGTATGTGCATACATTTACATACATTTACACACATCAGGCCATATTGTTTCCATATGAGCACTATGAGCACAGACATGTTAATGATACGACTAACGAGAGCTGGGGAAAACTGATATTTTAGCACACAAAATGTGCTGGGAGCAAGCGAAAAATAATGTACCAACTATAACAATAATGGAACAAATGCAATAACATGTTAACCGGACAACATTTTATTTTCTAAACTATAATAATCAATAATTATTGAATAATGGTCCTGTCCAGATCATAGAACTATAGCGATTTTACATTTGACATCAACATTGATTGTATTAGGTTAATATTCAGTGTTCTGTTGTCAGTTAATATAGTTATAGTAAAGATGTCTCTGTCCCAAAGGGTTTTTAATTAGAGACAGAATTGTGCTGCAGATATATTTTCTGCAGGTTTGGCCAGAGCAATTTTCCATGTAAAATGTATTAATTTGAGAAAATACACCTAAAAAAGTTGTGAATTTCAGTTACAAAAGCTGCTGTGTGGAGGAAGGGCAGGTCTGTGTCACTGGAGCAGCCACGCTGGACCTTCTGCAGGTTTTGGGGCGGTTTTTCAGATGCTTCTGAAGCTAACCCTGCTCTGCACCACATGGAAAATGTTGAAAATTGTACTTTTTAAAACGTCTTCTGTACAGTTTCCATTGACAACGCAGCATTACCGTGTTGGTGCTGAGCAGGTGCACGGGGCTGGGCGACAGGGCCATGCTCTGCTCACAGCTCAGACCCAGAGAGCTCAGGATCTCCTCCAGGACCTCCAGTTGAAGCTCCTCACCGCCTGTGGGCTGGTCCACACCTTCTAACCTCAAGCTCTGGGGGTCTGCAGCCTTCTCCAGGTGAACCTACGGGCACAATGTGAGCAGGGCCGCCATGTGGAAGCTCAATGATGGAATTCTGCAAGTTTTAAGGAGGGATGTATATTTTTCTGGAGTATGAAAACATGTCTTTAAACATATTAGTTGAAGTTTAATTATCAGACAAATGTGAAACGTTTGTAAAGATTAATCATAAAAGTGCAGGAATATCATCTTATACCATTGTAGAAAAATATTCAGTTGTCGACATCTGAACAAAAAAACAGTGTCCAACCACTGAATCCTTTTTACAATGGAACACTCCTGGACGAGGGATTACGCCAAATCACCTCATTTTTATAGAAATGCTCAATTTGGTGCTGCCCGGTGTTAAGAGTGGTTAAGCCACGGCACATATGCCAGGCTCCATGTGCAGCCGGCCGCAGTGTCGTTAGAATCCCCCACTCTCAATACAATTTATATGTATGTATGTATGTATGTATGTATGTATGTATGTATGTATGTATGTATGTATGTATGTATGTATGTATGTATGTATGTATGTATGTATGTATGTATGTATGTATGTAAAAATTGCGAGGTGAGTTTGGTGGTGTGTGTGTGTCTGTGTGTGTATGTGGGTGTGCGTGTGTGTGTCTGCATGCATGTGTGCTTATATATATATATATATATATATAAAACCAAATACAAGAAAATGTTCATTTTTATATAGCAACATTCCAATAACGGTTGAGTTGAGTTTAACATAATATTGTCATGTATCACACAATACTCCAAAATAATAGATTCATTTTGCCCAGCCCCAGCCAAATTAATCACAAATGTGCATATAAATCACCTCATATCCTGATTTGAAACAACATAACTTTTAAAATGTCTATTTATAATCAGCTCTTTTTGTAGCATTTTTACTATAAACTATTTATGTTCAACTTCAACAGCTTTTGTGATATTCTCTAAATGTGGACATATTCTTAAACTATCATGGCATCGACACGTCTAACAGTGACGACACTTGAGCTTTTTCTGGGTCAAAATTGGTTTAAACTTTTTTACTTCATTACATTTGAGAGCAAGTGTCAAAACTACATTTTGAACAGGTCTAAAAAAGCCCAGACTGTTAGAGACGCCTGACATGTTTATTTAACGTTCATAGTTTCCAACTTTGAGCAAACAAAAATATGAACAAGATCTGGGACGCCTCAAAATGTGTCTGAAATACTTTTTTACTGTAAAAGCATTTTTTTTTTTAAAAAGGTTATACTATTATTTCAGTAGATTTCTTGTATATTAAAAATGGAGTACTTGTTCCACCGCTGTTGAAAAGCAAAAGAATAGCGTTGTGTGCGACATTACCTGACAGAGCACAGCCTCTCCCCCGTCGTCTCCGTGCGTCACCCTGATGATGACCATGTGTCCCCCATTCAGCTCCCCCCACAGCTCCACCTCGCCCCCGCCCTGTGTGTCCCTGGTGTAGACCTGCCCGCTGGCCTGCACCCGGAGCTGCATAATGCTGCTGTCCTCCCGGGTGAAGCTCAGTGTCCTCACCCTGCCTTCACCCTCCGCCTCCTGCCGACTGAGGGAGACGCCGGCAGGGCACAGGTGGGAGACTAGCCCCAGCACCCTGCCGCCCCCACTCAGGTAGGTCAGGAAGCGGGTTTGGAGATGAGCCCAGACAGCTTCCTCCTCCCGCTCCTGCTCCGTGTCCTCTGCTACAACCAGGAGACGACAGTTGTCCAGCCACGGATCACTCAGAGCTTGCTGTGTTGTTAGATGGTAGATCATGTAGTTGTCCGTGTTTATGGATTTGGATAAAACTTGTTGAATGGTCTGGAATCGTGGCTCGCTATTTCCTGTGTACACCAAAACGTTCGGCGGCTTGGAGTTCACGTCGACGCCTGTGGAGAAAATAATAATAGTCTTTGTTTGCTTTTTAAAAACAGAGTGAACAAATTGCTGCACAGTCAGCAGTAGAAAAAATAAAATCATAAAAATAGTTTTTGATCAAATTAAATACGGACAAAAATAGACGGCTCAAACAGGCTGCAACGATTAATGGACTAATTGTGACTAGTCGACTATAAAAAAAAAAATATATATATATTGTATTCTGACACCCACAAAAGCTAGCTGGACAATACTGACTCTAAAACAGATATGAAAAGACCTTATGATAGCAAAAACAGAACCATTATTTAAATCAAAATGTGTGTGAGAGTTGAAAGTGCAGAATTGTTGGGACCTAAAATAGAACCTTGAGGCACACCACTGGTCCTGAGGGAGGAAGAGCTAAGATTACCTCTGGTGCCATCTTCCAGAATGTCGCCTCCTCCATTCAGCACAGAGCAGTCGTCCGGGAGGTCGGGGATGTTCTCCACAGAGGCGTACTTCACCGACAGGATGGTGCTGTTCTCCAGCTGCAGACACTCATGGCAGCTGGAGAGATGCAGGTGGTGGCCGTGCTCTGACATGTGCTGCTGCTGGCTCGCCGGGTCGCAGAGGAGAGCAGCCAGGTTGTGGGCCCCGTGCAGAGGTTCGGAGCCTCGGCGTTCGTCCAGGCGGCATGGGTGGTCAGGGGGCAGATGGAGACTGCCTTTGCGGCACAGGAGAGGGGCTTCGTCGACGGAGAGGTGGCAGAGTGAGGGCTGGTGCTCCGGAGAGGGAGACTTGTCCAGTAACGCTGCGACGACAGACTCCTCCAGAAGGACAGCTGAGAAATTAAATAACAAAGAAACCAAAAATAAATAAAAGTCCTATCTTATGAATTTTTCAGAAAAAAATATTTTTGGATAACATTTCCTCATTCATGATTACATTTTAAGGTGAGACACTGCAGGGGAATCGGAAAGAATCTTAAATTTAGAGATATACATTTTTATTTTCTCTCCAAATTTACGCGACTAAATGCAAGGAAAAAATGTACGGAGCCAGGTTTAAATTTCTTGTTTCAGTTTGTTGGCTGTCGGCCCCAACGTCGACGCGTGTGGTGTGATTCATTTGTCTGCAACTTTGTCTGTTTTCTGTCTTCTTTTGCGCATGCGCAAGTCGCAAAACTAATGACAACAAAGCCACCTGTGATCTCTCTGTGACCCACGTGAAGCTATATGGTCACGTGACACCGAGAGCCCAGTCCCATTTCTTCTCGCAAGCAACGCGGATTCTGAGGAACTGATCGCTCTGGCGGCCATCCAGGATTCATAGAACCGTAGTTACATCCGTAACTTCCGTTCTATATTTATCCAAACCCTATTTTAACCAAACCCTGGCCGGCCAAAACGGAGCCACCAGGAGAAGGCTGTGTCCCCCATGATGAACCCTCAATAGCAGGCTGCAAAATAGACAGGGGCCCGGGGCCCGCAAGCAGTTGAATCTCCGGCGGGCCCGCGGTTTGAGATAGGAGGGGGTCCGCCGTGCCCCTCCTCAAAAAAAAAATCAAGATTTAACTAGTAATTTGGCCATATTCATATATCACATATATATGTTAGTAGTTCATTTTGTAGGCTGTGATTTCATATATTCCACAAGATCTCCTTGTGTCAAATGTTGTAAACAGTATTTATTTTGTATCTAAGAAACATTATTATATTGAATTAAACAGTTTTAAAGATAATGATCTCTGGTTTATATGATTCAGTATCTGTGCTCTTCCTTCATATCAAATAACAGATAAAAGTACTTTAAATTGTTTTACATGCTAATAACCAGGTTTAAAACAACACATTTATCTTGTTCTTATGACGCTGCGATGCCGCGCCGCGCGCGCTTGTGGGCCCCTGAAATGGCCCCTAACTTTGAAAATCTATTTCTCAGCCTGAATAGGGTCGGTAAAATCAGAGGGAGTGGTGGAAATGCATTAAGTAGAGTTCTGGGCCAGTCTTGTGCCAGCGCATCCTGACTGGCCCAGATGACAAGCACCGTCCGTCAGGGAAAACCATAGGTTCGGCTCCCTGGACACAAAAAGGTTGACCTTGCCAAACATTCCCCAAATGTTGTCTCCCACTTCTGGAGTGGAAGACAACATTTCACTTTTGAAGTCTACTCCCTGGGCAGACCATCCTTGAGGTCTATGGAAGTGGACCACTCGTTCGGAGATATTGCCTAAAACATCTCCGTGGTTTTCAACATGTGGAATGACAGGGTTTTTAAAAACACATTGAGACCTCGAAGGTCCAGAACTGGGCGTAGATTGCCAGTCTTCTTTGGCACCAGGAAATACCGGGAGTAATAGCCCCCTGGATCTTACAGTGGGTCCACAGGCACAACACGCGTGGACAACACGCGACCAAGCTCCCTGGACATAAGAGCAAACGCGTGCATTCCCTGTGTCGGTACATCCATATTAGACTTCTCCAGTGCAGTGGAAAGACCGAGCAGCAGGTGGGAAAGGGAGTTCTCCATCCTACCCATCCATGCCCCCACATCCTATGCCCAGGACAAGAATTAATCGGTGATAGGACATTGCGGATTTGTTCGGGCCCTAAGGCCCTCCTCCGGGGAGAGTTAGGAGATTAATACAAAAATCAATATGAACCAAATTCAGCTCTGTTTATGGAACAAACCTAATGAATTAAGCTGACATTATATAGTAGACTATCATACAACTCTGGCCAACTGAGTCCATAAAATAAATAGATTTTTTCATGGGTCCCCAGACCCCCCTGCAAGACTCCCAGTAGTAAATATTACTTCAACTCCTGGGCCACTTTTTTCACCCAGTCCGCTCCTGCTACACAGGTCATGAACAAGGTTTTAGTCTTTCTTTCATTGTAAGTGGATTAAAGCACTTTATTAAAAGTAATAAGCAGAAATGACTCTTGTAATTTGAATCTTTTAACAAAGCATGTCACTTGGACAGTTGTGTCTGGCGTGGCCACATTGCACACGTCTGATGTTGCTCACAGTGGTCCAAGGGCCGCTCAGGGAGTTTGTGTGTTTGCTCAGACACATGAAGAATTAGAGGGAACATTGCAAGGGACACGTCGTGTTTTCTATATTTTAAGCTTCAAAACGCTGTGTGTTTTATTTACAATCAAACTAATTTTTACAGAGGAATTAGTCTAATGACGAAGTGAAACGACAGAACACAAAGACACACGTGGAGCGTGAACATGCGATACACAGCGGTCTGCAGATTAGAACCTGCCACATTGAAATGAAACTCTCTTGGTCAGACCTGAATCACGGTGGAATATATTTATCTGTAAATATCTCATGTTACAACGTAACACTCAATCTATAAGTACAAGCTCAGGAGCAGCTGAACCAGATGTGAAGACACAGGTAAATCAGCTCACACAGAGTCATCAAGGACAGAGGGGACAGTAGGGACAGAGGAGACCATAGGGACAGAGGAGACCGTAGGGACAGAGGAGACCGTAGGGACAGAGGAGACAGTAGGGACAGAGGAGACAGTAGGGACAGAGGAGACAGTAGACAGTAGGGACAGTAGGGACAGAAGGGACAGTAGGGACAGAGGAGACAGTAGGGACAGTAGGGACAGAGGAGACAGTAGACAGTAGGGACAGAGGAGACAGTAGGGGCAGAGGAGACAGTAGGGACAGAGGAGACAGTAGGGACAGAGGAGACAGTAGACAGAAGGGACAGAAGGGACAGTAGGGACAGAGGAGACAGTAGACAGTAGGGACAGAGGAGACAGTAGACAGTAGGGACAGAGGGGACAGTAGGGACAGAGGAGACAGTAGGGACAGAGGAGACAGTAGGGACAGAGGAGACAGTAGACAGTAGGGACAGAGGAGACAGTAGGGACAGAGGAGACAGTAGGGACAGAGGAGACAGTAGGGACAGAAGGGACAGTAGGGACAGAGGAGACAGTAGACAGTAGGGACAGAAGGGACAGTAGGGACAGAGGAGACAGTAGACAGTAGGGACAGAGGAGACAGTAGGGGCAGAGGAGACAGTAGGGGCAGAGGAGACAGTAGGGACAGAGGAGACAGTAGACAGTAGGGACAGAGGAGACAGTAGGGACAGAGGAGACAGTAGACAGTAGGGACAGAGGAGACAGTAGGGACAGTAGGGACAGAGGAGACAGTAGACAGAAGGGACAGAGGAGACAGTAGGGACAGAGGAGACAGTAGGGACAGAGGAGACAGTAGACAGAAGGGACAGTAGGGACAGAGGAGACAGTAGACAGTAGGGACAGAGGAGACAGAGGAGACAGTAGGGACAGAGGAGACAGTAGGGACAGAGGGGACAGAGGAGACAGTAGGGACAGAGGAGACAGTAGGGACAGAGGGGACAGAGGAGACAGTAAGGACAGAGGAGACAGTAGGGACAGAGGAGACAGTAGGGACAGAGGAGACAGTAGGGACAGAGGGGACAGAGGAGACAGTAGGGACAGAGGAGACAGTAGGGACAGTAGGGACAGAGGAGACAGTAGGGACAGAGGAGACAGTAGGGACAGCTGTAATGCGTTTTCTGTTTAAGTTTCAAAATGCTGTGTGTTTTATTACAATCCAACTCCTATTCACTTAGAAATTAGTCTGATTAGTAATGCAGTACAAAGGACCTCGAGTGCACCGCAAGGTAAATATCTCATGTTACAATGTGGGCACCTGAAGTTTATTGTCAGGTGCGGGCCGTGTATCGACAAGTTCTATTTTCTTTGTAATTTTGTGTGATTTTTATTCAGGAGTGCGGTATAGCCCGAAAAGTATGGTTTATTTGAAATATAGAAAGAGAAACTCAAACCCAAACTTCTAGGACGAACTAAAAGTATAAAGAAAAGTGTAAACAGTGCGTTACATACGGACGATCTTGGAGGGCCAGAGGTGGTCGTCCAGCTGGAGGCGGTCCTCGATGAAGGCCACACCCAGGCGGCTGAAGTCCTCCACAGAGGCCTGGGCCAGGGCTTGGTACGGCTGGCCCGGGGTCAGAGGGCGGTGGGCCAGAGGGACACACAGCTCGGACCACCCCAGCACCTGCACACGGACACTGTGACATACTGAGGACAGTGTTTTTAATGAGCGGGCGGGGCCACGGCCGACCCTGAGGCAGTAAAGGCCCAGCAGAGGAAAGGAGTCAGCGCCTCAATCACATCTTATTTCATGCATGCCTATGATCTAATCTTATTTTATATTTGACTATTGATAGCCATGTTTAATCACTGAAGCACATTCCTAGTTTATGAATTTTGTTCACTAACAATTTTCAATAAGGCCAAGAAGAAAAAAATTGTGTGTTTCCTGTAACCCGACCGATCTGGATTTCAAAATAAAGAAAACCTGACCGTAAACATTTGATCGCATATTTACCGGCCGTACGTTTCGAAAATGTTAAATTGTGAGAGCGAATCCAAAAGCTGCGGGGAAAAATCATCTGTGGGGATCGTAAGATATGAAAATCGCTGCACTTTTGATTTTCGTTTCGTTTTACCTACGGGCGCATTCATGTTTGTAGATGCAACCTGCGCAGATGCTCCATTTGGGCAGCGTGCAGACTGGCTGCCATGGCGACAGGTACGCCCGGTGTTTCAGCTGTGAAGTTATTTGGAGTGACTGTTGAAAAGTGCTCACATCAAGTGACAATAAGAAAAATAGTGAACGTAGAAGTCTGTAAGAAATGTTTCGACGACGACGCAGCAACAGAGCGGTAATGACTCAAAAGTCGTCTGCTAATGGCCCTTTTCCTGTGGTTGGACTAGTTTAGATGTAGAGAACTATTTTATTCAATATCTGCACCAATAACTTCAATGTGATGCGCTCACTTCTGAGGAAAGAAGACCTACCTGGATTTTTTTTTCAATGTTACCGGAAACACACTATTTATTTTTTGGCTCAAAGCTTTTTCTGAGTCAGATTCATGGGTTTCAGATTCTTGTTCTGTTTAAGGATGTTTCCTCTTTCAAAGAATATTATATTTAGTTTTAAATGGTTCATTGTTATGGCAATGGTGTTATGGCTAATTTCTCATAAATCTGAAACCCATGGACATGCAACTTTTCTTGTGGGGTGTTCACTGCAAGATGTTTTGTTTTTTAAATAAGAATGAATGATAGAGAAGTGTAATGCCACACGGTGGAACATTATGCATGTCTTGTCTTTGTTGTTAATGAGAATTAGTGTTGTGTCGTGTTTTTGTTCATAAACCTTTTTACGAAGAGCCATTTTAATCTGGTTTAATTTGGAAAATATGAAATGGATGTGTATTGATGATCTAGCAGCCCAAACATACTAATTACAGGACAACTTTAAAAGGTAAATTAAATTAGATAGTCACACTGGACAATGTCAGTGTAGCCTCCAGTTCTACTGTAAGAAACCTTGGAGTCTTATTTGACCAGGAGCTCTCATTTAAAGCTCATATAAATCAAGCTTGTAAAACAGCCTATTTCCATTTGCGCAACATAGCCAAAATCAGAAGAATCCTGCCTAAAAGTGATGCCGAAAAACTTATCCATGCATTTGTAACGACTAGATTAGACTACTGTAACTCCCTGCTTGCAGCGTGTCCTAAAAGCTCCATAAAAAGCTTTCAACTGGTTCAAAATGCAGCAGCAAGATTACTAACAGGAACAAAAAGAAGAGAGCACATTACGCCAGTGCTGAAGTCTCTTCACTGGCTCCCCGTCGAGTCTAGAATCAAATTCAAAATTCTACTCTTGACCTACAAAGCCATAAATGACATGGCCCCATCCTACCTCAAAGATGCTATAGAACCATATCATCCAAACAGAGCTCTTCGCTCTCAGAATGCCGGCCTTCTGGTGGTGCCAAGAGTCTCTAAAAGTACTGTAGGAGGTAGAGCGTTTAGCTCCCAAGCTCCTGTGTTATGGAATCAGCTCCCGACCCATGTTAAATGTGCTGACACAGTCTCTTCATTTAAGTCCAGGCTTAAAACGTTCCTCTTCGAAATCGTTTATGGTCAGACTAGTTAGGAACAGAAACATAAACCCACAGCTTCAGCTACGCTGCCCTAGGAGTAACTATGCTGGGGGAAGTATGACAGCTTGAGCACTATCCTCTTCTTCTTCTGACTACTTATGCTATCAAACAATATTTATTTTTTGATTCCACTTGCAAACTGTTCACCGCCTTCTTTTCTTTCTCTCACTCCTGAGGACCTGTGGACCCAGATGCCCCTCTCCTGGTGAAGTGGTCCCTGCCCTGTGTGGACGGTCCCTCATCTGCCTGAAGAGTGGCTCCAGCTCGCTTCCGACGGTCCCTCATCTGCCTGAAGAGTGGGTCCAGCTCGCCTCCGACGGTCCCTCTTCTGCCTGAAGAGTGGGTCCAGCTCGACTCAGACGGTCCCTCTTCTGCCTGAAGAGTGGGTCCAGCTCGACTCAGTCGGTCCCTCTTCTGCCTGAAGAGTGGGTCCAGCTCCAGTCTCCTTGTGTCCGTCTGTCCGTCTGTGAGAGTCGGATCTCTCCTTCACTGGAACTCCTCCAGGTTTCTACGCTTTTTTTCCCAAAGAGGTTTTTTTTGTAGTTTTTCCTGGCCGAGAAGGAGAGTCTAAGGACAGAGGACCCTGGGACATCGTCCCTCGCCACCACAGACATTGTCTGACTTCATCGCCACCACAGACATTGTTGATTCATTTCTCCCTGTGGCCCTCAGAGGCAACTGTTGTTGTGATTTTGGGCCTTACAAAAATAAATTGATTTGATTTGATTTGATTTGAAATGGAAAGCTTCAAAACCAGGATGAAAAGGCCAGACTTCCATGATTGGAACACAGTGGGCTACAGCACCCCCATGTGCTCATCATTTGCTACTGCAGAGTTTCCGATGCTTCTCTGATGACTCCTGCACCGCGAGTGACTCCTGCGCCGCGAGTGACTCCTGCGCCGCGAGTGACTCCTGCGCCGCGAGTGACTCCTGCGCCGCGAGTGACTCCTGCGCCGCGAGTGACTCCTGCGCCGCGAGCGACTTTTTTGCCATATTGCCCTATTGCCTCTACAAACTCTCTGGGAAGCCGAGCTTGCCTCCGGGCCCCCGTGCCCCGGAACTCACCTTGTTGTTGGGCTTTGCGGGGCCGAAGGAGGCTCCAGTGGCCTCGATGATGAAGGAGATGAGGTCTGTTTGAGGTCTGCAAGTCGAGGAGGAGCGCAGCGGGGTCCAGCGGCTCAGGTCACAGCAGGCCTGGGGACACAGACAACAGTCAGGGGCCCGCTTTAAACACACCGCACACACAGCACTGTCAGGGGCCCACTATATCATACACGCACAGCACTGTCAGGGGCCCACTATGTCATACACACAGCAGTGTCAGGGGCCCTGATCCAGTCATACGGTACATGCACGCAGCATTGTCAGGGGCCTACAATAACTATGTCCTAAATGCACACAACTCTTTTGGAGCCACTATAACTAGTTATTAAAAAGTGTGATTTAGTGCTTGGCCGGTAGAACAGTGGTCAGTGGCGTTGCACATGTGCAGTTGCTGTTGCCGTGGTGCCAATTCCGGTCGCACACTGGGCCCGCTGTGTCCCACACTGCACCCGACACTGCGCCCGACACTGCACCCGCTGTGTCCCACACTGCGCCCGCTGTGTCCCACACTGCACCCGACACTGCACCCGCTGTGTCCCACACTGCGCCCGCTGTGTCCCACACTGCACCCGCTGTGTCCCACACTGCGCCCGCTGTGTCCCACACTGCGCCCGCTGTGTCCCACACTGCACCCGACACTGCGCCCGACACTGCGCCCGACACTGTGCCCGCTGTGTCCCAGAGCCCGCCGTGTCCCTCGCTGTGTGGCACACTGCGCGCCCGCTGTGTGGCACACTGCGCCCGCTGTGTCCCACACTGCACTGCACCCGCTGTGTCCCACACTGCGCCCTCTGTGTCCCACACTGCGCCCTCTGTGTCCCACACTGCACCCGCTGTGTCCCACACTGCACTGCGCCTGCTGTGTCCCACACTGCACTGCGCCCGCTGTGTCCCACACTGCACTGCACCCGCTGTGTCCCACACTGCACTGCACCCGCTGTGTCCCACACTGCACTGCTATCGCTGTGTCCCACGCCGCGCTCGCTGTGTCCCACGCTGCGCTCGCTGTGTCGCACACTGCTATCGCTGTGTCCCACACTGCACTGCGCCTGCTGTGTCCCACACTGCACTGCAATCGCTGTGTCCCATGCTGCGCTCGCTGTGTCCCACATTGCGCTCACTGTGTCCCACATTGCGCTCACTGTGTCCCACATTGCGCTCACTGTGTCGTACACCCACTACACAAGACATGACTTCCAAACGGTGAGAGACGACAAAGGTGCCAAATGTAGAGAACTGTTACTTCAAAATAACAGCATTAGTTCAAAGAAGTCAATTCTGTGTAAATGAAAATCTTGATCTATGTTGTATTAATGTCCCTCCATTAAAAACATACCAGCAGTTGTGTTTTGTTTCATTCAAACACATTTAACACACAAATCCTGAATATTTAGGCTGTGTTTTTCTCTCACCCTAAACACTCTATTCCACTTTGTGATGTCATTAAGTGGTAATACAGAAATAGCTTCGCTGTAATTTAAACTACATGCACCTTCACTAGAATTATTTGGATCATTTCAGACTTCAAACTTTGAAGGTAAAGCTGCATTGTATACTGCACAAAGTATTTCTGATTACAAGTATTGATTTGATTTCAATTAGATTTGTTTCCACAGGATTCTGTTCAGGCTAAACTCATGAAAGAGTCTCATGTACTTCAGAACGTTTGTACAGATGTTGACTGCAGACGTGGCCGTTTTCAGCAGAATAAGAGATGTTTGTGGAGGAAATTACACTTTATAATGCTACTTTTGCAATTTTATTGTAACCATTCAAATTGCGATTTCATTTGATTACAATGTATCTTGCTGACTTTTTTTTTAGAGTAAAGCAGTTCAATTGTGGTCAAAATAACTGCTAATAACTAAAAACTACCACTCAATGACATCAGAAGGTGGAACAAAGTGTGTTGAACTTTTGAGATAGAAACTGGACTCTGAAAGAAACAAACAACTCTGGGTCTGTTTTTGTGACATTCTAACATCTGCGCCGTCCCTTCTGCGCTGTTCAGGACCTTTATGTCCTATGTATGTATGTCGTATGTATGTATGTATGTATGTCGTATGTATGTCGTATGTATGTCCTATGTATGTCCTATGTATGTCCTATGTATGTCCTATGTATGTCCTATGTATGTCCTATGTATGTCGTATATATGTCCTATGTATGTATGAATGTCCTATGTATGTGTGTATGTATGAATGTCCTATGTATGTGTGTATGTATGAATGTCCTATGTATGTATGTATATCCTATGTATGTATGTATGTCCTATGTATGTGTGTATGTATGTCCTATGTATGTGTGTATGTATGTCCTATGTATGTATGTATGTATGTCCTATGTATGTATGTATGTATGTATGTCCTATGTATGTATGTATGTATGTATGTATGTATGTCCTATGTATCTATGTATGTATGTATGTCGTATGTATGTATGTATGTATATCCTATGTATGTATGTGTGTATGTATGTCCTATGTATGTGTGTATGTATGTCCTATGTATGTATGTATGTATGTATGTCCTATGTATGTATGTATGTATGTATGTATGTATGTATGTATGTAAACGCGCTCAGTCCAATGACCTGCGGAGCCCCGTGTCGCACCTGCGGCTCGGTCACGTACACCACCGCGTCCCGGAGCTGGAGGAACACACCCGGTTCCCCGTGAGGCTCCCCGTCCCGGGGCTTCAGATGCCAGTGCGGAGCGGTGGTGTGACGGGGCGCGGAGTTGGTGTTGCTGGAGCACCGACAGAAGCTGAAGGACAAGCGGCCATGTCCGGGTCCGTGTCCCGGTGTACACTGGAGCCGGCGCAGCGTGTCCCGGAGGAGCACCGCGTAGCCCCGCTGGAAGCGCAGCCACAGGTACACGTAGGACAGCGTAATCAGCATGTTCTGCCGTGGCTCCCGGGCTCCACATAGGGGCCTCCGTCCATGCTCCTGCTCCAGGGGCCACTCTGTGGACACAACACGGCGCTCGCTTCGTGCAAAATCTGTTTACTTTGTTGTGCGCCTGCGCGTCCCAGTGGCCTGGCCGGAAGGACCTTCCTCTTCTTCATGTGTGGGAACTTAAAGACGCATTACCGCCACCAGCCGATCAGGAGTGTGAACTGGAACGCGAACGCTTCAGAATTAAACTACGTCTGTGTAATTGACCACATGGACGTTATTCTGTTACTCCACGAGGCCAACATTACTATAGAAGAGGAATGTATTACCTAAAGTGTAAGTGTAACTGTATTTGTTATGATTGAACGTGAGAATTAGAGTACCGGTTATCGCTTACTGTTACTATGGTGATGATCTCTCTCTGACTGTATGCCACTACACTTACTACTACGCTTCTTTTTGCACTTCACAAATTACATTTAACTGAAGGTGACTTTTTTCCCTTCATAACAACAATATGTAGAAAAAGGCGCCTTCAAAAAAAATCCCTGAGCTTAAAAGAGACAAACAAAACCTTAAAGAACGGTGTCATGTCCCTTCTCCTCCTGGACACAAGAGGGCGCCACTCTGCTCGCAGACGGACCCGTCCCGTGTGTGTTTACAGCGGACTGCATCAGTGCCATGATCCGTGCGTCGCCCTGGAGCCTGGACTGAACAAATCATCTCCTGCTCCGTGCAAACTGTTGTGGGACCGGATCGGTAGAAGCCCCACGGGCCCCAGAACCCCGCAGAACCCCGCAGAGGCCCCGGCACCAGCGTGGCACAGTCGGCGGTCGCAAGTAGGTACCGACGAGGCCCGCACACAGGGACCAGGACCAGGCTGCGGCGCGGGGGTCTGTGCCGCTGGGACGGGGTCGGTGCCGCTGGAGGGTGGGACGGTGTGGTTCTGGATTAGGGTGGTCAATGGCCCCTTTTTGGACCAATACATTTCTCAAAATGTCAGAATGGAGGCGACAGGAGGCAAAATGAAGAAAACACGTTGAATGAGTGACTGCTCAGATCTACATGATGATAGTTTTCATGGCAAAAGACAAGATACATGTTTGAATTTTGAGGAGAAATTCTAGTTTGTCTGCTTTACTATTACAAAAAAATGTTCTATTCTCAGGAAGCTTCACAAATCGAATAATATATGTGGTAAAGTGTGTAATATATCTGTAGATAAAATGAAAAACTATCGTGGGATCAACATTTCTGTGAGTATTTGTCCAGTAAAACCTAAAATGCTAAGTGCGGCATAATGTGCTGTAACATCTCCTGTATGTGCAGTAAATCCCATGTTAAATGTGTTTAAAGCAGCTCTGACGTCACTTACATGTTTACTATGACTAAACCACACCAAGTTTTCATATTTTGTGATATTCTGAGTTTATCCCAGTTTCTTTGTTGAAATCACATCATGCACCTCTTAACTTTTCCTCCATTCTGGAATTTGGAATCCTTTGTTCAAATATTTTTAAAAGGTCTATTCGGACAGAAAAGGTCATGTTCCTAATGAACTGCGGAATGCAATTTCTTCCTTTTGTAAAATATAATATCTTAGATGTGAGTTTAGAATCTTTTTCGAATCACTGTCAATAACCTCCCAGTGCATCATGAGCTCAAGCATTTAAATGTCTGCTAAAGTTCTCTAATGTCAAATCAGTGGCTTAACATTTTCTTTTCATAAAATGCATTTCTTATCATTCAAGTAATATAATAATAGTGTTTTATGGCGCCTGATGAGACATTAAACTGTGGCTGGATTTCTCAGAGCTGAGACTACACTAAAACCACTGCTGATAAACGCATGATCTGTCAGAAATATCCAATAAACCTCATTACATAGTAAATGTTTTAATAAAAATGTGGCAGTCATTTACCAAGGCCTCCTGGAAACTGCTGTCAGTAACACCCTGATTCAAATTAGACTCTAATAACAATGTTACAAACGTTTCCAAGATACAATATGTTATTTACAAGGCGCCTGATTGAGATTTCTGCCAAACCTTGAAAAAAACATGCACTCTGGAGTCTGGACCATTGAACATTTCTAAGAAGGCTGAAAACCTATTGGTCTCCAGAATGTCCCAAAGTGTAGATGTAACTTTCTATCTCCACGGAGACATGCGCCACCAGGAATCTCACTTTAATAAATGCTGCTTAAATAGCAACATATTTGATTTATTGTAACCCTAGTTTGGAGTTGGACCATGCGGATCTTACCACAGCTGGAGGAGGCAAACACGAGGGGCTGGTTAGAGTTACTTTCTGACTGTCCCACTTTTAGTCCTGCACAGCCATTTAGGCCTCTGTCCCACTTATTTAGAGACTGGCCCACTTTTCCATTGATGCCACTTGCCACTACATTTAAAATGTGAGTTAAGTACTTATTATTTTTATTCCACTGCATTTGAAACATCAGTATAATACTATAATATGTTCTACTATATATTTATTATTTTTTAAATGGAGTTTGCTGTGTGTTTTGTCCCGTGTAAAGCCTCACGATGCTCACTCCAGACTGTGCAGATGCTGCTCTGTTCATTAGTCATTTTGTTGTGCTTTGGCTTTAATCAGTTTTAAGAGACTTTGAATTGTCTTGATGCAGCAGTATTACCGGCCCATCTCTAATCTGCCATTTTGGGGCAAATGCCTCGGAAAGGTTCAACTCAACTCATGTTTTTCAGTCAAGTTTTAGACCTCATCACATCACTGAGACTGCTGTTGTCAAGGTGACAAATGACATCTGCCTCAGTCGTAATTCTTTTAGATCTGAGTGCTGCTTTTGACACTGTTGATAAAGGGATCCTCTTACAGAGACTAGAGGACTGGGTGGGCATCACTGGCACTGCCCTAAATTGGTTAAAGGTTGAATGGACAATTTTTTGGCCCAAATCTGAGTCTCATTTCCTCGTGGCGTGGACTGCCTATTAGTCCTGCCACGTATGTGTAGGTGAGTTCTGTGAGTGCATAGAACTCACCTACTGCTCACCTGCAGGCTCGTCGGCTCGTCCTCAGGAGAGCAGCACGTTTACCTGTGTCAAAGCGCATGGATCTATCATAATATAGTTCCCTCAGTGTACAGAACAAAATTAAGACAGAGAAAGACAGTTCGAGCTCAGAAGAGACGGAAATCTACGGGAGACGAGAGATGCGATGTGATCCGTTGTGCTAATAAACAAACGCACGTCTAGCCACGAGGGTGTTGTGTAGGTCGGCACGGGGGGAGTGCGCATGCCTTCTCAAATCGGCGAAAAATCGTCCATTACGCCTTTAAGGTCCTATCTGGAAAACGTTGTTGAAATTGGCAACTGTGTCTCAGACCACAAGCCCCTGACCTGTGGGGTTCCCCAAGGATCAGTCCTGGGACCCCTTCTGTTCAATCTCTACATGCTGTCGTTAGGACACATTTTCGCTGCTTATCAACTGACCTATCACAATTATGCAGACGATTCAGATCTATGTTTCACTGTCGCAGGTGAATATGGACCAGTGGATTCACTCTGCAGTGACTGAGTTGAACTTTAATTGAAAATTGAATTTTAGCAGCCACGTCAAATCGATAACATCAGCAGGTTTTTACCATCCAAAAAACATTGCCAAAATCCAAAATATAGTGTCCAAACCAGATTTGGAGAGACTTATCCATGTGTTTGTCTCCAGTAGATTAGACTGTAACGGCCTTCTCACTGGCCTCTCCAAACGAGTTGTAAAACAGCTGCAGTACATCCAGAACGCTGCTGCTCAGCTCCTGACTAGAACCAGGAAGTACCATCACATTAGTCCTGTTCTCAGGTCTCTGCACTGCCCCCTGTGGCTTGGAGAAGAGACTTTAAAGCAGCTCTGCTTGTGTACAAGTCTCTCCATGGCCTAGCACCAAAGTACATCTCGGACATGTTAGTGCCATATGAACCATCTCGGACTCTGGGGACCTCAGGGACCGGCCTCCTGCTGGTGCCAGAGTCAGGACTAAACATGGGGAATCTGCGTTTCAGTTTTATGCAGCTGAAATCTGGAACAGTCTTCTTGAAGATGTGAGAACGGCTTCTACTCTGACAATGTTCAAATCTAAGCTAAAAACTATTTTGTTTAGCTGCGTGTATGACTAAAATGATTTAATTTTGCGCTCTTCTCTTTTATTTCCTTATCTTTGTCATTTTCATGCAGTTGTTCCGGTTGTTTGAAGCACCGTTGCCTTGTGTACGGATTTTGCTCTACGAATAAACTTGCCTTGTCTTATTGTCTTATTCCTGCTTCGCAACATCATCGTTCACGACAAAAAGTACTTTCAATACTTAAGTCATTTCTTCAAAAATATTTGAAGTAAATAATCATTTGGCTTAGATATCTTTTCATATTTCATATTTGAGTGATTAAATGAGTGAGTGAGTGAGTGAGTGAGTGAGTAAATGCAGTACTCATTATCCTTATTGCAGTTATTATTATCTCTCACTCTGAGTCCCACCATATTCCTCAACTCTTTTCTACAGCTGGCGGTGGTTGGGACATGCTGGAGGTGGTTGGGACATGCTGGAGGTGGTTGGGACATGCTGGCGGTGGTTGGGACATGCTGGAGGTGGTTGGGACATGCTGGAGGTGGTTGGGACATGCTGGAGGTGGTTGGGACATGCTGGAGGTGGTTGGGACATGCTGGAGGTGGTTGGGACATGCTGGAGGTGGTTGGGACATGCTGGCGGTGGTTGGGACATGCTGGCGGTGGTTGGGACATGCTGGCGGTGGTTGGGACATGCTGGCGGTGGTTGGGACATGCTGGAGGTGGTTGGGACATGCTGGAGGTGGTTGGGACATGCTGGCGGTGGTTGGGACATGCTGGCGGTGGTTGGGACATGCTGGCGTTGGGACATGCTGGCGGTGGTTGGGACATGCTGGCGGTGGGACAGGGGTTTACAGTGGTCCTCAGATCTCATATTGTTTGTTTTTCAGAGCCCTGAGATCAGCAGCTCGTCTCGTCTCTGTGCTGGGAACTCTCCAGAGTGGCACAGATGGATGAACAAAGTGTGGAGGTAAGGCCCCGATCTCCTCTTTATTCATAGAGCCTCAAAGAATTTCTTAACATAAACATTCTAAATTCTATAATGAAGGCAAAAGTTTGATGTTTGATGATGTGACTTCAATAAAGAAACTGGGATTAACCTCAGAATATCACAAAATAGGGCAAAAGTGGTTTAGTCACAGTAAAAGCCTCAGAGTGTTTTTCAAACTTCCTATAAGTGATCTGTTCTTTTCTTCTGTATCTACCTCTGTATCTAAGATAAGATAAGATAATCCTTTATTGTCCCACATGGGGAAATTTCATTGGTGCAACGCAGGTAGATACAGAGGTAGATACAGAAGAAAAGAACAGATCACTTATAGGAAGTCTGAAAAACACTCTCAGTAGAAGATCTCCTATAACAAAAACTCCCATAGACAAATAAATAAATAAATACCATTGCATGTGATCACGACAGTAATTGCACATGAATATGTGTCACGACGGCACATGGATTGCAGATGAATTTCACAGTAATTGCACATGAATCACAACAGTAATTGCACATGGTTAGGTCAGTATTGCGAGTGTTCAGGACTAACAGTGTTTGTTATAAAGTCTGACAGCAGCAGGAAGGAAAGACCTGCGTTGCAACAATGAAATTTGCCCATGTGGGACAATAAAGGAATATCTTATCTTATCTTATCTTAGACACATATGAGTGATGTCCAAGGTGCTTTAAACACATTTCACATGAGATTTACTGCATTTACTGGAGATTTAAAATGAGATTATACTATCACGTAGCATTTGTGATGAAGACAAATGATAGAAATCTGGCCTTTAGTCCTGTCTGGATGACGTGTGGGCCCTCTGTGGTACGGCGTCTGCAGACAGTGAGGAGGTTCATGCGTGTTGTGAGTGTAACCATGTTGTGTGGTGTTCCTCCAGAGCATCGCAGAGGTCTTCCGCTGCTTCATCTGCATGGAGAAGCTGAGAGACGCCCGGCTCTGCCCACACTGCTCCAAACTCTGCTGCTTCAGCTGCATCCGGGTATTTATGGCCAAAACCTCAACCGCAGTCATTTTACCAACATAAAGTTAGAAGACAATGAAACAGACATTGTTCTGGGCTGCAGCTATTGATTTAAAGCAGAACTAAGGCAATGATAGTGATGGGTAGATGGCGCGTCAAGGTGTGAGTTACACATTCCCAGGTTTGACACTGTGTTAATGCCCTCTATTGCGCCATCTGGTGGTTTAAAAAAGGTAGGCCTACTGCTTCTTAAGCAGACGTGTTAAAGGAATAATAGAGGATTTTGGCGACCAATCTGAGTCTCATTTCCTCGTGGCGTGGACAGCCGAGTAGTTCTCCCACTTGTCAATCATTCCCTGCGTGCTACTGCACACCTGCAGCCTCGTTCTCAGGATAGCAGCACGTTTCCCTGGCTGTGCATGCGTGGTTGATATGCCTGTGTTTGTTTAGCGATTTCCTTCAGTGTACAGTACAAAAATTATGAGAGAAAGACTGTGTTTGAGCTCAGAAGAGACGGAAATCTGCCGAGACGAGAGATGCGATGCGATCTGTCGCGCTAAAAAACAAGGCCGTGGCTACAGAGCCGCGGCATGGTAAAATAGCCCAGCAGTTTCAGGAGCCGCGGCACGGCCATATAGCCTCATGGATAGCCCTAACCTTAACTTTAACCTTAACCTTTAACCCTGACCCTAACCCTGACCCTAACCCGGCGCGGTCTAACCTGGCGCGGCCAAATAGCCCATCAGTTTCAGGAGCCGCGGCACAAAATAGCCTAGCAGTTTCGGCGGCTCTGTAGACACTCCTAATAAACAAATGCACGTGTCGCAGCGGGGCTGTTGCGTGCCTCCGCACAAGGTTTAATGGTTCTCTTGAAAAGAACCGGAGGGTGGGGGGGTGATTGTCAGAATCTTAATAGGTTTATTGCTACAGTCAATAAACATAGGAACTCGTCTTGGTGATCGATGCAAGACAAAACAATGAACAATGAATAAGTCATAACAATAAGCTATCAGATAAAAAAAAAATAGAAATAAAAAATAGGCTTAATATGTACAGAAATTTACAGTTGTACAGATGTATGTAATGCAGAAAGTGAGTGATTAAATCATGGTTTAATTGCCAGTGTTTAAGAAGTGTTCATGAGTGGTTTAAAAAAGGTAGGCCTACTGCTTCTTAAGCAGACGTGTTATATGACGTGTGGAATAATAGAGGATTTTGGCGAGCCTCCTGCCTGAGGGGAGTGGCCTCCTGCCTGAGGGGGGTGGCCTCCTGTCTGAGGGGAGTGGCCTCCTGTCTGAGGGGGGTGGCCTCCTGCCTGAGGGGAGTGGCCTCCTGTCTGAGGGGGGTGGCCTCCTGTCTGAGGGGGGTGGCCTCCTGCCTGAGGGGGGTGGCCTCCTGCCTGAGGGGGGTGGCCTCCTGCCTGAGGGGGGTGGCCTCCTGCCTGAGGGGGGTGGCCTCCTGCCTGAGGGGGGTGGCCTCCTGTCTGAGGGGAGTGGCCTCCTGCCTGAGGGGAGTAGCTCAAATAGTCCATGTCCAGGGTGAGAAGGGTCGGCTGTGATCCGACCTGTTCGTCCCAGAGCCCTGGATACGTACAGGTCCTGCAGAGATGGAAGTCTGCAGCCGATCACCTTCTCAGCAGAGGGCGCTGTAGTCTCTGTTTGTCCCTGGCTGTGGCTCCAGCGTACCACACGGTGATGGAGGAGGTGATGGAGGAGGTGAGGATGGGCTCAATGATGGCCGTGTAAAACTGCACCATCATCTTCGCTGTCAGCTTAGCTTTCCTCAGCTGCTGCAGGAAGTACATCCTCTGATGGTGGGCTTTTACTTGAGGTCCTGGGTGATGGTGGTGCCGATTTTATTGCCTCGATGATTAGTTTAATTTAGTTTTAATTTACATATTTAATTAACCCACGAAGTTGGTCTATTAACTATAGACAACAAATAACAACAATAACATGGGATGAGCCTGACACTAGACACAGACTCACGGAGCAAGATGAGAAAAAAAATTTAAACTATGGTCACATGTTTGATTCTCAAGTAACATAATAGCATTGTATATGTGCAATGCTACTGTGTTCAAACTCTACTGCTTGTACTGAAAAAGCAGATTGACCAAGTACTTTTTTCAGGGAGACGAGATTATTTAAGGAGCAGATCTGGTGTGTCTGATACTTTGACTAAAGAAATGACAAAGTGGTGGGACAAGCCCATGCAGGATTTTAAAAACCAGGTTGGCATCATGAAAATGTACATGGTTTTCCCAATTTGACAGATTGTATTTGACCAAAATACTGCAGTGATGATGACGAAAAAGTGTTATGTCGAGGACATTTAGCGCTTGTTTGTCGAAAGAATGGACTCTTGTCTTACCTGTGACCATATTTCTATTTAGTCTATTCAAAACGACAATGTAATGCTGAGGACAAACAGGGAATGACACACACAGACTGGGGCAACAAATTGCTCAATATCAGAGTGATATCATTATCTAAGGAAACCCACCTATGACCAATCTAGTGTACCGTCCTCACTGGTCACCAGGCTGGGCCTCCACTAGGGATCGAACGAGGTCTCATGCCACAAGATCCAGAATCAAGTGTTGCTGGCCGTAGGCTTCATCAGACAGGACAGTAGAGCATGAAATAGAGATGAGACTGGGGCAGGACATTGCAGCAAACTGTCTCGAGCCGTATTCAAACACAACTCTGCAGGTGGTTCGTAATGTATGAACGTAATAGACCGATAATTGTAAATTCTATTTGTTCTGGTGGACTCAACCTCAGGGGTCTGCACCAGCCCGACTCACAGCCACGCTAAAGACTCCTACAAGTTAGGAGTGAACGACTACCACTACTGCAGTAGGAAGTGTTATACATGTACCCAAATACATATTGAGAATTGTGAGTAACGTTATTGTGTGTTTATAGTGGATACATTTTCTTTGTAGTGAGGAGATTGTTCTTTATGCTTATTGTGGCATAAGGAAGTTTCAATATTATTGTTTATTGTGATTTACTTTCTGTATCTGTATTTCATGCTTCAAATGTGTTCTTGTGGCAAAGATTGCAGACAGCTCAGAGTTGTAATGTTTCCTTGTGTGTCCACAGCGCTGGCTGACCGAGCAGAGAGCACAGTGCCCTCACTGCAGGTAAGACCCTGTCAGGACTAGGGCTGGGTATTGCCAAGAACCTCGCGACACAGATACGTTTCCCGATACATGTTTATTCCGATACAATTCCCTCATTACGATACATATCCCAATACATTTTTGAAAAAGGGGTCTTAAAAATGTACCAAATGGGTCATGTTTTTACTCTGGATAAGAAAATGTATGAAACTTCATGTTTATCCACAAAGCACTTATTTATAAATCCATTCTGCTCTAATAACTTCATACATCCAACTGATCCAAATAGAAATATATGGAACACATTCTAGTAAAGTATTGCATGTTTCATGGTCTGAACAGCTGCAACAGCATCTTCTGCACAGATCAGCTTCTGATCAGGTCCACAGCTCCTCCTCACCTCGTCCCAGAGGAGCAGCACAAACGGCAGATCAAAAGTATTATTCCACCTCGTTTAAAGCTTACGGGCCACAATAGTCTTATACGGTAATATTTTTTTTTCTCCAAAAAACAAAACAGTATCGATATGGAGTTTGTGACAATATATTGCTGTATCGATATTTTTGAACACCACCCTAGTCAGTGGGAGTCTGTGGTAAGCAGCACCTTCATTATGAAGTGAACATCATTGATCTGAAACGCCTAAATACTACAGCTCCACAGTGACACTTCACTGTAACAAGGAGCAGACGGTCATTTACATTTACACGTTCCTCTACATGTGTCATACCCAGATATTTATATAAAGGAATACTTCACCCGAGTAAATTAATATCTTTGCCCGCGCTTTCCCTCTTCGGTGATGACACTATGTACTCACTGGTATTCATTCATTGATAATGTTAATTGCTTCTATAACCACTAAAATAAGAGCAGATGAAAGGAATACAACTTGTTTTATTCAAAAGACATGGCTAAATAGTGATGAGAGCTTTTTCAGCCTTTAGTGTTTCCTGAAGTCCTGACGCTACTACACCAATGCCGAGCAGCGCTGAGGACCCCGACTGTGGTCTTTCCATGGACAAAAGAAAACAAACGGGAGAAAGTTGAAATAGCTCGACCTAAATGAGCGGACATGGGGCACAACTGTGTCAAAAAACACCTTCGCTGATCAAACAAGCGTCCTTACTGTGCCAAAATACCATAATACGCTCAAGAACACGCACTATAACACCTCACGTCAAAACATCACATCCATTTTATGCTTTGGCACATCCCTGAAGAAAAGTCGCTAGGGTCAGGGTCAGCCAGGGTCAGGGTTAGAGAACGCTGTCCCCAAGTCCATTCTGACGGTAATGAAATATCACTTATGATGACATATGCTCTTTAAGGTTTAGTTTGGGATCAGTCTACAGGGAATGACTTTCTGTGGATGTGCTCTGCAGGGCTCCTCTGCAGCTGAGGGAGCTGGTAAACTGTCGCTGGGCTGAAGAGGTGACCCAACAATTGGACACTTTACAGCTATGCAGCCTGTCCAAGCACGAGGACAACGACCGAGACAAGTGAGTACCACCCTACACTGACTTGATCTTGTGATAAAACACTGTATTTCCACTGATGCTAACTTATATGCTGAGCCCAGATGCTCAGCAAAACAATGCTAGCATTATCGATATACGTTAGCACCAGCTGTTTCCTCTTTATTGACACGCTCGCTTTCAAACGTGGCTTTGTGGAGAAGTGAAATGAATGCAGAAAAAGCTGAGGAAAATCCGGAAGTAGATTCCTGTTTACTCTAGCTTAAAGTCCAATACGGACCAAGCCGTATCGAGGATGCAAAGTGATGCACTGCCAAGAGCATGCGCATTACACGACATCTGAGGAAACCTCCTTCCTCTGCCTGCAAAGCCTTTCCTAAAGCACCAAATTGTCAACACAGAGCACATGGAGGGTCACGAGAGAATCGAAACCTAACACCCAACTCTCTGGAAACACCAGTACCGAATGATGTGTTACTGTTAAGACACTCGTCCCATCCTTACCTTAAACTTTGTTTTTGCATTTGGACCACTCTGATGTTGTATCTCCATGTGCTCCCTAAGTCTGACCTAAGTGTCTCCTGCAGGTGTGAGAACCACCTCGAGAAGCTGAGCGTGTACTGCTGGACCTGCAAGAAATGCATCTGTCACCAGTGTGCGCTGTGGGGCGGCATGGTAAGAGCAGGGCACAGCTGTGGGAGGGCGTGGTAAGAGCAGGGCACAGCTGTAGGAGGGCATGGTAAGAGCAGGGCACAGCTGTGGGAGGGCATGGTAAGAGCAGGGCACGGCTGTGGGAGGGCATGGTAAGAGCAGGGCACAGCTGTAGGAGGGCATGGTAAGAGCAGGGCACAGCTGTGGGAGGGCATGGTAAGAGCAGGGCACGGCTGTGGGAGGGCATGGTAAGAGCAGGGCACAGCTGTGGGAGGGCGTGGTAAGAGCAGGGCACAGCTGTGGGAGGGCGTGGTAAGAGCAGGGCACAGCTGTGGGAGGGCGTGGTAAGAGCAGGGCACAGCTGTGGGAGGGCGTGGTAAGAGCAGGGTACAGCTGTGGGAGGGCGTGGTAAGAGCAGGGTACAGCTGTGGGAGGGCGTGGTAAGAGCAGGGCACAGCTGTGGGAGGGCATGGTAAGAGCAGGGCACAGCTGTGGGAGGGCATGGTAAGAGCAGGGCACGGCTGTGGGAGGGCATGGTAAGAGCAGGGCACAGCTGTAGGAGGGCATGGTAAGAGCAGGGCACAGCTGTGGGAGGGCATGGTAAGAGCAGGGCACGGCTGTGGGAGGGCATGGTAAGAGCAGGGCACGGCTGTGGGAGGGCATGGTAAGAGCAGGGCACAGCTGTGGGAGGGCGTGGTAAGAGCAGGGCACAGCTGTGGGAGGGCGTGGTAAGAGCAGGGTACAGCTGTGGGAGGGCGTGGTAAGAGCAGGGCACAGCTGTGGGAGGGCGTGGTAAGAGCAGGGCACAGCTGTGGGAGGGCGTGGTAAGAACAGGGCACAGCTGTGGGAGGGCATGGTAAGAGCAGGGCACAGGGCATGCTGTGGGAGGGCGTGGTAAGAGCAGGGCACAGCTGTAGGAGGGCATGGTAAGAGCAGGGCACGGCTGTGGGAGGGCATGGTAAGAGCAGGGCACGGCTGTGGGAGGGCATGGTAAGAGCAGGGCACAGCTGTGGGAGGGCGTGGTAAGAGCAGGGCACAGCTGTGGGAGGGCGTGGTAAGAGCAGGGCACAGCTGTGGGAGGGCGTGGTAAGAGCAGGGCACAGCTGTGGGAGGGCGTGGTAAGAGCAGGGTACAGCTGTGGGAGGGCGTGGTAAGAGCAGGGCACAGCTGTGGGAGGGCGTGGTAAGAGCAGGGCACAGCTGTGGGAGGGCATGGTAAGAGCAGGGCACAGGGCATGCTGTGGGAGGGCGTGGTAAGAGCAGGGCACAGGGCACGCTGTGGGAGGGCATGGTAAGAGCAGGGCACAGCTGTGGGAGGGCGTGGTAAGAGCAGGGCACAGCTGTGGGAGGGCGTGGTAAGAGCAGGGCACGGCTGTGGGAGGGCGTGGTAAGAGCAGGGCACAGGGCACGCTGTGGGAGGGCATGGTAAGAGCAGGGCACAGGGCACGCTGTGGGAGGGCATGGTAAGAGCAGGGCACAGCTGTGGGAGGGCGTGGTAAGAGCAGGGCACAGCTGTGGGAGGGCGTGGTAAGAGCAGGGCACGGCTGTGGGAGGGCGTGGTAAGAGCAGGGCACGGCTGTGGGAGGGCGTGGTAAGAGCAGGGCACGGCTGTGGGAGGGCGTGGTAAGAGCAGGGCACGGCTGTGGGAGGGCGTGGTAAGAGCAGGGCACGGCTGTGGGAGGGCGTGGAGCAGGACACTTGACTTGATGTCCAGTTTCAATTAAAATGACTTTCTAAATATTTTCTTCCAAAATTCCACTTGAAGTTGTGTTTAATTTCTTTGTATTTTGAACAAAACACTCGCACGTCCTGTAGTGTCACTGTAACACTGACTCACTTGTGTTCGAAACGGCTCATTAAATGTTGGCATAGATATAATTATGTATACTCTCTACTTTAAATCAAATAATTCAAATAGATGCTGAAATCCAAGTATTATCATATTAAACATTCATCAGTTTCTGCTCCAGGACAAGCTCTGTGTCGAATGTGGGTCAGTTTGATGTCCTCCAGTGTGACGTCTTTCTTTTCTAAAATTCTAAACACAACTATAATTGTTGAAAAAATCTCCCATAGAAATGGACAAATACATTTAATTAATTAGATGATCATGTATCTAATTGTACTATATTACTGCGTTTGCTGTTTACTGTACAGCTGTGTGAAACCGCTCCTGTGTTGCAGCATGGAGGCCACACCTTCAAGCCCCTGGTGGAGATCTATGAGCAGCATGTGACCAAAGTGAAAGAGGAGGTGTCCAAGCTGCGGCGCCGCCTGCTTGAACTCATCAGCCTGGTGCAGGAAGTGGTGAGCATTGTCCCCAAAGGCACAAAGTCCTTCTTCCTTGTGGGCCGAGGAACCGAGTAGAGGCTTAGATAAGACTTCGTCACCATGTTCCAGTGTGTGCCCATTCAGTCTATTTGAGTTTATCTTGTAAAAAAGTGGTATGGGACCTTTTTCTGATCCATGGAGGCCACTTGGATCAGAAGGTTGTGTGACTGTCCCTGGGTTTGGAGCGTGAGAATGTGACCACGCTGAGGCCTCTCCCTCTTGTGCTCAGGAGAGGAACGTGGAGGCGGTGAGGGGGGCCAAGGACGAGAGGGTCCGGGAGATACGCAACGCTGTGGAGATGATGATCGCTCGTCTGGACAACCAGCTCAAGAACAAGCTCATCACACTCATGGGTCAGGCTCCGTCACATGCTCACACCTGAGGATTAGCTTCTTCTTGTTTGAATCAAAGTATACACTTTGGGGCAATTTTCATGCCAAAGATCCAAAATGTTGAGCTTGACACAAAGCTATAACGTGACCTGTCCACTAAAGGCCCGTTCTCTGTGCCCAGGCCAGAAGACGTCTCTGACCCAGGAGACGGAGCTGCTGGAGTCCCTGCTGCAGGAGGTGGAGCACCAGGTGAGCAGCACCAGAGCTCTGTGGCGGGCCCCGCACCAGAGCTCTGTGGCGGGCCCCGCACCAGAGCTCTGTGGAGGGCCCCGCACCAGAGCTCTGTGGAGGGCCCCGCACCAGAGCTCTGTGGCGGGCCCCGCACCAGAGCTCTGTGGCGGGCCCCGCACCAGAGCTCTGTGGAGGGCCCCGCACCAGAGCTCTGTGGAGGGCCCCGCACCAGAGCTCTGTGGAGGGCCCCGCACCAGAGCTCTGTGTAGGGCCCCGCACCAGAGGCCCCGCACCAGAGCTCTGTGTAGGGCCCCGCACCAGAGCTCTGTGGAGGGCCCCGCACCAGAGCTCTGTGGAGGGCCCCGCACCAGAGCTCTGTGGAGGGCCCCGCACCGCCCACTGCCCAGGCCCGTCTGAGGCCTTCATCACATCGCTGGCTGAACTTATCCTTGATTAGTTTCTCTGACCTGAATAGACTCGCCCACATATGAGGGCACAAGTCGTGTAGATAAGACATAACATCTGCTGTGGGCAGATGTTATGCAGATGTCTGAGCCAATCAGCAACGCCTGCACTCATTGTTTCATTCTGTACATAACGTATTGAATGTATTACAGTATGAGTAACGATTATGGGAATATATCTAGGAATCAAGTGTAGCCTGTTTAAATATGTGTCCTCTTTTTAAATCCGTGCGCATTGATATTGTTGCCTTGCTCGTTTATGAAAGAAGGGAGAAGAATCCAAAAGAGTTAGAATGAATGAAATGTTTAATCACTGCCATGTACAATACTAATACATATAAACAGAGCGCTTACCTAAAATGTCCCTGTCGAATGTACGGCGTCTTACACGGGCATAGTCCGGACGCGCCCTGGCCCTGTGCGCTCAAACAATGGATACATTTTCATATGGGCGTGATATGAAGGTTGACGCCTTCTCTCAGTATTCTTCCATTCGCCGTTCTATTGCACAGAGATGTCCTTGGGCTCGTCTGCAGCTTTCTCCTTATCTAGGAATGTGGTCTGTGTGAGGCCAGTTTCAGCACAACTTGGAGTGACTAAAATGAATACAATCTAAAGTTAATGTAGTTGGTATTCCCTTCAATATAAAGAACACGCTGTTGCTTATGCATTTCCTTATTCGTCCATACTCCTCTCTCACCATCCACTCGCTCAGCTGAATCCTCATCTCTGATTGGTCAAACTCGCAACCTGCTCCAGACCAGTTAATGCATTTAGGGCCTGACTGTTGCCATAGAGATCTTCCCCGATAGGACGTTCTCCAGCTTTATAGTACTGCTAAACCAGGGCTAATCCTGAAGTTACCTCACTCTAATCCAGCTCCATAGCACAGGCCCTCGGGGGCCTTTAAACCAGCGCGTGCATGTGCATCAAACATAGTCAAGACCTTCCATTTTTGTCAACCGCATAACCAGAATGAGCGCACAGATTTTTGGAAGTCCTGGCCCTGGAGGGGATGCCATGTGTGAACTTGGTCTGTTGAGAGAATCCATGTCTCAACGGTTTGTGTCCACGTGAAGAAAGCCGGTGCCAAAGTAACTTCTAATATAAATGTGTGGCAGCTCCACTCGTGCAGCAAGAGCGAGCTGATCTCCAAGAGCCCCGAGATCCTGCTCATGTTCCAGCAGGTGCACAGAAAGCCCATGCAGTCGTTTGTGACCACGCCTGTGCCCCCCGACTTCACCAGGTCTGTGTCCCTCTGCTGTCCCCTGTGTCCCTCTGCTGTTCTCTCTGTCCCTCTGCTGTTCTCTCTGTCACATATTGAATGGAGGGTTGTAACGTGAGATGTGTGTGTTGTTTTCAGTGAGTTGGTCCCTGCGTATGACTCCAGCACCTTTGTCCTGGTCAACTTCAGGTGAGTGACTGAGTGAGTGACTGAGTGACTAAAAAGGTTGACACAAAGTCAATGTGATCGATATCGGCCGTGTTCAGTATTCATTTATTAATTTTCTACCGTTTGTTCCCGTTCGGGGGCTGACATGTGATGCGTGACCCGTGTGTGTGTGTGACCCGTGTGTGTGTGTGACCCGTGTGTGTGTGTGACCCGTGTGTGTGTGTGTGTGTGTGAGTGACCCGTGTGTGCGAACCGTGTGTGTGACCTGTATATGACCTGCGTGTATGGCCTGCGTTGGCAACTTGCGTTTGCAACCTGCGTGTGACTTGTGTGCGACCCCGTGTCCGACCCCGTGTGCGGACCCATGTTGTGCGGACCCGTGTGCGGACCCGTGTGCGGACCCGTGTGTGACCCGTGTGTGACCCGTGCATATGTGTGTGCGTGCAGCACTCTGAGGCAGCGGGCCGACCCGGTCTACAGCCCGCCCCTGCAGATCTCCGGACTGTGCTGGAGGCTCAAAGTCTATCCTGTGAGTTTCTAATGCTGATACGACAATATTGCACATCTCATTTTACACTCTCTATATTGTTCATGCCACACAGTCCCGTGAACACCTTCAAAAATAGTTGTAGTAAAGGAGTTATATCGCAAACAAATACATTTCTATCATGTGAAAGCCACTGAACCCCAGTTGTGTATGTGAATTTATATAAGTAAAATACAAATCCCAATGGAAAAGAATTAAACTGCATTTCCATTTCAGCTTGTTCATATGTGCTGTGTTTGTCTGTTGTGGACTGATGGTGTTGCTTTGACAGGACGGGAACGGCGTAGTGCGAGGGAACTACCTGTCTGTGTTCCTCGAGCTGTCTGCTGGACTCCCGGAAACCTCCAAGTACGTTTCTGCTGTCTGCGCTCTGGCCCCTGTGAGGCCCCATGTTATTGCTTTAGATATATAGCGGTACAGCTTTTACATTGTCCATGTCGCATTTATTCAATTTCAGGTGATTTTATTGATTTAAAACAAACACATTCATACTGTGAGCAGGCTCACCTCTCCACAGATCTCATCAGTTCTTTATACATAATATATATATCATTTGTAAATCAATCAGTGTACTTGAAATCAGTGTACTTGAAATCAGTGTACTTGAAATCAGTGTACAGTGAACCCTCGTTGATAGGCAAAATCCGCAAAGTAGAAACCTTTATTTTTTTACAGTTATTATACAATGAAATACTCCATAAAACATTGAAGCTCACACGCGCACTCTCACCGGCCTCGCAAACTTCAATTTGGCAAGCGGTTTTACGTACGTGTACATATTAATCCATAACGTTATTGACACAGGTAGAGAAGACGCGGAGAGACTGTTTAGCCAATCAGAATGCAGAACACAATGCATGATGCAAATCCGCGAAGCAGCGAGACCGCGAAAAGTGAACCGCGATATAGCGAGGGATCACTGTACTTGAATTCATTGTACTTGAATTCATTGTACTTGAATTCATTGTACTTGAATTCAGTGTACTTGAATTCATTGTACTTGAATTCAGTGTACTTGAATTCAGTGTACTTGAATTCAGTGTACTTGAATTCAGTGTACTTGAATTCAGTGTACTTGAATTCAGTGTACTTGAATTCAGTTAGACAAGGTAGATGCTGGTGCTGCACTGTGGGCCTACAGTGTCTCTGCTCTTCAGGTATGAGTACCGTGTGGAGATGGTGCACCAGTCCTCCAGTGATCCCACTAAAAACATCATCCGAGAGTTCGCCTCAGACTTTGAAGTGGGGGAGTGCTGGGGGTATAACCGCTTCTTCAGACTGGACCTGCTGGCCAGTGAGGGCTACCTCAACATGCAGACGGACACTCTGGTGCTACGGTGGGTCCACTACATACACACACACACACACACACCACATACACACACACACACACACACATACATACACACACACACACACACACACACACACTCCTCCGAAAGGAGGCTTGAGTCCGCTCGGCCAAAAAGGTCAAGAAGAGCGTGCACAGAGACCACAAGATTTTGAATTGAAAGTCCTTATTTAAGACCAAATAACTACTCTAAAGTAAAGTGAAGATAACTTGGTTAACAGTCTATTGCAGGGGTGTCCAAACGAGGGCCGCATTTTGAAACTCATACGGAGCAGAGCGTGACAAAAACCAGACAAATTGTGTCAAATGGCATTCGAAATTTTGCATTTGACATTATTTCAATGACCTTCCACCTTTATCAAGACTTGAAACATTAATACTAGGTTTATATAGTATCAAAATACTTGAATTTTTCACATTTTACAACAAAAAGTACTACCCCAGGGCCGTAGTTTGGACATGCCTAGTCTATTGAGTCCAACTCTCAAAGCAGCAATCTATAGATTAAAAGTATTGAGTTGAAAATGAAATAAATAAATTAACTTAATAAATGTAGTTAATCTGGATGAATTTCACATTCCCTTTCCTGTTTGATGTGTTCTGAACTTTCTCTAGTCGGACACCAGACAAGTGACTCGCACTGCCATTTTTCTAAGAGCAGGACTTACAGGAGATGTAGAGCGGAGGGCGTGGCACAGCTGCCACAGCCCGTTTAGAGCTTGGAGAACATTCACGTCTGAACGGACTGGCTTACTTTAAATTTAAGAGTGAGCCATGTAGATCCTAGAGGGTAGTTAGTCCTCAGACTGGTTTAAACATGTTCTTTGCCCATTTGCTTATTGTGTCACAGGTACCAAGTGCGCTCGCCCACCTTCTTCCAGAAGTGCCGGGACCAGTACTGGTACATCAGCCAGCTGGAGTCTGCACAGAGCGGGTACATCCAGCAGATTAATAACCTGAAGGAGGTACTGTCTGTGTCCTGTCCCGTCTGTCCGAGGCTTTTTGCAAGTATCAGCCACTGATCAGGGGGAATGTGTGTTCCAGAGACTCGCCATCGAGCTGTTCCGCTGCCAGACGTCTCGCAGCTCCTCGCCGCCTGACCTACGCTTGTGTTCGGACACTCCGGCGTCGGAGCGGGAGTTGGCCTCAGTGAAGAGCTCCGAAGACAAGTCTGCGTTGAAGGCTAAGAGCGGCGGGGACACGCCCAGGCCTCTGCAGGACGATTCCAACGTGAGCCTCATTTCTGCTGCTGAGACATGCCTCCCCTGAGCTCCTCTGTCCAACTTCTGACTCTGTGTCTGTGGTGCTCAGGAGCTGTCGGACGGGGACCTGGAGGTGGACTGTTTAACCGAGGAGGAGGTCAACCCTCTGGACGGCAGCAGCACCTCGGGGAGCTCCACGGCCACCAGCAACACGGAGGAGAACGACATTGACGAGGAGACCATGTGAGTGCAGACATGTCTCTGTCACACGTTTAGAAAGTCCTGAACATCCATTCGGTGTTGTCGCGCTCGATGTCGATGTCTCACTCGCGCTCGATGTCGATGTCTCACTCGCGCTCGATGTCGATGTCTCACTCGCGCTTGATGTCTCACTCGCGCTTGATGTCTCACTCGCGCTCGATGTCTCACTCGCGCTCGATGTTGATGTCTCACTCGCTCTCGATGTCGATGTCTCACTCGCGCTCGATGTCTCACTATTGCTTGATGTCTCACTCGCGCTCGATGTCGATGTCTCACTCGTGCTCGATGTCTCACTCGTGCTCGATGTCTCACTCGCGCTCGATGTCTCACTCGCGCTCGATGTTGATGTCTCACTCGCGCTCGATGTTGATGTCTCACTCGCGCTCGATGTTGATGTCTCACTTGCGCTCGATGTCTCACTCGCGCTCGACGTCTCACTCGTGCTCTGTCTCACTCGCGCTCGATGTCTCACTCGCGCTCGATGTCTCACTCGCGCTCGATGTCTCACTCGCGCTCGATGTCTCACTCGCGCTCGATGTTGATGTCTCACTCGCGCTCGATGTTGATGTCTCACTTGCGCTCGATGTCTCACTCGCGCTCGATGTCTCACTCGCGCTCGATGTCTCACTCGCGCTCGATGTCTCACTCGCGCTCGATGTCGATGTCTCACTCGCGCTCGATGTCTCACTCGCGCTCGATGTCGATGTCTCACTCGCGCTCGATGTCGATGTCTCACTCGCGCTCGATGTCGATGTCTCACTCGCGCTCGATGTCGATGTCTCACTCGCGCTTGATGTCTCACTCGCGCTTGATGTCTCACTCGCGCTCGTCGTCTCACTCGCGCTCGATGTCGATGTCTCACTCGCTCTCGATGTCGATGTCTCACTCGCGCTCGATGTCTCACTATTGCTTGATGTCTCACTCGCGCTCGATGTCGATGTCTCACTCGTGCTCGATGTCTCACTCGCGCTCGATGTCTCACTCGCGCTCGATGTCTCACTCGCGCTCGATGTTGATGTCTCACTCGCGCTCGATGTTGATGTCTCACTTGCGCTCGATGTCTCACTCGCGCTCGACGTCTCACTCGTGCTCTGTCTCACTCGCGCTCGATGTCTCACTCGCGCTCGATGTTGATGTCTCACTTGCGCTCGATGTTGATGTCTCACTTGCGCTCGATGTCTCACTCGTGCTCGATGTCTCACTCGCGCTCGATGTTGATGTCTCACTCGCGCTCGATGTCGATGTCTCACTCGCGCTCGATGTCGATGTCTCACTCGCGCTCGATGTTGATGTCTCACTTGCGCTCGATGTCTCACTCGCGCTCGACGTCTCACTCGTGCTCTGTCTCACTCGTGCTCGATGTCTCACTCGCGCTCGATGTTGATGTCTCACTCGCGCTCGATGTCGATGTCTCACTCGCGCTCGATGTCGATGTCTCACTCGCGCTCGATGTCGATGTCTCACTCGTGCTCGATGTCTCACTCGTGCTCGATGTCTCACTCGCGCTCGATGTTGATGTCTCACTTGCGCTCGATGTTGATGTCTCACTCGCGCTCGACGTCTCACTCGCGCTCGACGTCTCACTCGTGCTCGATGTCTCACTCGCGCTCGATGTCTCACTCGCGCTCGATGTCTCACTCGCGCTCGATGTCTCACTCGCGCCCCATGTCTCACTCGCGCTCCATGTCTCACTCGCGCTCCATGTCTCACTCGCGCTCCATGTCTCACTCGCGCTCCATGTCTCACTCGCGCTCCATGTCTCACTCGCGCTCCATGTCTCACTCGCGCTCCATGTCTCACTCGCGCTCCATGTCTCACTCGCGCTCCATGTCTCACTCGCGCTCCATGTCTCACTCGCGCTCCATGTCTCACTCGCGCTCCATGTCTCACTCATGCTTGGGGACAGGTAGACTAATGACACATCCTCTGCCCAGGTCTGGAGAGATTGACATTGACTTTGTGGGAAACCTGGAGACTGAAGAAGGAGAACTTCCTGAGGACCTGATGGGAGCAACAGGTAACATTGCGGAACCTTTCGTCCTATTGTGTGAATTTGGTTGTGCATGTCCTCAGGGGAGACTATTGGACCTTCTCCATTCTCCATTAGTGCATACTCTGCTTTACTTTCGCTTACACACTTGATCCAGTTTAAGTGTTTTTTAGAAAATAAAACTGCAACAGAAGATACTCCTGGACGTCTGCAGACAGTGGAAGACTCTGTGAAGTTGCAGTAGATTAAAGCTTAAAGATCCTATATCATGCTATTTCTCCCTACCCTAAGGGTATATTTGATGATAATAAGTGTTGTGCAACACCCATAACATAATAGTTATAAAACAGCACCCATATCTTGGACCCGCTCACAAACCTGGAAATGCAGACGGCTTAGTTTGAGATTCGCCTCCACCCTCGCAAAGAGCGATCAGCCTCCCCCGCCCAACCCGTGACGTAGTCTCAGCGTAAGCGTGCGTTCCCCACCCACCCCATGACGTAGCCTTACGTGGAGATGGTGGTGGTGTAAACAGAGGCCGAGGCGTACGCCGCTACACAGCGCATGACACAGTGGCACATGTCAGCGGCAGCGTTGGAAGCTAACTGTGTCTAATTAGCCACAGTTCCTCTCGGGATCGTGTTACAGGTACAGAATGCTTCCTGGAGGATGGACTGAAACGGCGTGCTGCGTATACATAGGGTAGACCCCCGTTTGTCTGCTCATCCGAGGAGAAGGAGAGAGACTTTTCTCTAGCTGAAGACTGCAGGAATCAATCATAAAACCACTTTGGGCAGGTATATGAGGCACCAATAGCACTATAAGAAGTTTAAAAGCTCTGAAAAGTCGATTGAATATTGTCAGAGTAGAACCTGTCTCACATCTTCTGAAAGACTGTTCCAGATTTTATAAAACTGAAAGACCGATTCCCCATGTTTAGTCCTGACTCTGGCACCAGCAGGAGGCCGGTCCATGTTTAGTCCTGACTCTGGCACCAGCAGGAGGCCGGTCCATGTTTAGTCCTGACTCTGGCACCAGCAGGAGGCCGGTCCATGTTTAGTTCTGACTCTGGCACCAGCAAGAGGCCGGTCCATGTTTAGTCCTGACTCTGGCACCAGCAGGAGGCCGGTCCATGTTTAGTCCTGACTCTGGCACCAGCAGGAGGCCGGTCCATGTTTAGTCCTGACTCTGGCACCAGCAGGAGGCCGGTCCATGTTTAGTCCTGACTCTGGCACCAGCAGGAGGCCGGTCCCTGAGGTCCTCAGAGTCCGAGATGTTTCATATGGCACCAACATGTCCGAGATGTACTTTGGCGCTAGGCCATGGAGAGACTTGTACACAAGCAGAGCTGCTTTAAAGTCTATTCTCTGAGCCACAGGGAGCCAGTGCAGAGACCTGAGAACAGGACTAATGTGATCATACTTCCTGGTTCTGGTCAGGACCCGAGCAGCAGCGTTCTGGATGTACTGCAGCTGTTTTACAGCTCGTTTGGAGAGACCAGTGAGCGGCCATTACAGTCTAATCTACTGGAGACAAACGCATGGATAAGTCTCTCCAAATCTGGTTTGGACACTATATTTTTTATTTTCGCAATGTTTTGAGATGGTAAAAATCTGCTGATGTAATTGATGTTGCTGTTGAAGTTCAAGTCTGAGTCCATTATTACCCCCAGATTTATAACTTGGTTTTTAGGGTTTAGAGCGAGACTCTGGAGGTGACGCTAACACTTTCTCTTTATTTCTGTGGCCAAAGATGATGATTTCAGTCTTGTCCGAGTTCAGCTGGAGAAAGTTGTTCTCCACACACTGATCTGTTGGATGCAGTGACAGAGTGAATCCACTGGTCCATATTCACCTGCGACAGTGAAACATAGATCTGACTCGTCTGCATCATTGTGATAGGACACATTTTTGCTGCGTATCAGCTGGCCTAACGGCAGCATGTAGAGGTTGAACAGATGAGACTTTAGCCAATTTAGGGCAGTGCCAGTGATGCCCACCCAGTCAGGCTGACGCTTTGCCCGTGTCAGTGTTCAGGCGGATGTCATTTGTCACCTTGACAACAGGAGTCTCAGTGCGGTGATGAGGTCTAAAACCTGACTGAAAAACATCAAATGAGTTGTTTCTGAAGAGGAAATCTGTGAGCTTTTTCTTTTGTTTTCATTTCTTCTTTTCTCTCTGGTTGTGTTTTGTTTCAAGTTTTTTGTTCCATGTTATATGATTTAAAAAGTACCTTACATCCTGAAGACAGCTTAACAGGGTTTTTTGCTTGGTTTCAGGTCAAAACAATGAAAAGAAATGTCTTTTAAAATGTACTCCAGGGGCAGCATCCACAAAGAAAATAATAAAGGGCCAAAAATGAAACCCTGTGGAACTCCACAACTAAGTTGGGCCAAGTCTGAACTATGGGGGCCTAATTGAACAGAGAACAACTTTGAGTTGTTCTTCGAGATGACCCTGAGTAATTTTAGGGCCACACCTTGGATGCCAAAATAGTTCCAAGACGGGAAATCCAAGTTTGGTGATCCACAATATCAAATGCTGCAGTAAAATCCAAAAGTAATCAAAGGAGCCAGAGTCAACAGTTGGAATAAGATGGTTAAAATGTTTAAAGGGCAGTTTCAGTACTGTGACGCATTTTAAAGCCAGACTGAATTTTTTTCCAAGACACAATTTTCCTCCAAATGGGTTTGAATTTGGACCAATTTCTTTCACATTTCAGAGAGAAAGTGCAGCTTAGAGATCGGCTTATCTTATAGTTAGACCGAACCTCAGAATCCAAGTTGGACTTTTTAAGCAGAGACTTATACTATAGACTACAATAGCATGTTTAAAAGCACTTGGGACACAGCTTTTGTTCAAAGAACTGCTCCTAATTTTCTTTAAATAAGGACCAATAACATCAAAGGCACATTTTAGGAGTTTGGATGGAATGTAAACAAGTTTAAGCCGATAAAGAACATTTGACATTTCACTAATCCACATACAGTCTGTCCCAAAAAAAAGATACCGCAGAAACAAAACATGCTCTAGTATTTGATAGGACCGCCTTTAGCTTTGATTAGCGCACACATCCACTGTGGCATTGTTTCAATAAGCTTCTGCAATATTTTCCGATTTATTTCCTTCCAGTGTGTCATTATTTCTCACACAGATACAGTACAATCATGCCTTACAGAAGGCGGAGTCCTTAATTTAAGATATTTTATTCTCCAAAAATGTGAGACATTTTTGACTTTGACAATACAGTTCCAATAGACTCAAGAGGTTTCACTAGGCAGTTTAAGGTATTGAAATATCATGTTTTGTGGATATCATATGATGAAACATGAAGCCTGTCCTTCTTCCAGCTCCTCTCAGCACGTGTGTGGTCATTTAACCATAGCTCAGACATAGTCTTTAGGATCCAAGCATTAAAAGGAACAACTGAGTGAAGAATGTTAAACAGATGAATTAACTCATCAACACATTAAAACAACATAAGGGTTTATGTAGCTTGTATAACTGGTGTGTTTCCTGTGTTACAGGAGGAGCTAGCTGCGGCGGGCGCCTGTCCAGCTCCAGTGCGCTCTCTCGGGGCTTCAGCAGTTCGGTGGTGGGCTCAGGCAGTTCTCTGCTGGAGATGGACCCTGTAATTCTGCTGCAGCTGCTGGAGCTGAAGGATCACAGCAGTGTGGAGTCTGTGTGGGGCCTGCAGCCCCGGCCCCCGCTCTCCCTGCTCAGTCAAGGTCAGGCCCCGCCCCTCTGTTTCCACTGACCCCGCCCCTCTGTTTCCACTGACCCCGCCCCTCTGTTTTTCCACTGACCTTGCCCCTCCATTTTCCACTGACCCCGCCCCTCCATTTTCCACTGACCCCGCCCCTCCGTTATCGCTGACCTTGTCCCTCTATTTCCCCTGACTCCGCCCCTCTGTTTACTCTGTCTCTTGCAGCTCACCTGAGGAAAGAGCGTGAGCGGCGCCCTCAGGTGGTGCGGCGCTCAACTCCAGACTCCGCTGTGCTGCTGCGGCTCAAGGCGCAGATGGCAGAGGTCCGGAATAAGATGTGTGACACTAAGTATCACATGCTGGATGTGCGGGAGTCTGGAGACACCCGAGCGGGGCCTTCGGGGGCCCAGTGTGCAGAGGAGCTGCCCTCACAGCCTCCTGACTCTGAGCGAGCAGCGGGGCCCAAGTCTGAGGAGCTGGCGCTCAGGAGAGGCAGAGGCAGAGCCGGCTTGTCAGGTACAGACCAAAGACCACCACAGTAACAGCACCGGCTCCAGAAAGAAACCGCATGAAGAGTGTGTGTCTCCACAGCCAGGAAGTCCCTGTCCGCAGACCTGGACTCCAGCAGGACCAGCAGAAACCCGGAGCTCCTGCCCTCAGACACACTGCTCATGACAGGTGCGCAGACACGACAGGTGCGCTGGTCGCCGGTCACGTGCCGGTAGCGAACTGGTCGTAGGTCACGTGCCGGTGGCGTGCTGGTCGTAGGTCACGTGCCGGTGGCGTGCTGGTACCGGTCGTAGGTCACGTGCCGGTGGCGTGCTGGTCGTAGGTCACGTGCCGGTGGCGTGCTGGTCGTAGGTCACGTGCCGGTGGCGTGCTGGTCGTAGGTCGTTCGTTGCATTCTGGCTGCGTTCTTGTCTGAAGCCTCCTTCTGTGTTTCTGTGGCAGGAGTTCTCAAGGCTGAGGCCCCTGCCGAGAGCCTCTCGTCTGCACTGGCCCCCAGCTCCAGCCTGCCCTTCTCTGGAACGAGCTTCATGAACACAGGGTGAGCTCTCCACACACTGCAACATCAAGCCAAGAAGCCGAGAGGTCTGTGCACCAGGCCCCGGTTATCAAGCATATTACTTCTTCTAAAAGTAAATCAAACAAAAACATTGGATAAAGTCACAAAAAAGTGTATGGTTGCATATTTAATGCTTTTTTCAGGTACTCTATATTGAACCATAATGCAGATCATCATTTTACAATTTGCTCATTGTGAACTGCAATATTTATTTAAAATAGCTTAGTAATAGTGAGGTCTATTAACTTAACTAACCTGTAAGAGAACCAAAAAGCAGGAGAAAAGGGAAACGGAACCAAGAAGAAATGGTCCCTTATGACTGTCGGAAAAACTGGGGAAGGATTTTTAGACAACACAAAGTCCCTGTTTGTTTTAAACACCCAAAGGACAAGATCCCACAAAAACCAAGCAATGTAGTGACAGTTGTAAAGTGGAGGAATTCAGAGCCTGCAAGGCCCAATGTCACTTACCAGGCGCAGCCCACGTATCAGGAGCCACAGTCTTTGAGCTCATATGAAGGTTCTACTGAGGTCCTTGTTGGTACAAACATCATTCGCTCAGAGTGAAATGCTTTAACTGTTGCACATTTACAAATGTTCGGCTGCAGTTACCATCATCCTACTAAATAATAAAAACAGAATACCAAACAAATTTTTTTTTTCAGACATTATTATGTTGAATTTGCCCAGTCACTTCACATATAGATAATGTTGGCTTTTTAATATATTGGATTTTTTTGTTTTAATTTAGTATTATTGAATTTCTTCCACATTTTACACTTTTACTAAGACGGGGCAAATTCAATTTATGCTTTAGTTCATAAAAATCACTGTTCTCCATCAACTTCATGTACAGTGAAAATAATAAATATCATCTATCCCCTAAATTTTATTATTAGGAATAATGAAATTTGGAAAAACGGAAAATTAAAACATGTCATTCCTCCCTCCTTTCATTTCCTGTAATGAGGCACGACAGCAAACACTATCACCATATATGGACTGGCACCACCCCCCTCCCCCTTCAGCGGCCACGCCCGGCCTCTTTACTCCAACGTTAACGTCGTGAAGGAAGCAAAAGAGCGACCTGGAACTGGCCCTTGGAACTGGCCCCTGGAAAAGGCTGCCGTTAACACCAAGTCCGGGGGCAAAATACGGCCCAAAGTCTTCATTTTTCAAATAATCATAACCAAGTGGGTTGGACTTGGGCGGGGATAGGCACGAGGTGAAAACAGGATTTTTCTGAGCACTGGAGCCGCAGGTGCCGAGCGATACAGGATTACTCAAACATACAAGAATCCATTCAAGTACAACTAATGATGAGGATACATTGTTGTAACATAACGCTCATTAAAGTTGATCCTGCAGAATATTTGTGCTTTCAAATCATGTATTGAAATGCCATTGTTTGGGCTGTGACTAAAGGATGGCCTTGTGTTTGGTGTGTGTGACTCAGGGGGGCCGTGGAGCCGGGGTTTGGGGCCCTTCAGCCCTGCACACAGCCTCAGCTCAACACAGGTATATTCTCTACTTTCTGCTCACTAACTGTTGGCTGTACTGGCTGTAATGCTTCACTCAGGATGGTCACAGGTTTGTCTCTGTTTCAGAGCAGGCCTCAGCTGTGAGCAGTGACAGCGGCACAGAGGACGAGGGCCCCCACACGCCCCCTACAGGTACCAGTCCACTTCTCAGTCCTTTGTGTCTCTTAGCTGCATAGACTAACCACTTAACCACCAAACTGTTAGAGGGGGACAATTCTTTTAAGTCACAAGTCACATTCTTCTCTCAATATATGGGTTACGATCTCAGTATTATTTTTATTTGGTTGGGCCCCTAATCAACATCACATGAAGGTGCACGTGCGTTGAATAATATTGTAAAAACAATGTCTCTGCTTTTGAGTGTGTCTTTATTGCCCTTATTTATTTATGTCTTAATTATCGGCCCTATTTTTTGCACTCCTAATATGTGTGCATGTGATGTGCCTGACTTGATCGACTTGACCCGAGCGTGACTTGATCCGAGCGTGACCCGACCCGAGCGTGACCCGACCCGAGCGTGACTCCACCCGAGCGTGACTGGACCCGAGCGTGACTGGACCCGAGCGTGACTGGACCCGAGCGTGACTGGACCCGAGCGTGACTGGACCCGAGCGTGACTCGACCCGAGCGTGACTCGACCCGAGCGTGACTCGACCCGAGCGTGACTCGACCCGAGCGTGACTCGACCCGCGCATTAGAGAGTATTTGAGAGCTGGTGAGTATTTCAGTGCAGTACGAGACTGGGCGCAGCACCAGCTCGTGGTACTGGTTATAGGTTAAATAACGTTTGGGGAATCTGTATTTGTGAGCGTTTGGTTGTGTTGCAGGTGAGCAGCTCCTGTCTGAGGACATGGGCCTGTCGTCTGACAGGTGACTGCACCTGAACACCCGCCATTCTTCTGAAGGATCCCAGCCCTACACTTACCCGAACACTAACCCTGAACTTTCACTGAAACAAATGCCACATAAAAACATCTTAATCTAAGAATCTTTCATAGAGCCATATGCCATCTGCATAAAGCAATCATCTTATATTTTTGACACATTTCATTTCAAAATAAGCACTTTTAACTTGACGGTACAGCACATGGCAGAGGTTTGGAATAGATTCTGAGTTGGTTTACTGCTGCCCATTGCATTTTTTCATAATATAGTGCAATATCAGCTAAACATACTTGTTTTTATATACATTTTAAGTGTAATTGTTGTAAATAAACCTACATAGTATGCATGATCATGAAGTTTGCATTGTGAGGACGACACTTTGTTCAGATGTTTTGGATATTTGACACATTCAGATGGATATTTCGATGGGATAAGGAGACGACGCATGTTGGACTGTGAATTGACTTGTCTTATTTATGTTCATTCAAATAAATAAAATGTTTATCAGTAACAATGTGCCATGTGTTTACTTTGTGTGTTAAGTGTTATTAAACCTGGATCTCTTTCAATGTCATTTGTCCCTTTTCACACACAAAAAAGACAGATATGTACAACACTGGGACATGGACAAGAAAAGTTACATCAGAAACACATTAAACGTGAGTGCAGTGCTGATGCTGGCACATCCAAGGTTTTCTGTACATTCTAAACTGTTGAAAAGCGTTTCACTAGTGCAGCTCCTCCTGGTTCGCCCCTGTATGACGAGTAGCACGGCTTTACATAACAACATTTGGTTAGTTTTTGTTGTTCAATGTCGTTCAATTGCTCTATGGTAAATATATAATGTCTTATCTTTCTCATTTTTGTTAACATTTTGTATCTATTAATTGGGGTCAATCTGGCGTTGATGTTAAAGGATGCCACTTGTAAAACGTCCGATGCCGTCGGGTTAATTGAATTGATTTTGCCATCGATCATTTCCGAATCAGAAACGTTTTATTGCTCTTGTTTGTCTTTTCGGGGATTATGTGGATCAATTTCTCAATTCTACAACAGCAGTGCCTTGATCTAATCTTTCTACACACTTTTTTAACAAATACACTTGATGGTAAGAGTTAGGAAGTACTTCTTTAGCGTGTAAAAGTGTAAAACATTTCACTGAATGCCGTACCATTTTTACCAGTCACACAAATAACTGTGTTGTCAGCATACATTTGCAAACTGACTTCAGAACAGATTTCCATGAGATCATTGATATATAGACTAAAGAGAATGGGGCTAAGAATGGTTCCTTGAGGAGTTCCTGTTTGTGTTTCAATTCATTTCAATTTATTTTTAACAGCAGTTGCCTCGAGGGGCGACAGTGAAACAGAGATTAAACAAGGTTGTTCGGGACATGGTGTTAGGGTGTGGCAGTATGGTCGTTATGGCTGTTGACCAATAAAAAGCGCTTCCGTTTTGTCATTCATTCTCTGACCTACACACTTCCTGGGTCCTTGGGTCCTTGAGACCTCCGCTCTCCAGAGGCGTGGCCTGTCACCTGGCACCGCTTTGGTTAACGTTCCGATGTGATCTCTGCTGACTCTGGGATTGTGGTGGTCTCACCGTCATAGCCCCAGAACACGTGGCCCCGTGCAGCTAACATGGTACATCCTGAGTGGGAGACATTTGTCGGCAGCCTAGTGTGTAATCTATTACCCTACTGAATATGAGCTTGTTATGTTATTTATTAAAATGTGTAGGGTGTTAAATCTCTGGAACAAAGATGGCGCCAGTGTGTCAGGCGGGCCGTCAGCTGCTCCAGCTGTTGTGTGTGTTGCTGCTGTTTCTAACACTTGTTGTACCGTTAACACGCTGCTGGTGTATGATCGCCAAACGCTGCTAGATCTGAGAATCACCGCGGAAAATCTTCTCAATTTTGACTATTACGACAAAAAAACTGAGTCTCATTTCTTATCGGATATCCTGCCATATCTCCGCCGGACTCTAGCGCCACCTCCACCCCCGAAAACGCCGCCGACGCCGGGGGAAACATAGCGGCTGTCTTGTGAGGCTGAGGGCCGGGTTTGTACGTCCTGATCGTGGTGGACATGGAGCTGGTCCTCGCCTGTGTGTGTCTCGTCGTTCCCTGGACCTTGTTCCTGCCGGTCTGGTCCCCGTTGCTGGTTCTGATGTGGTGTTCCAGCCTCGTCGCGTGTCTTGCTCCCCTTGTCTCTGCTGGCGCAGAGTGAATCTGGAATATCTGCGGCCTCTGACTCGGGCCTCCTCACCTGCTGTTCGCCCCGACGCGACAGCTCCTGGGTTTGGCCTGGTTAACGCCAGATCACTGGGGAATAAATCGTTTATCCTTAGGGACTTCTTCATATCCCGGGAACTAGATTTCCTCTTCATCTCCGAGACCTGGCTGAGTGTCAGTGAGTCCAGTGTCTTCACAGAACTTTTACCTGATGAGTGCTGCTATTTTAATTCTCCTCGGACGACTGGTCAAGGAGGAGGAATTGCGACTGTTTTTAAAAAAGACTTCAAATGCAAACGGTTATCGCTGTCATCCTTCACCAGCTTTGAAATGAGTCTATTTGAGCTGGGACGTTCTCACACGGTGTTGTGTGCTGTGCTTTACCGGCCTCCCAAATATAACAGAGACTTTTTAACAGAGTTTTCTGTTTTCCCGGCGGATATAATGCCTAATTATGACCGAGGTCATTCATTCTCTGACCTACACACCGTAAGGCCGTAAGGTCAATCTTGTGCAGTCTGTACGTGGGCCTCAGCCATGAACGTGGTCGCACACTTGATCTTGTGTTATCTTATGGTTTGCCTGTTTTTAACCTGGAGATCTGTGATGCTATCTTCTCTGATCATATGCCTGTACTGTTTGAAGCTGATGTGTGCTGCTATTTACTTTTAAAGTCTTAAATGATCTTGCCCCTCCTTACCTCTCCGAGCTGCTACACCCCTACACTCCCAGCCGTTCCCTCAGGTCAGCTGACCAGCTCCTTACAGTGCCACGGGCTAAAGGTCAGAGGTGACCTGGCAGCTCCAAAACTGTGGAACAAAGTGCCACTCCTCATAAGAAAAGCCTCCTCACTGCCTCTTTTTAAATCGCTTCTTAAAACCATCTGTTTTCTCTGGCTTTTAACACCATGTAGTTTGTTGATTGTATGTTTTATATGTGTTGGGAGGGCAGCACCTTTTATTTATTTTTATTCCATTGATTTTAGTGTGTTTGTTTGATTCAATTTTCTATTTGATTTTGTTTTTATATCTTATTTTATTACTTTTATCCTATTTATGCCTCTGTAGTCTTTTACCTTGCTGTGAAGCACTTTGGAACCCTCTGGTTGTGTAAATCGTGCTATATAAATAAAATGGATTGGATTGGATTAAATAAATAACATTTTGTCATGGAACTGGAATCTGCCTCTTTGTAATCAAGAACAAACCTGTGTGTCCTTTTAGTTTCCTTTCCAGGGTTAAAGCCCGGTGGGTTTGTTGGTTGTTTTGTTTTCTTTATTAATGTAAAGTTCATTTTAATTTATAGTTGAACCCCGTTCATGCCACATTGAATCATGGACAGGTGTTGAAAATTAGCATATTCTGCAACATACACTTAAAACATTGCATCTGGTTCGTCCAATGCTATGTCCTTAAATAAATAAATAAAATACAATTGGGGTCCACAGGTCATCAATGTGTCTGTTCCACTCCTGGTGGGAAGTGGGAGAAGAAGAAGAAAAGGGAATGAACAGATTTCAAGTTAAATTAAATATTAAATATTGTTTGATAGAATAAGTAGTCTTTAGCAGAGGATAGTGCTCAAGCTGCCATACTTCCCCCGTAGTTGCCACTAGGGCAGCGTAGCTGAAACTGTAGGTTTTATATTTCTGTTCCTAACTGGCCTGACCATAAGTCATTTCAAAGAGGAACGTTTTGAGCCTGGTCTTAAATGAAGAGACTGTGTCGGCCTCTTTAACATGGACAGAGCTGATTCCATAACACAGGAGCTCTACCTCCTACTGTGCTTTTAGAGACTCTTGGGACCACCAGAAGGCTCTATCTCCTACTGTGTTTTTAGAGACTTTTGGGACCGCCAGAAGGCTCTACCTCCTACTGTGCTTTTAGAGACTTTTGGGACCACCAGAAGGCTCTACCTCCTACTGTGCTTTTAGAAACTCTTGGGACCACCAGAAGGCTCCACCTCCTACTGTGCTTTTAGAGACTCTTGGGACCACCAGAAGGCTCTACCTCCTACTGTGCTTCTAGAGACTCTTGGCACCACCAGAAGGCTCTACCTCCTACTGTACTTTTAGAGACTCTTGGGACCACCAGAAGGCCAGCATTTTGAGAGCGAAGAGCTCTGTTTGGATGAAATGGTTCTATAGCATCTTTGAGGTAGGATGGGGCCATGTCATTTATGGCTTTGTACGTCAGGAGGAGGAGTTTAAATAGGATTTTAAACTCGACAGGAGCCAGTGAAGAGACTCCAGCACCGGCGTAATGTGCTCTCTTCTTTTAGTTCCTGTTAGTAATCTTGCTGCTGCATTTTGAACCAGTTGAAAACTTTTTATGGAGCTTTTAGGACCTGCTGTGAGCAGGAGTTACAGGAGTCTAATCTAGATGTTACAAATGTATGGATACGTTTTTCAGCATCGCTTTTGGGCAGGATTCTTCTGATTTTGGCAACAATTGGCTGTTTTACAGGCTTGGTTTATATGAGCTTTAAATGAGAGCTCCTGGTCAAATAAGATTCTGAGGTTTCTTACAGTTGAACTGGAGGCGACACTGACATTGTCCAGTGTGACTATCTGCTCAGATAAAGTGTCTCGTACATGTTTAGGACCAGCACAATGACCTCGGTTTTTTCAGGGTTAAAAAGCAGATAGTTAAGCGTCATCCAAGTTTTTATCTCCTTCACCTGTAGCTTTTTATGTTGAATCATTATTTCTAAAACCAAATTGAAGATTATGTAGAATGTTTGCTTTCCAAATAATCTAATAATTGTTAGTTTCGTTTTTTTCCCCCCAAAACTTTGGTCATGACGGGTAGAAGGCTGATTGGCCCATAGTTGACAACTTCTTCAATGCTCCCTGGTTTATATCCCGGTTTGACAAATTATTTTTTCCATATGTAAGGAAACTGACCAATTCTGAAGTGTTGATGACATGAGTAAGAGGGTTCACCAGGATATGACTTAATCAGATGTTTGATTGAAATCCATTAGAAATATGATCAAATGTCCCCATAATTCAGGGTTTTATTCAGTGGGCACTAAACACAGTTAGAATCAGAATCAGAAAAGGTTTATTGCCATTTGTCAATGAACAGAATTCACAAACATAGGAACTTGTCCTGGTGATTCAGTGCAACATAAAACAATGAACAAAGATAAAACAAACGATATTAGTCAGAAAGAAAAACAAATTCAAATGGGATAAAAATAACAATAGGGTATAAGTTTAAAGAAAAATAAGAATAAAATTGGCTTACTATGTACACAATTTACAGTTATGGTGCAGAAAGTGAACAGTGAGTGATTAAATTATGGTTAAAGTGACAGTGTTTAGAAGTGTTCATGAGTCCAACAGCAGAAGGAAAGAAACTGTTCTCATGGCGGTAGGTTCTGGTCCAGATGGACTCCTCCTTTAATGCAGCCTCGTGCCTGAGGGGAGTGGCCTCTAGCCTGAGGGGAGTGGCCTCTAGCCTGAGGGGAGTGGCTCAATAGTCCATGTCCAGGGTGAGAAGGGTTGGCTGTAATCTGACCTGCTCGTCCCAGAGTCCTGGAGACGTACAGGTCCTGCAGAGATGGAAGTCTGCAGCCGATCACTCCTCAACCTCCCACTCCTCCTTCTGCAACCACTCCTCTAATTAGCCCTTTTTATAAAGGCCTGTCCCAGCATCTCTGGTTGTCTCTGCTCTCTCGATCCTACCTTCTCTATCATCTTCACCTCACATCTAAGGAAGTGCAGGTTCTGAATCGGCTGGACTGATTACCTGAGATGGAGCCCCCGTCAGCCAACTCTAATAGATCCATCATCGATCCATCATCATCATGATTATTATTAACAATTCTCACATATTCCATTGTTGTGGCGTGGTCCTTGCTAGTGAATAGGCATTTCACCCTGGAGAGACAAAGAGACCACGAGAATGGACTGTTTAGCAAGCTTTATTCTTGAGTTATTTGGCGCTCAGACCCCGGCGGAAGACGTTGCAATCATGGGCACTCCATGATCTATTTGTATTAGATGTCTCCCCCCGGAGCCTGGAGACTGGTGGTGGTAGATGTGAAGAGGAGGTAGAGGATGAGGGGAATGTAGAGGAGGAGCTGGGGAGGTGGTGGGTCGCAGTACGGTTTGAGCGGCCGAGCCATCTGCCTGAGGGCTTAAATGTGACCGTCTGAGCGCTGATTGGGAGCGGTGAGTCACTTGAGAGCGTTGATTGGGGATGAGGAGCAGGTGTAGGGGCCATGGTACAGACGCCCCCTGTCCTTTCAACCTCCTTCTTGGCCGGGAAAAATTGCATAACCTCTTTGGGATAAGCGCAGAAACCTGGGAGAGTCCATGGTGAAGTGAGGGATCTGACTCTCACAGACGGACAGGCGGGCGCCCGCTTGAGTGCGATGATGGCGCTGGGGAGACGGGTCCTTCCATGGAGGCCTTGACGTAGATGGGTGGAGTCTTCCAGGATGGATGGAGTCTTCCAGGCTGAATTTACGCAGGCTTCATTAGTGCCAAATTATGGGTTGCAAGTTTGTCTGCAAATCGATTTGTTATGACATTTTCTTTTTTATAATTCACTACATTTAAAGGTGCCATATCATGCTTTTTTCCCCGTTTCTTAGTCCACCCTAAGGGTATATTTGATAATAATAAGGGTTGTGCAACACCCATAACATAATAGTTATGAAATATCACCCATATCTTGGACCCGCTCACAAACCGGAAAAGCAAACGGCTTAGTTTGTGATTCGCCCCCACCCTTGCGAAGAGCGATCTGGCTCCCCCGCCCAACCCGTGACGTAGTCTCAGCGTGAGCGTGTGTCCCCCGCCCAACCCGTGACGTAGCGTGAGCGTGTGTCCCCCGCCCGCCCCGTGACGTAGTCTCAGCGTGAGCGTGTGTCCCCCGCCCACCCCGTGACGTAGTCTCAGCGTGAGCGTGTGTCCCCCGCCCGCCCCGTGACGTAGTCTCAGCGTGAGCGTGTGTCCCCCGCCCACCCCGTGACGTAGTCTCAGCGTGAGCGTGTGTCCCCCGCCCGCCCCGTGACGTAGTCTCAGCGTGAGCGTGTGTCCCCCGCCCGCCCCGTGACGTAGTCTCAGCGTGAGCGTGTGTCCCCCGCCCGCCCCGTGACGTAGTCTCAGCGTGAGCGTGTGTCCCCCGCCCACCCCGTGACGTAGTCTCAGCGTGAGCGTGTGTCCCCCGCCCACCCCGTGACGTAGTCTCAGCGTGGAGACACAGCCTGTACATCTCTCGCGCTCCATCGTCTGTTGTAAGTTCCACAACACAAGTCCAAAGATTCACAGCGCAGCAGGCTCTCTCCTGTGCAACGTGAAACCTCTTCCTCATTCACACGCGGAGCAACAGACTCCGTGGCACCACTCACCCTCCCTCCCCCGGGGAGAGGAGGAAGGGATTTGTGATTATGACACGCGGTTCTACCCCCCGTCAATTTGCAGATTCGAGGAAAGGATATAGTCTGTTCTCCAGCTAAAAACTGCGGGAATCAATTAGAAAAAAAACACTTTGGGCACATGTATGAGGCACCAATAGCACTGTAAGAAGGTTAGAAGCTCTGAAAAGTCGATTTTGCATGTTATGGAACCTTTGCGTTGCAACAATGAAATTTCCCCATGTGGGACAATAAAGGATTATTTTATCTTATCTTAAACTTGTGAGGTGAAGACCTTGGCGTGTGCCACCCATGGGCAAATCAGACCTCCAAAGGGCCAAGTTTGGCCCACCGGCCCATTTTTGCCGTAAAAGAACCGCATAAAAGTGAATGGACTGTAACTTAACCACCGAAAATAAAGAAGCAGAGACAACACATCATGCTCTTGTTTGAGCAATTACTCTGCAAATTAATATCTTTATTTTATTTTTTTCAAATCTTTATGATAATTTTACTCTATTTTATAATGTTTCATTTCAATTCAGTGATTTGGATACTATCTTATAAAACAATAGATTCCCCACTTACCTCTGTACACGTATGTTTCTTGTTTTTCACCACATGGCTCTGAAAATGCCTCTGTTGGCCCAGAGTGAACAGAGCCGCCCTGAGGCAGTCTGACAGAAGCCTGGCCCCTGCCAGGCTTGTGGGTTTGGAGCCCCGGACTCTTCTTTGGCGTGGAGCGAGTTACTTATAACCTGAGGGTGATTTGATCCCACCTTCAGCCCGAACAGTGTTACTGTTGGTGCTGTCATTTCACCCAGCGTGCCTCAGACTGAGTGTGCTATGTGAATGAATGTTTGGTGGTCAGAGGGGCAGATGGCACAGGTTAGCAGCCAAGTTTCTGCATTTTGGATGAAATGTCGCTTATTGATGACATCACAGAGGGATTCTGTAGTAGAACTTTATGATGTATTATTTTATTGATCGATTTTTCTTCATAAACTGCAACTTGATTGATGTAAAACTGTGATAGAAAGGTTTGATCTCACCAAACTAAGTCATAATTAGAAAAACTAGAACCTGTAATATGCACTTTAAATGATTTGGATCTGCAAAAATTCTTGATTGAATAAAAAATAAATACTATACTTTCGACCACCTAAATGAACTAAAAGGAAGCAAACACAGACAGGGCCAGGGTTTAGGCTTTAATATTTACAGATAAATAATCCACATACAACACACACAATCGCATTTATACTGAGAACAACCTCTTTCTTCTCTAAAGTGATGGAGCGGTCCTGTTTCTGATCCTGAGCTGGGTTCCTGGCCCCTGCACTACACATCAGCTCGCCACATGGCACACACGTGGGCACGAGGGTTCCTGACCGCGTCCTGACCAACAGCTTTGCCCACACGCTCAGTCACGCAGCCACTACAGGGGAAGCAAGCGCCTGCTGGACTCCCGCTGAGATTATTGCTTATACAGTGCTGAAGAACGCTCAGGGCAGCAGGCAGAGGCGGCTTACACTGCCCGGGGTCGGGAGGTCAGGCCGCACTGTCCGGGGACGAGAGGTCAGGCCGCGCTATCCGGGGACGGGAGGGCAGGCCTCGCTGTCCGGGGACGGGAGGTCAGGCCGCAATGTCCGGGGACGGGAGGTCAGACCGCGCTGTCCGGGGACGGACGGTCAGGCCTCGCTGTCCGGGGACGGGAGGTCAGGCCGCGCTGTCCGGGGACGGGAGGTCAGGCCGCGCTGTCCGGGGACGGGAGGTCAGGCCGCGCTCTCCGGGGACGGGCGGTCAGGCCGCGCTGTCCGGGGACGGGAGGTCAGGCCTCACTGTCCGGGGACGGGAGGTCAGGCCTCGCTGTCCGGGGACGGGAGGTCAGGCCGCAATGTCCGGGGACGGGAGGTCAGACCGCGCTGTCCGGGGACGGCCGGTCAGGCCTCGCTGTCCGGGGACGGGAGGTCAGACCACACTTCTGACCTGTCCGGGGACGGGAGGTCAGGCCGCGCTGTCCAGGGACGGGAGGTCAGGCCGCAATGTCCGGGGACGGGAGGTCAGACCGCACGCCTGACCTGTCCGGGGACGGGAGGTCAGGCCTCGCTGTCCGGGGACGGGAGGTCAGGCCTCGCTGTCCAGGGACGGGAGGTCAGACCGCACGCCTGACCTGTCCAGGCCGCAATGTCCGGGGACGGGAGGTCAGACCGCAATGTCCGGGGACGGGCGGTCAGGCCTCGCTGTCCGGGGACGGGCGGTCAGGCCGCGCTGTCCGGGGACGGGCGGTCAGGCCGCGCTGTCCGGGGACGGGAGGTCAGACCGCGCTGTCCGGGGACGGACGGTCAGGCCTCGCTGTCCGGGGACGGGAGGTCAGGCCGCGCTGTCCGGGGACGGGAGGTCAGGCCGCGCTGTCCGGGGACGGGAGGTCAGGCCGCGCTGTCCGGGGACGGGAGGTCAGGCCGCGCTGTCCGGGGACGGGAGGTCAGGCCGCGCTCTCCGGGGACGGGCGGTCAGGCCGCGCTGTCCGGGGACGGGAGGTCAGGCCTCACTGTCCGGGGACGGGAGGTCAGGCCTCGCTGTCCGGGGACGGGAGGTCAGGCCGCAATGTCCGGGGACGGGAGGTCAGACCGCGCTGTCCGGGGACGGCCGGTCAGGCCTCGCTGTCCGGGGACGGGAGGTCAGACCACACTTCTGACCTGTCCGGGGACGGGAGGTCAGGCCGCGCTGTCCAGGGACGGGAGGTCAGGCCGCAATGTCCGGGGACGGGAGGTCAGACCGCACGCCTGACCTGTCCGGGGACGGGAGGTCAGGCCTCGCTGTCCGGGGACGGGAGGTCAGGCCTCGCTGTCCAGGGACGGGAGGTCAGACCGCACGCCTGACCTGTCCAGGCCGCAATGTCCGGGGACGGGAGGTCAGACCGCAATGTCCGGGGACGGGCGGTCAGGCCTCGCTGTCCGGGGACGGGCGGTCAGGCCGCGCTGTCCGGGGACGGGCGGTCAGGCCGCGCTGTCCGGGGACGGGAGGTCAGGCCGCGCTGTCCGGGGACGGGAGGTCAGGCCGCGCTGTCCGGGGACGGGAGGTCAGGCCACGCTCTCCGGGGACGGGTGGTCAGGCCGCGCTGTCCGGGGACGGGAGGTCAGGCCGCGCTGTCCGCGGACGGGAGGTCAGGCCGCACTGTCCGGGGACGGGAGGTCAGGCCGCACTGTCCGGGGACGGGAGGTCAGACCTGACAGGGGTCGGGAGGTCAGGCTGCACCGGGGTCGGGAGGTCAGGCTGCACCGGGGTCGGAAGGTCGGGCTGCACCCGGGTCGGGAGGTTAGACCATAGTATGTACTGAAGGGAGCGGCAGCCTGGATTCTCATCTGCTTTTAGCCGTTTTGAGCGCACACACAAAGAAGAGGAACACTCCTTCCTCAATTTCTCAGCGAAGAGTTTATAGTAACTTTAAGATAAGTCTATCTTAGCTTTAAAAAAGCATGAAAAAAGTCTTAATTCATAATTTGTTGTTAATTAAGAATGATTCAGGCTTGGTACTTTAGTGGTTATGAGTATAAATAAGTAGTTATTAAGCCCGATTCATTCTTAATAAATTGCTTGTTCATTATGAACTGAAGTCTTTGTTCATGCTTCATTAAGGCTATAAAAGTGTTATTACAAAGGCGAGTTGAGACTTTTGCTTAATGGTTACCCCCAAAATGTCAGTGGATTGACATCTTGACCCAGTGGGGCGGGGTTTAACCTCTGAACTGTTTATATAGAATTATTTGAATGTTCTCGCTCCCAAATAGCTACAAGACTTTACCACAATGGACGGATGAAAAGCGAGCTGCTTTGTTACAGGGGCTGTGGAAGTGAGGGGGTGATGTCCAACAGGGGGCGTCAGTGCGGCTGGTGCAGAGCGGGTCAGTTCAGCGTCTCTCATCAGAATGCTTGGACTTTCTCCTAAATTCAAATGAACCTCAGTGACTGGAGTCAAATGAAAGGCACATGTCTGCACTTACGCCTCGGAGCAGGATGGGGGCGCTGCACTTCAGAAACACAATACAGTACCTTTAATGCAGAATGATATGGACTGTCCCTGAATCACACAGACGCAGCAGACTCCACAGAGGACGCCTGCCTCCTGGCAGTAGAATTATGGCTTATAATAACTAGAATCATAACTAGAATAAAACAAGTTTTCATCATCATCATGAGTGAATGATCGTCTACAGAGATGACCCTGGTTTACCTACGCACTGAGGACGAACAACTTCTTAATATAGAAATAAAACATGGATAATCCCTTTATAGCACTAAAGGCAGGACAAATGGCAACATCAGTGGTGAGCAGCATGAATCAAAGCGCTAGGTTATGGAATTTCTAATCATGGAAATACAGGAGTTTGACCTTTGACTCAAACTAAACATTTAACTAGCTTCAAATTAGAGCAAACAAGAGTTTGCGCAGCATTTATTGCTGAGTGTCTGCCCTATGTGGTCCTGTGGTCAGTGAGTGGACACTGTGTCAAAACAAATGCACATTCAGTTCACAGAGGAGCCACTAAACATGTGAGAAACATGTTTCTCTGAGATGTCTGCGAAACATCTGAGAGACGTGTGAGAAACATCTGAGAGAAGTGTGAGAAACATCTGAGAGAAGTGTGAGAAACATCTGAGAGACGTGTGAGAAACATCTGAGAGACGTGTGAGAAACATCTGAGAGAAGTGTGAGAAACATCTGAGAGACGTGTGAGAAACATCTGAGAGACGTCTAAGAAACATCTGAGAGAAGTGTGAGAAACATCTGAGAGACGTGTGAGAAACATCTGAGAGACGTCTGAGAAACATCTGAGACGTGTGAGAAACATCTGAGAGAAGTGTGAGAAACATCTGAGAGACGTGTGAGAAACATCTGAGAGACGTCTAAGAAACATCTGAGACGTGTGAGAAACATCTGAGAGACGTGTGAGAAACATCTGAGAGACGTGTGAGAAACATCTGAGAGAAGTGTGAGAAACATCTGAGAGACGTGTGAGAAACATCTGAGAGACGTCTAAGAAACATCTGAGACGTGTGAGAAACATCTGAGAGACGTGTGAGAAACATCTGAGAGACGTGTGAGAAACATCTGAGAGACGTGTGAGAAACATCTGAGAGACGTCTAAGAAACATCTGAGACGTGTGAGAAACATCTGAGAGACGTGTGAGAAACATCTGAGAGACGTGTGAGAAACATCTGAGAGAAGTGTGAGAAACATCTGAGAGACGTCTAAGAAACATCTGAGACGTGTGAGAAACATCTGAGAGACGTGTGAGAAACATCTGAGAGACGTCTGAGAAACATCTGAGAGACGTGTGAGAAACATCTGAGAGACGTCTAAGAAACATCTGAGAGACGTCTAAGAAACATCTGAGAGACGTGTGAGAAACATCTGAGAGAAGTGTGAGAAACATCTGAGAGACGTGTGAGAAACATCTGAGAGACGTCTAAGAAACATCTGAGAGACGTCTAAGAAACATCTGAGAGACGTGTGAGAAACATCTGAGAGAAGTGTGAGAAACATCTGAGAGACGTGTGAGAAACATCTGAGAGACGTCTGAGAAACATCTGAGAGAAGTGTGAGAAACATCTGAGAGACGTCTAAGAAACATCTGAGAGACGTCTGAGAAACATCTGAGAGACGTGTGAGAAACATCTGAGAGACGTGTGAGAAACATCTGAGAGACGTGTGAGAAACATCTGAGACGTGTGAGAAACATCTGAGAGACGTCTGAGAAACATCTGAGAGACGTCTGAGAAACATCTGAGAGACGTCTAAGAAACATCTGAGACGTGTGAGAAACATCTGAGACGTGTGAGAAACATCTGAGACGTGTGAGAAACATCTGAGAGACGTCTAAGAAACATCTGAGACGTGTGAGAAACATCTGAGACGTGTGAGAAACATCTGAGACGTGCGAGAAACATCTGAGACGTGTGAGAAACATCTGAGACGTGTGAGAAACATCTGAGACGTGTGAGAAACATCTGAGACGTGTGAGAAACATCTGAGACGTGTGAGAAACATCTGAGACGTGTGAGAAACATCTGAGACGTGTGGAGCTGAAGCGGGGACTGTGCTGTCGAGGGGCTCGTGGGCTTCAGATGGAGGTATCCAGAAGCAGGTGAGGGCGCGCTGCTCCGTGCCTGTGCCCACTCGGGGGTGCGGGGGGTTGGATGTGGGGCAAAGCATGGGGAGCGGGCCCCAGCAGGGCCCTTCGCAGACGCCGGCGCTCGTGGGTTGGCCTGTGGGCTGAACCAGGCCCCTGCCTTGGGCACAGCCGCGCTGCTGTTTGTGGAAAGAGAAAGGACAAGGAGGACAGGGGGTCCGTGGAGCCCAGCTCCTGAGACCAGAGCAGGGGCTGGCGTGGCAGGGGTCTTTCTGCTTTTCTCCCCGGGCCCCTGGGTGGGAAGATGCGGCTCAGGAGTGGAGGTCCCAGGAGGCTTAGGGTGGTCCTGTCTGTGAAAGAGTCTGTGCGGTCTTCATAGGCCAGGTCAGCTGGGGCCGAGCACTGCTGCAGGGGCCAGCTGCCTCGAGTCTTCACTCCCTGCTCTGCATTAGTGCCTCCCTCCCCTGCCCGCTCTACCCTCCCTCCCTCTTCTTCATCCTCCTCTTCCTCCTCCTCTTCCCCTGCCCCCTCCTCCTCCGCTGGCTCCGCCTGCTCTGCCATAGGCTCCTCCTCCTCGTCGAGGCTGGTGGGGGCGGGGCAGCGCGGGTCCCTCAGGAACACCACCATAACAGTGATGTTGTCACTTGAGCCGGCATCACGTGCTGAGGCCACCAGCTTATGTGCCACCATGTTGGTGTCGCCTGTGTTCTCACTCAGGTGGTCACTGACCACCCGCACTGCCTCCTCAGGGACCACCGTGTCCCAGAAGCCATCACAGGCCAGGATCAGGTAGTCCTCAGAGCCGTCCAGAGGGAACAGGCTGCGGTCTGCGTCTCCACAGATGTACGGCTTGTGCTCAGAGTCACCTGACAAACAGACACAGCCTCATGTTACCTAATATGCAACCTCACTGCAGCCTGGAGACAGGACAGCAGTTGTGTGACACTTACCTATGGCTCTGGAGACAGACAGGCTGCCATTCACTCTCCATGTGCCAAACCAGATCACACAGCCGCCCAGAGCTTCAATCCTCTTCTTCTCATCCTGTACCAAACAGCACACCATCAGAAAGAGCAGAGCCCAAATCCTGCACGGGCCGAAAATTATGCTTCACTGTCACAAGTCGTACGTAAGAACCTGAATTATGTATTCAGGTTTATCAGTGTTATGGGCACTTTGGGGTGAGAGTTGGCCATAGAAAGGCAGAGGTGCTGCCCTCGACCTCTCCCCTCAAATACATTTGTATAGCATTTGGTCCGTCTTAATAATACTATTGTCATCTACAAGTGCATTTGCAAGCATAGGCAGGTGTGCAAATACCACAGTCACACTGCACAGAGGCACAAGACAGGTGTCCACTCTCTCCATTCTGCATTTTCATTGAACCACTACAGCAATACTAAAACATATACACTTCAGATATCCATGGTAGAAACTGTGAAACCATTCAAAACCATCCTGAATGTCAGACTGTCAGAGGCCACAGTGGTGGGTGCAGGCGGTCTTTTATTACCTCTCTGTCAGGTTTGTGAGGTTTCATCAGCTCCACCACCTGCCCTCTCCTGACCAGGATGACCTGAGAGTCTCCGAGCCAGGCCACGTGCAGGGTGCGCCCCCGGAGAAACGTCACCACACCCGTCGTGCCACAGCGCAGGTGCTGGAAAAAACAAAGACTTAGTAAGGACCAGCAAACCCAGACAACAGAGCTGAATTAGGCCCGAGCGCCACAAGCTGGCAAAAGGCCTATTAGTTCCGTAAGGCACGGCTGCGAAAGTGCGCACGTAGTGCGCACAAAATCGAGCGCAAAGCGCTCGCCCACTTCCAAACACTCACTAACGCACTCCTCCATTCATGCACGTCCCGTACATACTAATTAGTAGTAGGAAAATGGAACATTACCGTTGTAAACGGGCGTAGCCCGTGCAAAAGTGCGCACTAAACGCGCACTCTTGCATGTTCCTTGCATATAAGCATGTAATGCAAAAATTTAACATTATTACTGTTTAGAGGGCCAAAAACACAAAATTAACGAAAGTACCAGTCAGTGACCAGGGACCCGCACCATGAGGTAGGAAAGCACGAGCGCTTTCCAAAAATGTATAGTTTATGATATTTGAAAAATGGGAAACATTGTTTTCGCATCGGAATATTATTGGCTCGAGCCTTCCAGAATGGAATGGATCAAGACATTGTTCTTGCCTGGTTTCTTAATATTGTTTTGCATGGTAAAATTTTGCCACAACTCGGGCATTTTTGACCCCCTAACAGTGATGAATGTCACACATGGAGACATAGACGCGATTGGCTCGGCCCGAACTCGAATAAAATGGAGGTTGCAAGAACGCCCGTCGCAACAGCGCCGACTAGTTCAAAAAAGAAAAAACTTGAAACTCTTAATCTTTGGCCTAGGCACATGAGACTTGGGACAGTTCCTCTCTACATTCTGGCTATCTCCCTTTTCTAATATTAAAAAAAATTGGCGCGTCAGCGCCCCCAAATGTACCAAAAATGCATTGAGAGATAGGAAACGATCTGATCGTAGAATCATGAAATTTGGCGCAGAGGTAGATGGTGACAAGAGAAGTAAAAAATATTATTACGGAAACGCCGTCCGCCCAACCAAATGTCGGCCATATTGGTTCAAAAATGGCTAAGCATGACTCGGGAGTTTTTCCAAACGTGGTACTTTTACGAACTCCTCCCAGGGCATTGATACCTGTCACGGTCTCTGAGCGGCGAAGCCGCAAACTATAGCTAGAATTTCAGAAATGTCCCAAATTTAAAATTTGCTGCCGTTTGCGCAGAAAAAGTCCGAATTGCGTCAAATTAGAATCAGTTGTTAAACTCTTTGCCCTAAACCTACTTGAAGTGAAATAAATTAATTTGGCGCCACAGCGCCCCCTACAGATTTTATATGGAGGTTAAATGTTTAGTTTAGCAAAATTTTACGAAATTTGACACAAAACTCAATTTTGGCATCCCCATCAAAAAAGTCAATGACCCATTTCATAATTGTTACAGCTTTGCCGTAGCGAAGACCTCCCATGTTATTCCAATGGGGAAATCGCCAGAACATTCTTACACTTTATACTTTCACAAACTCCTCCTAGGGCGTTAGCCCTATGAACCTGAAATTTGGCGAGACTCATCTTCAGGGATAAAAGTTATACACATTTTTATTTAAGCGGCGAAGCCGCACATTTTGCCAAGAATTCAAAATAAAATTACTTTTTGATGGTAAAACAAAGGGGAGAAGATGTGACAGCGTCACAGATTCAGCAGTAGATGTAATAAAAGGACAATTGGGGCGCGTTAGCGCCCCCTCCTCTTGCGGCGTGGTGAGGGCCGATCATTGCCGCTTGCGGCTATATTTGTTGTTATGCTTGTAATTGTTCCATATAAAGTACTGGGTATTGATAAGATAAGCTATGCCTTTATTTGTCCACACAATGGGGAAATTTCGGTGTTGCAACGCAAGTAGATACAGAAGTAAAAGAACAGATAACTTATAGGAAGCTTTTAAGGAATAGAGAGAAAAGAGAAAACAAATAAAAAATTAAAAATTAACGAAATAATAATAATAGTGGCAAAAGTAAACACTCTTATTTACAGCAGTTATATGCACATGAACATGACATTATTGCGTATTATTAGTATGTCAGTATTGCACATGGGTATGACAGTTACACATGTTCAGGGCTAGCAGTGTTTGTTGTAGAGTCTGACAGCAGCAGAAGGAAAGACCTGTGAAACGTCTCCTTCACACAGCGAGGGTGGATCAGTCACTGAAGCTGCTCTCCAGAGCGGACAGAGTGTCCTACAGGGGGTGAGACTTATGGTCCAGCATAGATGTGAGTTTAGCCAGGACCCTTCTGTCCCCCACCTCCTGCACCGAGTCCAGAGCGCAGCCCAGGACGGAGCTGGAGTTCTTGATGACTTTGTCCAGCCTCTTCCTCTCCCTCTCTGTGATGCTGCTGCTCCAGCAAACCACACCTACAGGAGCTGATGCCACCACAGAGTTGTAGAAGGTCTTCAGGAGTGGCCCTGTCACTCCAAAAGACCTAAGTCTCCTCAGGAGGTAGAGCTGACTCTGGCTCTTCCTGTACAGTCTGTGTTATGAGTCCAGTCCAGTTTGTGGTTCAGATGAACACCCAGGTACTTGTATGAGTCCACTCTCTCAATGTCCCTTCCCTGGATGTTCACTGGTGAGGGGGCAGTAGAGTGGTGTCTGTGGAAGTCCACCACCATCTCTTTGGTCTTCCCCGCGTTGATGAGGAGGTGGTTCCGCTGACACCAGTCCACAAAGTCCTGCGCCAGTCCTCTGTACTCCGCATCATCGTCGTCCGTGATGAGTCCGATGATAGCAGAGTCGTCAGAGAACTTCTGCAGGACACAGCTGTCCGTGTCGTGTCTGAGGTCTGCAGTGTAGAGGGTGAAGGGAAAGGGTGCGAGGACGGTGCCCTGGGGCGCCCCCACACTGCAGGTCCGAGTGTCAGACACACAGTCCCGGGCTCTCACAAACTGGGGTCGCTTTGTGAGGTAGTCCAGGATCCACTCTGCCAGGTCATACTCCACACCAGCCGTCTCCAGTTTGTCCCTCAGGAGCAGCGGCTGGATGGTGTTGAAGGCGCTGGAAAGATCGAAGAACAGAATCCTCACAGAGCTGCCAGGCTTTTCCAGGTGAGAGAGAGAGCGGTGCAGCAGGGAGATGACGGCGTCCTCCACTCCGATGCCAGACCGATATGCAAACTGCAGCGGGTCCATGGCTGAGCTTACGGTGGAGCGGAGGTGGTCCAGGACCAGCCGCTCCAGTGTCTTCTTCAGGTGGGACGTGAGAGCCACCGGCCTGAAGCTGTTGAGGTCTTTGGCGCGCTGTGTCTTTTCTTTGGCACAGGTACCAGACAGGAGGTATTCCAGACCTGTGGTATCACCCTCAGCTTCAGGCTCATGTTGAAGACATGCTCCATAACTCCACACAGTTCATCTGCGCAGGACTTAAGGAGCCTGGGGCTGATGCCGTCAGGTCCTGCTGCCTTCCTCACTTTAATCCTCTTCAGCTCACTCCTCACCTGTGCTGCTGTGACAGTCCGTGGATGGCAGGGGGACTGTGTGCTGGGGGGATGGGTGAGTCCGGGTGGAGTGGAAAGTTGATGGGCCGGAGCAGAGGTGTGAAGAGGGACGGGTGCAGGCCATTGTCCAGCTGTGGAAGAGGGAGCATGCAGCTGTGCAGGGGGAGGGGCGGGTGATCGATCAAATCTCAGAAAGTGAGAATAGCTCGGTCACCCACTGTAGGTCCCCCTCCGTCTGGACAGGGGGGACTTTGAAGGCTGAGATGCTCCACACTCCCTGAATGTTCTGCTGCTGCAGCTGATGTTCCATCTTCTTCTTGTAGCCGGCTTCCGCCTGCCTGATCTTCTGGGATATTAATAGGGTTAGGCCAACCCTATTCTCACATTTGGAGGATATGTTCTATCGTCAACATATCCTTCAAAACTAGTACAGCGATCACTGAACTAAATTCATAAATCCAACTTGCTGATTCTCACCTCCCGTGCAGCCTTCTTGACGAACTGCTCGTCAGTGAGTCTGAAGGCGCGATACAGGGCCTCGCCCAGGTCCTGATTGAAGCTCTCCTGGTGGGCCAGGTTCACATGGAGGTGGGTGGCTGTGTAGTTGGCTGCATCCACTCCGCCGTGTCCATCAAAGACTCCGAAGAAGGCTTGCTCCTCCTGGTCCTGACCAGACACAGTGAGACACATTTACACGCTCTTGGTCCAGTGGGGACACTTATGTTTGTCAGTCATTACATAACACAGTGAGTACTGTAACACTGTTTATAGACTCAGTTCTCCTGACAACGTTATATAATCCATAAGTCTACAGATTTTCTGTAGTGCTCAACTTATGTTCATTATGTTATTTATGCAAATATATAAGCAAAATTATAACTATAAATTTAGTTTAAGAAAAGCAATCAAAAAAGTTATTTCCCCCTCAAGTGTCTAATTTTGTTAAAAAGTATTGTTTATATAAGAATATAGAACTTTGTTTCCAGCGTGTTTCTTGTGTTCTTGAGCTTAAGAATTGACATAACTACATTCTAAAAACAATGAGAACCCCAGGTTGTAATTTGAGTTGGCCCACGATTTGGTTTTCTTGTAAACGTAAATTATTTATTGCATGGTTAAAAAGAAAAAGACCTTTCTAAAGTACCTGGATGTTGAAGAGCGTGTTGAAGTCAGGGATGAGGACGTGCTTGTCCTCCATCTTGCGTCTCATGTTCTTAATGGCGTGGATGGAGGTCTCGTAGTAGGGCTGTGGGCGGCGCTGGAAGGGCAGCTCCTTCACCCACTGGCTGCACGTGTCGAACAGGCAGTTAAAGATCAGACGGGCCAGCTTCTCAGACTCCACCTCTGCCAAGCACACAGGCACAGGGCTTCAGGGGGCTTCAGGCGGGTTCAGGGGGCTTCAGGTGGGTTCAGGGGGGTTCAGGGGGGCTTCAGGGGGCTTCAAGGGGGTTCAGGGGGGTTCAGGGGGGTTCAGGGGGGTTCAGGGGGGTTCAGGGGGGTTCAGGGGGCTGAATGTCAACTTCATCTAACAGAAAGTGTGCCATTTCTACAGCACTTTTCTACCTCCACTGGACACTCAAAGCGTTACTTAATAATGTGGCTCTCACTTTCCTACAGCTACTTTGAATTAGTTTTGAGTAGATATGGGAAATATATTGCAAAATATTTGTAACATTTTTGTTATGGGGATATGCAAAATTAGGTACCACTTTATAATTACTACACCTTAATTACCCTTAATAAAGCATAAACATAGACTTAATTCTTAATGAACAAAGAGTTCATAAAGAGTTCATAAAGGATTAGGTTTAGGGTATTAATTAAGTAGTTATTAAGCCTAACTCATTCTTAATAAACAACTTGTTTTTTTATTAATTAAGTCTTTGATCATGCTTTATAAAGGTCAATTAAGGTGTAAGTATTATAAGTGTTACCCAAAATCACAATGTTAGGTATAAAAGATTAGAAACGTACAATGTAATAATGCTATAAAGGAATATTTCAGCCATTTTGTGCTTATCTGTACAGTGCGATATGAGCCTCAACCAAAACCAACAGAAGCGCAAGTCCGCACACGTGAGACCGAGCGCGGGTCTGGACAAGTCCTGTGCCCTTTGCTCCACCAGAGTGACTGGGGACATAATCTCACATATTATTGTATTAATTTAATCTTATACACAAATAAGTCTATATATGAGCACCACAAAAGTCTAGTCCAGCCGAGCCTAGTGCCCGTCTCTCCAGCTCGCTCGGGGACAAAGCTGTGCCTTCATGCTCCATCAGCCGATTGAACTGAAAATAGTGTTTCTCCTCGGTGTATATGTGCATGTATACATGTGTATAGATCGATATTGGAATGTAATAGTTACAATTTAAGTTCAAACAGAATAGTGGAAATGGAAACATTAAATAGTGGAAAGAAGCACACCAATTAAGCTACTTTCTATTAGCTTTTTCAGCTGTGCCTCGAACTATTTTAATTCTTCTTCTTTATTTTCATGTTTGAGCGGCATAATTAATTATTAAATAATATTTAACAATAATTACAAATAAATTGATAATTGCAAATTATTTTCTCCTCTTTTCAAAAGACCTTTTCAGGAGACTTCCAGCTGCCACATGCCAGTTTCCTGGTACAAAGCCAAACCTTTAATGACCTTTTTGACCTTCTGTTGGACTTTGTTTTGTAATTACCCTTTTTAGATGTCTCTGAATGTCATAGACTGTCAGTACTGGAAAAGAACAAAGAAAATGGAATAAATGCAGCCATGAAGAAACTGCACTGCATTGTTATTATTTTTTATCATTCATTCTTCCTATTGATCATTTTGTTTGGTTAGACATCAGAAAAGTACATTTTGCATAACACTACCTCACTACTGTCAGTTATATGTTCACATGGACCAGAGGTCTGGACACTTACGGGGCAGGTCTGCTCCCTCCTGGGTCTTACTCAGCTGGGACATGTCCATCTGTAGGACACTGTCTGTGGTGGCCCGGGCCAGAGCCGCCGCAAGGGAGCATGGGCAGTTACTGGAAACACAACACGGCACATCATTAGAAATCTGTTTACATTGATACACCAGGGATCAATCTGATTTACTTACCGGGACATGAATATAATCAGACACAAACAATTAGCCACTTGTTTGATATATAGGGACTTTTCACAAAACATTGCTGTCATAATCAGAGTCTATTCTTCCTCTACATGTTAACCTTAGATAGAATACATAAATAAAGGTTTCACATTAAAACTTGATGCCTTTGGAACGCTTCTGTTAATGGCTCATGCTCAGGTCTTGGCTCACAAAAGTCTGGGACAGGAGAAGATGCATCACCCAGTTTGAAGTAGGGGGGAGGTCATGATTTATGAAATATTGTCATTATTGATAGTAGTAGGCCTAGTATTATTATCAGTAATAATAACACAGTAATATGTCATTATAAATAGGTGCTTGTATTATTTTAGACATTATTATACTATAATAATAATTCCGAATTGGAATAAAACCCAACCTGTGCAACCGTCAGTTTGGGGAAAACTGAATGCCTCTTTACTCTCTTATTTGTATTTTTTATAAACATCTTAAAGACCCATTTAATCCCCTCAGCTTGTGTTAAAGCAGTTTCAAAAGCACAGACGTGAGAATGAGTCTATAGTGGACAGTTCAGTTGAAGCAGTGGCGCAGTTTTTTGTACATTCATTTTGTATCCAGACATTGGACCCATTTTTTAAAGAAAATTCTTTGGGAATAGAAATGTCTGGTTTGGTCAAACACAATATAACATAATCTGCAGCAGACATTTTATGTTCCGTCCCATCAATTATAACTCTGTGAATTGTTTTTGATTGTCTAATAAATTTGGCCAATGGTTCAAAATACAAAGCAAACAGGAGGAGGGACCAGGCACAGCCCTGCTCAATCCAGAAATTTCCATCCCTTAAAAAAATGGGCCCGATGTCTGGATACAAACTGAATATACAAAAAACGTTATCTTTTTGGGAACCCCTTGCTCCCATGCTTGAGTGTAGGTCAAAGCAAACCATAAAAATTAATGTTCCGCCCAGATTTATTTATCTGTTATAAGACTATCCCAGTCCCTATCCCAACCGGTTGTTTGATAAATGGCCTAAAACAATCTCAAGATTTGTATGGCAAGGAATAAAAGCCAAGTATCCGGTTCAAAGCTCTACAACGATCAAAGGGAAAAGGAGGTTCGGGTTTGCCTAATCTGAAAAATTGCTTAGTTTCAGCTCAGATCAGAGCCGTGCTGTGCTGGTGTGACCCAGAATATGAAGCGCAATGGAAAAATATTGAGAGTAATGTTGTGCCGGGGATTCCTGTACAGGCCTTACTGGCAGATGACGGACGCTTGAGTCATATGGAGGAGGTTAAGAATCCCTGGGTAAAATCTGTACTTATAACGTGGAAAGAACTAATCAAAACACAAAACCTAAACAAAGATATTCAAATTTTCAACTGGATGGCTTATGAATTAGGTTTGCACCTAATAGCACAGATTTGAAAAGTCTATCATCAGATTGTAAAAGATAATCACATGGAAAGATTTGATGTGTTGAAAGAGCAATTTGGCTTTGTATAGATATTTACAAATAAGGAGTTATTATAACCAAGAAATTAGGAAAAGCAGTGACCACCATAACCCACTGATAGAATTATTTGTTAAAGCTTCTAAATCGGAACTCCCAACGGGAATATCAAAATTATATAAATGTGTTGATGATTCAGGCAGCCACTCTACTAATTATATTAAAAATATATATTTTTTAAAGTTGCCAAAAGGAAAGGAGTAAGTGTGTCTTTTAAAGCTTTATACCGCTCTGAGGTGAAGCCATCGCTCCCACTTTATTGTTCTTTTTGCACCTTTTATTTCCAAAACTGTTATTTCAGCTCCTAATTGTTTATTTTGTTCTTCTGACATAACGGGCAAAATGAGGGTGTCCAGAAAGGAATTCATATAATCTTCTTTATTGTATGTAATTTTTGGAAAACATTTTTTTATAAAAGAGTTCAAATGCTGTTTGGATTTGGTTTTATTTAGGTAAGACTACATCATTTTGCCTGTTCCGTATTTCTAAAATTGTTCTTTCAGCTTGTTGTTTTCCAAGTTTCCAAAATAGATCATTTAGCTTTTTCTCCCTTAGTTTCTTTTTTCTTAGGCTATGGCTATAATTTGTCCTCTCAAGAGTAATTGGGAAGCATCCCAGAGGATGGGCCAGTAAGATCTTCCTCCAGATAAGTCTTAATGTTGTTGACATTTTTCCTTAAACAAAGGGTCTTTAAGCAGACTGGCATTGAACCTCAATAGTGTGTTTCTTCATCTTTCCTCCAGGTCCACATTCATGTAAATAGGAGCATAGTAAGTCTGTTGTGCTTATGTCTGCTGCAGTGATTTTGGATCCGTCTGTGCATGTGGATTCGATAAATGGGTATACTGGTGTGCTTTAAGGTTCACTTCCCTCCATATGTCAATCAATCCTATATTCCTCATTAAGGTACAGAACTCCAGAGCCTCTTGAGTTTGAGATATCTAATGTAGCTGAATGCGAAGATTGCAATCGCTGCCACAAATTAGGGTTCCCTCAGAGTGGTTTACAATCAGGTCCATGACATCAGCAAAGAAAGTGATATTATTCCTTGGTGGAGCAGACACATTCAACAGAGTAAAAACCTTTCCCTTTTTGAACAGTTTTGAATGTAAGAATAAAGAGGTATGTACCGGTTGTGCATACCTCTTTATTCTTACATTCAAAACTATTCAGTTTGAAATCAATATTGCAAATCCCCTTCTATGTTCCCCCCTGTATGACGAACAATAAGATTTTTTATAACAACATTTTGTTTTGTGTTTAGTGGCAATCAAATGTGTATCTTATATCTATATCTCTATATATATATATATATATATATATATATATATATATATATATATATATATATATATATATATATATATATATATATATATATATATATATATATATATATATATATATATATATATATATATATATATAGTTCTTCGACTGCAGTGTCACCTTGGCTGCTCAGCTTCAAACATGCGTGCTCCGCTTACTTTCAGCTCCGTGGCTAAGGCAGCAATCATTTCGGCTCTAAAAGCGTCTTATTTCACAAATCATGAGCTTTAACTGATGATGTCGTGTTCTCTCCCCCTTTTGATGTAAAGAAGTTGTGAGAATCTTTATCTGGGCCAGCGGGACCCCGTTTCTCCGACAGGGAAGGCCCGCTAGCCGTTTTAGCCTCATTAGCTTGTGAGGTGGGCTGTTTTCCACTGGGACCGTGGACCGTTAGCTTGGATTGTTTAGGGCCCATAGTGTTACCAGACTTGTGCCTTCTTAGTTTACTCATGTTCTGTTCTTCCTCTTTTGAATTAGGGGGGTCAAACGATAATTTTAAAGCCAATTTCTGCAGCAGCGGTGCAGGTGAGTCAGCTCAACACGCTACCATACCGTAAATCCAGGTACAGCCCCTTTAATGCTGTGAGACAGGACTGGTGAAGCGATGACATCTGCATGGAGACAGGATGGCAGGCCTGCACTAGAAAAGTTACAAAGTGTATCTTTAAATATGATCCGTATTTAGCTGAATGTTTTATGGAATCTTATTTGAAATGACATTATGTTTTTGTTTGGGGTTCACATGGGATTTCTCAAGTCCCAAACCACTGTGCTCTTAACCTTGGGAATATGGTTCATATCCCGCGTACAGAATCACGCAGCACCTAGAAAACTCCAGTGGTACGACGCGAGCAGAACGAGAAGGAGGTCAGAGCCGGCCTATATTTAGAGACCTGTGGATCCTGGATCTCTCTGCATCGAGGTTGGCCTTTTTACCATTTTTCACACACTTTTGAAAATGGACAGCTTCTTTGACTGTGAGGCAGGCGACTTTGTATTTAAAGCTGTACTATGTAACTTTTCTGGTCATCTGCATAGTCTTTGTGGAGGTATAGTTATTGATTTGCAGGGAACACATCGATCGTTCCTATAATACATTTGGATGTTTGTATAGATTACTTGAAAATACCAGCCTTTGTGCATTATTCAAAGTTCCGTCCTTCACATTACAATAACTTCAAATTGTAAATAAAATGTTATGTCCAGACAGTTACCCTTATAATTACTCTTAGTTGTGGTTTCCTTAAAGGTCCCATATCATGCAAAGTCGACTTTTCAGAGCTTTTAACCTTCTTACAGAGCTATTGGTGCCTCATAAATGTGCCCAAAGTGTTTTTTTGATTGATTCCCGCAGTTTTTAGCGAGAATACAGACTCTCTCCTTCTCCTCGGATGAACAGATAGACGGGGGCTACTCACAAGGACTCGCTGAGACTACGTCACGGGGTGGGCGGGGGAGCCAGATTGGGCCAATCTCAAACTAAGCCGTTTGCATTTCCGGGTTTGTGAGCGGGTCCAAGATATGGGTGATATTTCATAACTATTATGTTATGGGTGTTACACAACACTTATTATTATCAAATATACCTTTAGGGAGGACTACGAAACGGGAAAAATTATATGATATGGGATCTTTAATTATTCTTTCCCTCTTACTTGGTTCTTTTCTTAAATCACTACTTTGTACTTCTGAGTAACATTATTTTTGAAGAAACAGTAAAGGACTCATTAAAACAATTATAAATAATCATAAAAATGTACTCTACATACTCTGTTATAGTGTGCTAGACCAGAGTGATCATTAAATCCAAACTACGCAGAGCGTTTCCAGGGATTCAGAACCAAAAACTCATTACCGTTTCAGCTCCTCTCAGCTGATTGGTGGGAGGGGCCTCCTGGTGCAGCACAGGGGGCGGGGCTCCATGCACATACAAAGGGGGGGAGGGCGGGTTCCTGTGTGTTCATTTAAGTGGACCAGGATTATAGAGGTCTAATCTGCCCTGCTCTGTCCTAACGCCTCTGTGTGAGAGGATCTCAGAGTATGTGCTTTTTGAAGAAAAAAGATACATATTACATAGTTATTATTTTTAAAGGTGGTGTAGTTTGTGTGTTACCACAGGGGGGTACTACAGGGGGTCAAAGGGGAGTACAGGAGGGTTCCACATTGGGGTACCACTGGGGGTACCACAGGGAAGCACGCGTTTCTAAAGCTGGAGCAGAAAGTGTGTCTGTGAAGTGCGAAGCAGAAAGGAGGCCAGGACAGAGTTTCAAAGTGACCTCCAAACACGGCCCCTCCAGAGTGCTGCTTAATGATGGGCCTGTTTTAGAGCAGCCTCTCAGCCTCCCCCTCCTGGTACCACTCATCCCTCATCCCTCTACACTGCACTGGCACTCTCATCAGCACAATAATCATCAGCACAATAATCATCATCATAATCATCATAATAATCATCATCATCATAATAATCATCATAGGAATAATAACAAAACAAAAACAAAAAAAGGGATTTGACTGTTCTCAATAAGCAGGTAGAGCCTCCTAAATCTAGGTCAGGAACTCTTTGAGTACCCCAGAGGGAGCGCCCTCTGCTGGTTGTGTGCTATCCAGGATGTGAACGTGTCCTCAAGGCCTACTGTCCCCTGGGAGCCAGCTCTGTCTCATTATGTTTCCAGCCTGATCATTATTTGTTGAAAAGACGCAGTTGAGCAACTAACTTTGCATGTGCTTGGGAAGATGACACAGCCTGTTTGTATGTGATTGCTGGTTTATAAGTCACATTTGGACTGGCCCTGATCCCCAGACCCCTGATCCCTTTAGGGCGCTTTGGATTGGTTCTGTTAATGGTTCTAAGTGTGTCTCCATGTTCAGGTCCTGCTGTCCAGAGGCAGCAACTGACATCAACCAAACATAACTCACGTTTTCTTAATAAATAAAACCTAAATCATACCTGAATTATACTTTTCAATCTTTAGGCTGATTTCAGAAATGTACAAAGAGACATTCAGTCATTCCAAGTTTGTGTCTGTCAGACGTAGCTACAGCTAGAGTAAACAGGAAACTATTTCTGGTTTCTCTTTTGCTTTTTCAGTATTTATTTGACTTCTCTGCAAAGCCTCTACGCCACATTATTGGTTTGTTTTTCTTTTCTTATTTTCAGTTTTAAAGTATAAAACGCATAGAACAAAAAACACAAGAAACAGAACACAACCAGAGAGACTAGGAAATAACAATGTAATTAAAAAGATATAAAAAGAGACTTAAGGCACAAATTGTCCCCAATAAAAGCTCCAGTTCATCGCTGTCCGCGAGTTTAATATTCAACCTGCAGTGAGGAGTGACGCAGTAATTTGATGCGCGTGTATAGCAGGCAAGTCTGTGTACTCTCAATCATCACGCTTAATAGTGTTCTGGGAGCCGAAAGGGGGCCAGACCACTTTGGAAGCTAGACCTCTATCGGCCCACTTTGGTTCACTTAAATAGACCGGTACGCTTCACTTAAGACAGTGGAGACACTTTCGGAATGTACCAATCTGCAAGAAAGTGAACCAGCCGAAATGTGGCTAATGATTGGTTGTTTGAAAAAGGACCAACAAGTACTGCTGCAGTGCTCAGGACAAACGGCACTCCAGAAGGTCAGAATCAGAGCTGCTTCTCTCACGGTCTGAGCCACAGATGGGCCCAGGTATCACCCATATACTTATGATATGGTCACACACTGTAGTCCTCAGATCTGCGAAGCTTTGTGCGTGTGAATAGAGGCAGAAACACACTCAGATGTTCACATTTGGGAGGTGTTACGACAAACGGCAGACCCCCCGCGCTCCTCCTGGTGTTCTCTCACAGCTCACTTCTATTCTTAGCTCTTCAGCCCAGAGACAAACTAATGACACACAGGATGAATCACCGAGCTGCAGCAAAGGCCTACCCCACTACACGCACCACCTCACGCTCTGAGGCAGCCCCACAGCCCCTCGGCCCAACGGCCTCGTGCCACTGAGTGACAGACAGCCCTCTCAGCTCCAGCAGGATGTGTGGCTGTTACTATGACAACCCCTTCAGCAGGCAAGAGGACGTTTCCTTTGTGAAGTGTGGATGGCAGCTGTCAGACTGGTCAGAGCTGATGCAGCCTGCCTGGGATTCACATGTGGGTCACGAGGACACTGAATATAGTTTCCACACGAGGTCATTCTAACATGCGAATTTAGAGGGCCACATCAGTCACTATCGGGGGCCTCTGGTTGCAGGTTAAGAAGAATTAACATTCTATTCCTTTCATTTTATGACACAGCAAAAGAGATTTAAAAAGAGAAACTTAAAAGATGTTTTAAGTTTGAGGACAACGGTTTTGACTGGTTCACTTTGGAGTAAATTGGTAAGGTCCAAACGTGAAGGAAAAAGTGGTGCCTGTGGTCATCAGAGCACTCAGGCCAGTGACCCCAAAACTGGAGGCGTGGCTACAGCAGATCGCTGGAAAAACATCAGACATCTCAGTCCAGAAAAGTGCAGTGCAGGAACAGCAAAGATACTGAAGAACCCTCAAGCTCCCAGGGGCCTCTGGTCTCATCAATGATCTGAATTTCGATGCCTTAACTTGTGTGTGTCCTCTCCTCGTCTCTCCCAGTCTTTACTCATGTCCTTCGAAGCACATTCACTGGACAGCAACGATACCAGCGCCGAGGCATCGAGCAGCAGGTAAGACTTGAGCACACTGCAGCAGGTAAGACTTCAGCACACTACAGCAGGTAAGACTTCAGCACACTGCAGCAGGTAAGACTTCAGCACACTACAGCAGGTAAGACTTCAGCACACTGCAGCAGGTAAGACTTCAGCACACTGCAGCAGGTAAGACTTCAGCACACTACAGCAGGTAAGACTTCAGCACACTGCAGCAGGTAAGACTTCAGCACACTACAGCAGGTAAGACTTCAGCACACTGCAGCAGGTAAGACTTCAGCACACTGCAGCAGGTAAGACTTCAGCACACTACAGCAGGTAAGACTTCAGCACACTGCAGCAGGTAAGACTTCAGCACACTACAGCAGGTAAGACTTCAGCACACTGCAGCAGGTAAGACTTCAGCACACTGCAGCAGGTAAGACTTCAGCACACTACAGCAGGTAAGACTTCAGCACACTACAGCAGGTAAGACTTCAGCACACTGCAGCAGGTAAGACTTCAGCACACTGCAGCAGGTAAGACTTCAGCACACTGCAGCAGGTAAGACTTCAGCACACTACAGCAGGTAAGACTTCAGCACACTGCAGCAGGTAAGACTTCAGCACACTACAGCAGGTAAGACTTCAGCACACTGCAGCAGGTAAGACTTCAGCACACTGCAGCAGGTAAGACTTCAGCACACTACAGCAGGTAAGACTTCAGCACACTGCAGCAGGTAAGACTTCAGCACACTACAGCAGGTAAGACTTCAGCACACTGCAGCAGGTAAGACTTCAGCACACTGCAGCAGGTAAGACTTCAGCACACTACAGCAGGTAAGACTTCAGCACACTGCAGCAGGTAAGACTTCAGCACACTACAGCAGGTAAGACTTGAGCACACTGCAGCAGGTAAGACTTCAGCACACTACAGCAGGTAAGACTTCAGCACACTGCAGCAGGTAAGACTTCAGCACACTACAGCAGGTAAGACTTCAGCACACTGCAGCAGGTAAGACTTCAGCACACTGCAGCAGGTAAGACTTCAGCACACTACAACAGGTAAGACTTCAGCACACTGCAGCAGGTAAGACTTCAGCACACTGCAGCAGGTAAGACTTCAGCACACTGCAGCAGGTAAGACTTCAGCACACTACAGCAGGTAAGACTTCAGCACACTACAGCAGGTAAGACTTCAGCACACTGCAGCAGGTAAGACTTCAGCACACTGCAGCAGGAGACGAGCTGCTGCTGACCAAATGAGACAAAACTGTTGCCAAATGTAAGAAAATGGACTGTGTCAAAATGTGTGGGATTGATCTGCACAGCACTAGTCCATAGACCAGGGGTGTCAAACTCATTTTGGCTCGTGGGCCAAATTCAAGAGTCAAACATTACGTAAAATGAAAACAATAAAAAATATAAGAAATGATTTGCTTTAATAATATAGAATAATAATAATAACCTAGTAATAGTTCTTTGTGGACACTGTTGCACAAATCTGCAGCAGGGAAAAGACTGAGTCCATATTCATGCAGCAGCAGGAGGAACATGGACTTGTGATATGATTTCTGAATATGAATCATAAACATGTTGGTTGTTGCTGCACAAACTCAATATGAGCTCACTGTTTTCATAGTTATATATCTTAGGCCGCGGTTATTTTATTCCTTGGTTTACGGATCCGCCGCACTTAGATTATTGATTTCTAATTTATAAATAAAATTAATTATTATACTTTTTTTCTATAAAGTACCGCCGACAACGCAAAATAACATTAAATGAAATATAAAAAGCTGTAATAAGTCAAACGATAAGAGCGCGTGAAGCAATTTTTCACCAAAATCCTGCGGGAGTCATTTATTTTGGAAAGCATTGCACTGAAGCTATGTGCGTATGTGCGATGCATCATGGGTATTTAAAATGGAGTCACCCCAGTGGCCAGCGCTCAGAGGGCTCAGCGCATGGTTTGGCATAACCGTACTTTCTGGAGGCCACATCGTCGTGAATAATATGCAAGTGGTGATGAGGATGATACAGTTGGAGATATCGACAAACTCTGTGAGCTCCATGTCATGAAATCACATGCAGCAGCAGCGATGACGCCTCTGGACTCTCCAAAGTGGACGCTGTTGAAATGTCAACTCCGCTGTTCGTACTCTTCAGACTTCAGTGCCAAATTCATCAAATGTGTTCTTTGACATTCATATTTTACCTGCCTGTCGTCATATTTCCTTGAATTATTATATTAATGTTTTATAAGGAAAAAATCTTCTGAAATTGAAATTATATTTATATTTCGTCCGCCTGTTCAATATATTTCATTTAAAAATCTGTAAACCAAGTAATAAAATAACTGCGACATTAGTGACGGATTATTCATGTAGTGAATCAAGTGCATTGTGTTTGTAACAAAGACGGAGCTTTTGTTTTGGTCCAATCTGTTCAAGTGAAAGTCAAAACTACTGGAGCTTCAACGTGTGTGTTATGTTTGCTGAGGAAAGCAAATAACTTCTTAAGTTCTTCATGTCCGAAAATGTGTTACGAGCAGATCAATACCAAATAGTGATATATCGATATAGGAATCAAAATGTATCAATACTTTTTTTGAATACATATTTTTTTGTAATACATTGTTCATATTTTAGGTTTTCTGCATATATATTTGATATTCATATTAGTTTTGAGGTTGAAAGAAAATGATGGCCAACATAAAATTCTTCACAGTTGAGGAGTTTCAATGCATTGGTATCGGATCGATATTGCAATATTTGCCATAGTATTACTTGGTATCGGATCAGCTCAAAAATCATTGGTATCGTCCAAATGCTTATGTCACTCATCTTCTTTGCTGAAGACATTGTCTGACAGGTTTGGGGTAAACTTTTGATTATTGTTCCCCAATCTTGCTGCTCTCAATTGGATTGGGAACATAGGTACTGGGGTACACGGGTACTGGGGTACACAGGTACACAGGTACTGGGGTACACGAGTACTGGGGTACACAGGTACACAGGTACTGGGGTACACAGGTACTGAGGTACACAGGTACTGGGGTACACGGGTACTGGGGTACACAGGTACTGGGGTACACAGGTACTGGGGTACACGGGTACTGGGGTACACAGGTACTGGGGTACACTGGTAATGGGGTACACAGGTACACAGGTACTGGGGTACACAGGTACTGGGGAACACGGGTACTGGGGTACTGGGGTACACAGGTACTGGGGTACACAGGTACAGTACCTAACCCATAACCCTGACCCTCATCATTCTAACCCTAACCTTTACTCATTTGAAAAATAAACTCCGGTAAAAGCCCTAACCCAGGTCTGGAGGACATAAGGCCTTTTAGACATTGTGGCTTAACCAAAAAGAGACATTAGACAACCTTGTTCAACTCCACGTTTAAAGATAAATATGGGAGCGTTTCCTTCTGGTAATGAGGCTTAAATATAGGCTTGTGATAAACTGCTGTGCAAAAATAAAACCAGCAAACGTTAAGTTATAACAGCAGTTATTTCCTGTTTATCGATGCACAACACTTGTGTCAAGTCATAAAATATCATATTTACTGTTCATAAAGCGTCTGACATGATCCAAAGCCAAAGCATGGCATAAAGAGAGGTTCAAATGTGACGTCGAGGCTTTGCAGAGAAGTAAAAGAAAAGAGGCAAAACTGTTCCTGTGCACGCTCGCTTTAGCCACGCCCCTCACACACGCACCGACTCGGAATGAATGAACCTCTTTTTGTGAATTACATGAGTTTATGATTAAAAACTCTATTTCAGGTACGATAAAGTTGTGTTTGATAAGAATCAAATGCCA
>NW_027315779.1:32128737-32183737 GCF_026437365.1 Eucyclogobius newberryi
CACACTCTGACCTGTGTTTTTACCTGTGGCTCCTGATCTGTCCAGGTTTGCACTGGTTTGGATGTTTTCCTCACTGAGCATCATCACAGAAGTGTTTTCTCGTTGTTAGCTTCTAATTAGCTCCGCTAACTGTCTCCTTTCTTTTTTCTACGCGTTTCCCAAAACAACACGTCTCTTTCTCCGCTCAGACCGCTGATCAAGTCTGTAAAGTTTAGTGCGCATCAGCACTTCTCAGCCCTTGGCACTCGCTCCAGCAGCACAGCAGCGCTGAGCAGCATGGGGAGGGGTGGCTGTTGCAAAGGGCTGTGGGATTCGTAGTTCCAGCGATAAAAAGGCTGCATTAGAAATGTTTTGTGGGTTTGACACCTCTGGAATAAAGGCTTCTTGGTTATAGCTTTGGTAAAGACACATTCACTGCGCTACTGCCGACATGTGCCTCATTTGCCATTTCACCCACATAACCCCAAGAAATGAGGAGCAAGAGATTTGGGAGCTAAATAATTAAAGCTGACGGACCGTAACCTCAGTGAAAGACAAACCATCTTACAAGCTAATGAGGCTAACATGACCAGCGCCGCTCCTGATGGGCCACCCCCCGCCACACAGCCGAACACCATTCCCTGTGAGGACCCCCCAGGCCCCCACGCTTGTCGAACGGAGGAGAGGAAACAACTTGACAATAGGTGGCCCTTATGTTGCATGAAATTCAACCAGTGACGTGCATTCAGGGGAGGCAGTGCCTCACCTGTCAATCTTGGGGGGGGAAACATTTTTAAAAAGTTTAAAAAAAATCATGAAATTATTAAAAATATTATATTTTGTCATCTGGTATGTATTATAAACCCCCTTTCTGTTTGAATCCAATATCGAACAATCTTTTTTCAAATAAGAACGTCAAAATGTTCATATACAAGGAGGCGCGGGGGAGGAGGCAGCACCTGCTCTGCCTCTGGAGCACACACATACACACACACACACACACACACACACACACTCCTCACAAACTGAGCTGGTGCAATGCAAATGATGTGTCGCTCTCTCCCTCAGTTTATAACAAATAAAACACCCAGACGATGTGCTCCTGCTTTAGGCTCACAGAGTCAGTATAAATCTGCAGTATAAGTTCACTCTGCGAGGCAACAGTACATGTGCCTCATGGAAGAGGGCGTCCAACCACCGCCGCTAATTTGTGTCACGTGTCTCTCAAATGCAGAAGACGTTGTGTCACGTGTCTCTCAAATGCGGAAGACTTTGTGTCACGTGTTTCTCAAATGCGGAAGACTTTGTGTCACGTGTCTCTCAAATGAGGAAGACTTTGTGTCACGTGTCTCTCAAATGCAGAAGACTTTGTGTCACGTGTCTCTCAAATGCGGAAGACTTTGTGTCACGTGTCTCTCAAATGCGGAAGACTTTGTGTCACGGGTCTCTCAAATGCGGAAGACTTTGTGTCACGTGTCTCTCAAATGCGGAAGACTTTGTGTCACGTGTCTCTCAAACGCAGAAGACTTTGTGTCACGTGTCTCTCAAATGCAGAAGACTTTGTGTCACGTGTCTCTCAAATGAGGAAGACTTTGTGTCACGTGTCTCTCAAATGCGGAAGACTTTGTGTCACGTGTCTCTCAAACGCAGAAGACTTTGTGTCACGTGTCTCTCAAACGCAGAAGACTTTGTGTCACGTGTCTCTCAAATGCAGAAGACTTTGTGTACGTGTCTCTCAAATGAGGAAGACTTTGTGTCACGTGTCTCTCAAATGAGGAAGACTTTGTGTCACGTGTCTCTCAAATGAGGAAGACTTTGTGTCACGTGTCTCTCAAATGCGGAAGACTTTGTGTCACGTGTCTCTCAAATGAGGAAGACTTTGTGTCACGTGTCTCTCAAATGCGGATGACTTTGTGTCACGTGTCTCTCAAATGCGGAAGACGTCTCTCAAATATTTTCGGAACATTCAGAACAAAATATATAACTTCATTTACCTGAGATTTACAGAGTTTAGTGCGTCGCTTGTTGACTCAGCAGAAGTCGGCAACGTTTCTCGGTCTGTGTTATTTTTATCCTTTCCTCGTAATCCACCATGTTTGTTTAGACACGAACGGACAATGCGTTTGTCTGATTGGTTAATCCGCCTGTCAATCACTCCCTTTGGGAATTGGAGTGACTGGGTTGGATCCCAGACACTCTGTTTTGTAAATTAGTCTGTCAAAATGGGGGACAGGTCTCTCACTGTTGTGGCGGCCTACAGGCCGAACAGCAGTGCAGAGTATCCGGCCTTCTTGGAGTCCTTGGGAGGGGTACTGGACAGTGCACCGACCGGGGACTCCGTTGTTCTACTGGGGGACTTCAACGCCCACGTGGGCAATGACAGTGACACCTGGAGAGGGGTGATCGGGAAGAACGGCTTCCCCGATCTGAAGCCGAGCGGTGTTCAGTTATTGGACTTCTGTGCTAGCCACGGATTGTCCATAACGAACACCATGTTCAAGCACAAGGGTGTTCATCAGTGCACGTGGCACCAGGACACCCTAGGCCGGAGGTCAATGATCAACTTTGTTGTTGTGTCATCAGACCTCCGGCCGCGTGTCTTGGACACTCGGGTGAAGAGAGGGGCAGAGTTGTCAACCGATCACCACCTGGTGGTGAGTTGGATCCGCTGGCGGAGGAGGAAGCCGGACAGACTTGGCAGACCCAAGCGCATTGTGAGGGTCTGTTGGGAACGTCTTGTGGATCCCTCTGTCAGTAGGGTATTCAACTCTCACCTCCGGGAGAGCTTCTCCCATGTCCCGGGACAGGTTGGGGACATTGAGTCCGAGTGGACCATGTTCTCCGCCTCCATTGTTGATGCGGCTGCTCGGAGCTGTGGTCGCAAGGTCTCCGGTGCCTGTCGTGGCGGCAACCCCCGAACCCGGTGGTGGACACCGGAAGTAAGGGATGCCGTCAGACTGAAGATGGAGGCCTATCAGGCCACTCTGGCTTGTGGGTCTCCAGAGGTCATCAACAGGTATCGGCAGGCCAAGCAAGCCGCGGCTCGTGCTGTCGCAGAGGCAAAAACCCGGGCCTGGGAGGAGTTCGGGGAGGCCATGGAGGAGGACTATCGGTCGGCACCAAAGAAATTCTGGCAAACCGTCCGGCGCCTCAGGAGGGGGAAGCAGTGCCTAACCAACACTGTTTACGGTGCGGGTGGAGGCCTGCTGACCTCGACTGGGGATGTCGTCGGACGGTGGAAGGAATACTTTGAGGATCTCCTTAATCCCTCAGTCACGTCTTCCGAAGAGGAAGTAGAGACCGGGGACTCAGAGGCTGGCTCATCCATCACCCAAGCTGAAGTCACTGAGGTTGTTCGCAAACTCCTTGGTGGCAGGGCTCTTGGGGTGGATGAGATCCGCCCTGAGTACCTAAAGTATCTGGATGTTGTAGAACTGTCTTGGTTGACACTTCTCTGCAACATCGCGTGGCGGTCGGGGACCGTGCCTCTGGACTGGCAGACCGGGTTGGTGGTCCCTCTGTTTAAGAAGGGGGACCGGAGGGTGTGTTCCAACTACAGAGGGATCACACTCCTCAGCCTCACGGGTAAGTTCTATTCCAAGGTACTGGAGAGGAGAATCCGACCGATAGTCAAACCCCGGATTCAGGAGGAGCAGAGTGGTTTTGGTCCCGGTCGTGGAACACTGGACCAGCTCTATACCTTCCATCGGGTGCTCGAGGGTTCATAGGAGTTTGCCCAACCAGTCCACATGTGCTTTGTGGATCTGGAGAACTCGCACCTCTCCCGGAGGTGCGAGTTGAATACCCTACTGACAGAGGGCTCCACAAGACGTTCCCAACAGACCCTCACAATGCGCTTGGGTCTGCCAAGTCTGTCCAGCTTCCTCCTCCGCCAGCGGACCCAACTCACCACCAGGTGGTGATCCGTTGACAACTCTGCCCCTCTCTTCACCCGAGTGTCCAAGACATGCGGCCGGAGGTCAGATGACATGACAACAAAGTCGATCATTGACCTCCGGCCTAGGGTGTCCTGGTGCCATGTGCACTGATGAACACCCTTGTGCTTGAACATAGTGTTCGTTATGGACAATCCGTGGCTAGCACAGAAGTCCAATAACTGAACACCGCTCGGGTTCAGATCGGGGAAGCCGTTCTTCCCGATCACCCCTCCTCAGGTGTCACTGTCATTGCCCACGTGGGCGTTGAAGTCCCCCAGTAGAACAACAGAGTCCCCGGTCGGTGCACTGTCCAGTACTCCTCCCAAGGACTCCAAGAAGGCCGGGTACTCTGCACTGCTGTTTGGCCCGTAGGCCGCCACAACAGTGAGAGACCTGTCCCCCACCCGAAGGCGGAAGGACGCGACCCTCTCGTTCACTGGGGTGAACTCCAACACGTGGCGGCTGAGCTGAGGGGCTATAAGCAAGCCCTCACCAGCCCGCCGCCTCTCCCCGCGGGCAACACCAGAGAAGTGGAGCGTCTAGCCCCTCAAGAGGAGATGGGTTCCAGAGCCCAAACTGTGCGTGGAGGTGAGGCCGACTATATCTAGTCGGTATCGCTCAACCTCCCGCACAAGCTCAGGCTCTTTCCCCCCCAGCGAGGTGACATTCCATATCCCCAGAGTTAGTCTCTGTGTCTGGAGATCTGGTCGCCGAGGCCCCTGTCGTCGACTGCCGCCCAGATCTCTCTGCACCGGCCCCTTATGGATCCTCCTGCGGGTGGTAGGCCCACGGGAGGGCGGCCCCACGTCGCTCCTTCGGGCTGTGCCCGGCCGGGCCCCGTGGGGTAAGACCCGGCCACCAGGCGCTCGCCATGGAGCACCCATCCCAGGCCTGGCTCCAGGATGGGGCCCCGGTGACGCCGATCCGGGCGACATAATCGACCTTGTTTGTGAACTCATCATAAAGGGTTTCTGAACCGATCTTTGTCTGACCCGTCACCTAGGACCTGTTTGCCTTGGGAGACCCTACCAGGGGCTTTAAGCCCCCGACAACATAGCTCCCGGGATCATTCGGGCGCTCAAACCCCTCCACCACGTTAAGGTGTCGGTTCAAGGAGAGGTTTTAGTCTTAGTTTTAGTCTTTTATATTTCTATTTGACTATTTAGTAACCTGATCTCCAGCGATAGTTTAGCCAATCACATCTTCTCACTTTCAACCAATCACAGTTTAGCACCTGACGGGACAACAACCTGGGAAGATTGAGGATCATATTTTCAGGAATAATACAGTCCTTTCAGCGGTCGCAAGATTGGGTCTCCTTCCCAACGCTTCATTTACAATGTGAAACTCCCTTATCAAGGAGTTTTTGAGTCTGTGTACTGTTTATTATTATTAGAATTAATATTAGAATCGGAAAAGGTGTATTGCCATTGTCAATGAACACAATTCACAAACATAGGAACTTGCTTTGGTGATTCAGTGCAACATAAAACATTGAACAATGATAAAACAACATGTATAAGTCAAATAGAACATACTGAATATATCAGTATTTAACAAGGCTTTGTTTCCATGGCTACACAGTCTTCTGGTGAAAAGGACTTCTGTAAACTGCTCCTTTCAGCTCCATCATATGACTGAGAGACAAACAGAACATGTCACAGCATTAGATGATACAAGTCATAAAACATACCACTTCAAATGTTTTAGATGATACAACTCATAAAACATACCACTTCAAATGTTTGTCCTGAACCTGCTTTACAGACACATGTGACACAGCTAATGGCTCCTGTAGAACAAGTATTATTTAGTTTTTTTGGTCATAACAAAACTAACAGACATTTTATAAATTCAAAGTACTGATTCTACTCACGGTTTACTTTTAGTCGAGGCACAAGTTATTATTAAAATACCTTTTGCTTTGGAGTCGTTGGGTGTTTACTTGAGATGACTCTGTGTCTGTAGTGACCTGTAGTGACCTGTAGTGACCTGTAGTGACCTGTAGTGACCTGTAGTGACCTGTAGTGACCTGTAGAGCTCTGGTCAGCACAGACAGAGACCAAACTCACTGGTCAGGACGGTCAGCTCTGCTCTGGACGGCTGCTTCACTCTGGAGAAGATGAGAATGATAATCATTAGAACATTGATATATTATGTACATTTAACAGAGAAAAGCTGGAATATGTTTTTGACACATTTACATTTTGCTCTGTAACACAAATGTTCCTCTGTCATTTTTAAAGCTAGTACCAAAAGAACATAACTGACATGTTTTCTAAATCTCTGCACATAATAAGTGCAGAGATCTAACCCTAACACATTTACTTCCATGGAATATTATTCCATGGAAGTAAATCTATGACATTCCTATAGAAAACAAGCGTGTGCTTTGCTGTTTAAACACAGCACACTTCATTATGAAATTGGTGATAAAACCTCAAATGTAGTCACAACTGTCAAATTTAAATACGTTTACATTTATGTAAACGTATTTAAATAGGTAAGATATTACCCATTTCAGCAGGTTATATTTGAATTATTGGTAGTTTTTGCACATAATACAAACATCACTTTATTTACTCATTCTTTCTCTAGTTTTCCTTGGTCTGTGCTTAAAATTCACCTTTTGTCTCTTTTAACATTTTGTAGGCAGAAATAATGAGTTATTTATTTGCAGAAGGCATGAGCCATCACAGCGCGTCGTTCCAATGCATCTTTGTGTAGCCAAACGTTAGCTTGTGTTAGCTTGTGTTAACTGTGTAATCGTTGATTTACACTTCATATTGAATGATGTGTGAAAACGTGAGGAATGACAAACAAACACAACTTACGTGTATCGTGGTCTCGTCTCGTCCACGTTCTTCTGCTTGTGTTTAGTTTTCGTCGTTCTCCCGAGGCTCGTTCATGAGGATTGCGTGCGCGCTCTGTGCGCGTACACCGTTCACCGTGAGGTCAAAAATGTCATTTTAAAGTATTTTAGAAACAGTCAAAGAGTGAAATTCCTTCTATTTTATTTTTAGACTAAAAAGAATTTAGCATTTTCGGTAATTTTAGAGGCCGAACTCTTGAAATGGTCCGACCAAAAGGCTGCATTCTGCGGAGTGGCCACTACTCAGTTTGGAGCCAGAGGCAGAGGGGGCGTACCTTATCCAGATAATATAATACATCCATGCTCTAGCCTGGCGATGCTAAGCTAAGCTACGGAACAAAGACATTCCAGAGACACGCCTGTGTAAGCTAACTTTTCTCTCCCATAAATAAGAATTCTGTGCCCATTTTTAAACGTGATTGAGACTTGCAACTTTTCAAGTCCAGGACAGTCTTTTCAGACCAGCCTCACCGGTGAATCAGTGCAACGGCCCTTTTTATCTGAGGAACGCCTCAGAGCCAAGGAGAACGCAGATCACAGAACCTGATCCAGGGCTTCTTTGGCCTGACACTGTGAGAGCAGAGCTTCAGAGCAGCCGTACTTTGGCCAGCGTTTGGACTGAGCTGCAGTATGACCCCTGAGTGGACCCTGGAGGCAACACGCACAAACAGGCCCTCGGACTCCACATATCTGTTTCATTATTTAGTCAATAAATCTTCATATACCTCATTTGGTAAAGTGTTCATTCGTTTCCAGAAAATATGTCAATGTCACAGTAACGTTCTCACAAACCTTCAGATCAACGAGCAAATTATTTTTTAATAAATATATTAATTTAAATATTTGATTATAGAGTTGTTAAATGCCTAATCTATACCCCAACTTACTCTTAAAATATGATAACAAACGTACCCACACTTGTGTCATGTTTGAAATCTTGAACAATTCTTAAATCATTATCAACCTTGAATGTGAAGTGGGAGGGCATTCATAGCCTTACAGTACCTACACTGGTTTGGAGAGATGTTTTTTGACTTGAAAAAGTTGTAAAAATAATTAGCTTGAGTTTGCATGTTACAGTTCAAAGCAAAAAGCATGTCCAAAGACGGGCAAAGAATTCTTATTCATGGAAGCGAAAAGTTATTTTCTGCTGGCGTATCTCTCTGGAATGTCTTTGTTTGTGAGTTAGCTTAGCATCGTTAGGCCAGAGACAATCTTACGGAAATCCTTCCTGGTGGACCTCTACTGATGCAACTGAGTTTGGTCTTCTCTCTCTCTCTGACTGACCCCTGGGGGGTTGGTTTTGCATAGAGAAAAAGATATGTAATATTTCCGATGTAGCCATTATTTAGGCCACATAGTTATAAAACAGAACACAATAACATTATGATGATTGTTAACTAAAACCGCACAGTCTTTTTAGCATTTTAGCTTTTGTCTTGAGAGGAAAAATGAATCTGGGAGTTAATTTTAATCCAAATGCAGTTGCTAGATTGAAAACACTGTTTTCCAATGTTCAAAGCGAGAAGTTTCTCCTTCTGCAGAGTCATCATAAATCTCCACCATTACGTACATAACCCCTCGTATCCACAGACATTGTTCCATTCGTTTTCCACTGTTGTTGTGATTTTGGGCGTCAGAAAAATAAATTGAAATGCAGTGCATAGGGTAACAGGTGCTCCGAGGGTCACCGCCAGCTTGAGCAGGCAGTTTGGATTGAATGACAGAATAGGGTATATGTGCAGCATATTCGGGCTTTGTCAAATATAAAAGTAGCTTGTGAGCCAAAAATGTGAAAATAAAAAAATTAAAATAAAAAATAATAATAATAATAACAATAATAAATATAGCCGCAAGCGGCAATGATCGGCCCTCGCCACGCCGCCGCCGCCACGCCGCCGCCACGCCGCAAGAGGAAGGTTCCTTTCACGATTAAACGTGGAGCATAGTAAGCCTACTTTGTCCTTAGATGTCATTTAAACAAGCTCCAGGACTCAAGTGACTCTCTCACTCCATAGCAAGTTTGAGATGCACACAGGCAGCTCCGCTGTACAATCTACATTTTAAACAAACGCAAACAAATCAGGAGCAAAGCTGTGTGCTGTTTGAATTCCACAAATATATTCTTTGATCCACAATGAGAAAAAGGGCCTTTAGATGATGAAAATTGGCTTCATATTCAAATAGAAGCAGTGAAAGGTTGTTTAAAATCCATTAGGGGTTTAAACCAATTAAGTAGATCTTGACCTACAGGAGTAATCAAGTCGAGTGAAGACAAGAAGAAGGGATGAACTACAGTCCCATTTTTAAGCAGATTTGAGCCATTCTTGTGAGGACAATATTTGCGTTCGCGTGTGGATGGACTTCAAGGGAGCATGAACTGCAATTCAGTTTTACTCCTTTCACATTTATTGCTTTCTGCAATTTGTTGAAAAGCATGTGTGACATAACACTGACGTCAGCAGCTGTGTCAAGTATTGATTCTTTGGTGAGGTCGTTGTCAACGATAGATTGGCAGATACATTTTTTGATCTGGGCCCTTTCTAAGCTCGGGTTATTTACCAGAGGCCGGGGTGGTTGAGTGTTCTGCGCAGTGTCTTTACTGCTCCTAGTGTGACATACCGAGCGGTTCTCTGAGCCCTTGGTATTTCTCCAGTTTCTCGTGTTCCTTTTTTCTGATGTTGCCGTCACTTGGTGTTGCCACGTCAACCACAATGGCTTTCTCTTCACCCTTTACACTGCAGACTTCAGACATGACACGGACAGCTGTGTCCTGCAGAAGTTCTCTGACGACTCTGCCATCATCGGACTCATCACGGACGACGATGATGCGGAGTACAGAAGACTGGAGCAGGACTTTGTGGACTGGTGTCAGCGGAACCACCTCCTCTTCAACGCGGGGAAGACCAACGAGATGGTGGTGGTCTTCCACAGAGGCCACTCCACTGCCCCCTCACCAGTGAACATCCAGGGACGGGACATTGAGAGAGTGGACTCATACAAGTACCTGGTGTTCATCTGAACCACAAACTGGACTGGACTCATAACACAGACGCACTGTACAGGAAGAGCCAGAGTCGGCTCTACCTCCTGAGGAGACTCAGGTCTTTCGGAGTGACAGGGCCACTCCTGAAGACCTTCTCTGACTCTGTGGTGGCATCAGCTCCTGTAGGTGTGGCCTGCTGGAGCAGCAGCATCACAGAGAGGGAGAGGAAGAAGCTGGACAAAGCTCCGTCATGGGCTGTGCTCTGGACTCGGTGCAGGAGGTGGGGGACAGAAGGGTCCTGGCTAAACTCACATCTATGCTGGACCATGAGTGTCGCCCCCTGCAGGGGGGCGACACTCATGGTCATCCCCATATAAAGCACTCATTTGCGCTAAGTACCTCACGAATACGTTCCCCATCTCTTGCATGTTCCGTGCATATAAGCATGTAATGCAAAAATTGAACATTATTACTGTATAGAGGGCCAAAAACACAAAGTGGGCGGAGCGCACTCAAAATTAACGAAAGTACCCCTCAGTGACCAGGGACCCACACCATCTTCTGCTTTTTGAACTCTAATTTGACCCCCTGAACATGCTCAAAAACTCACCAAACTTTGCCCAAAATTCAGAATCGGCGAAAAATTCGATTTTTTCTGGGCCATTTTTTTTTCCCGTTAAATAATGGCGCGACAGCGCCACCGACAAAAGTTAAAATACATTGCGCCTATGGGAGACGCCCCGAGGTCAACTTTGTCGTAGAGCTACGAAATTTGGAACACGCTTTCCTCTGGTGAGGACAAAAAAAAATATTATTGTGGCCACGCCCCCAGACTTACCCTATGGCCGCCATCTTCCTTTGAAAATGAAAACACGCTGTGTTAGCCATTTTGTTCACGTCAAACTTTGACGAACTCCTCCTAGGGCGTTTTGCCCACCGACTTCAAAATCGGCGTACGTCCTCTGGACAAGTGGGGCATCTAAAGTTATCCAATTTTTTGAGATACCTTTTACGGTCTGTGTGCGACGGAGCCGCAAACATTTCCCAGAATTCTGACTATTTGGCCTTCAGAGTGGCCTATAAACAATAGAGTTTTTCCAAATGACATGATATTTTGCACAAAATTTTAATTTGCCATCCTGATCATAAAAGTATGAGAGCCAAAGTCATATTTTGTACGGCGTAACCGTAGCGATGACAGAAACATCCCATGTTATCCTTATGGGAAAATTGCAAAATCGCTCAAATCACCACATTTTTACGCTTCACACTTTAACAAACTCCTCCTAGGGCGATTGGCCGATCAAACTCATATTTGGGGAAAATCATCTACACAAGCGGGGCATCAAAAGTTATCCATATTTTGATTCTAAGTGCTACGGTCTCTGTGTGGCTGACCCGCAAATATATGTCACAAATGGGAAAACAGCGAAATCTCTAAAATGACCACATTTTTACGCTTCACACTTTAACGAACTCCTCCCAGGGCGATTGCCCGATCAAGTTCATATTTGGGGAAATCATCTACACAAACGGGGCATCAAAAGTTATCCATATTTTGATTTTAAGTGCTACGGTCTCTGTGCCGTGGAGCTGCAAATATACTGTCACAAATGGGAAAAAAGCCAAATCCTTGAAATGTTCACATTTATGCTTCACACTTTAATGAACTCCTCCTAGTGCGTTTGGCCCACCGATCTCAAAATCGGTGTACCTCCTCTAGACAAGTGGGGCATCTAAAGTTATTCAAATTTTATAGATAACATTTACGGTCTCTGTGCAGCTGAGCCGCAAACTTTTCCCAGAATTTGGACTATTTGGCCTTCAGAGTGGCCTATAAACAAGAGTTTTTCCAAATGACATGACATTTTGCACACAATTCTCATTTGCCATCCCCAAATTAAAAGTATGGGAGCCAAAGTCATATTTGGTAAAGCGTAGCCGTAGCGATGACAGAAACATCCCATGTTATCCCTATTGGGAAACCGCAAAATCTCTAAAATGACCACATTTTTACACTTCACACTTTAACAAACTCCTCCTAGGGTGAATACCCGATCAAGTTCATATTTGGGGAGGATCATCTACACAAGCGGGGCATCAAAAGTTATCCATAGTTTGATTTTAAGTACTAGGGTCTCTGTGCGGTAGAGCCGCAAATATATGTCACAAATGGGAAAAACGCCAAATCCTTGAAATGTTCACATTTATGCTTCACACTTTAATGAACTCCTCTGTGGGCAATAGCTCGATCAAGCTCAAATTTGGGGAAAATCATCTACACAAGCGGAGCATCAAAAGTTATCCATATTTTTATTCCAAGTGTCACGGTCTCTGTGCGCTGGAGCTGCACATTTGACCCACATTTGTGTTCATTTGCACTGGTTAAGCACAGCATTGTACATGTACAATGTGTCACTGTCTTAGTTCTTAGACAATTGCGTTAGCGCCAACTCTGTAAAATGCAGAGAGCAGAGTCGGAAGGCCGGCGGCCCGCGAGGGCCGTTGGATGCCGCTTGCGGCTTCAATTTTTATTGTTCTTCTTCTGCGCTTTGAGCTCTAATTTGACCCCCTGAACATAATCAAAAACTCACCAAACTTTGCCCAAAATTCAAAATCGGCGAAAAATTTAGTTTTTTCTGGGCCATTTTTTTTTTCGGCAAAAAATGGTGCGACAGCGCCACCGACAAAAGTCAAAATACATTGCGCCTATGGGAGACGCCCCGAGGTCAACTTTGTCGTAGAGCTGCGAAATTCGGGACACGCATTCCTCTCGTGAGGACAAAAAAATATATATCATTGTGGCCACGCCCCCAGACATACCCTATGGCCGCCATCTTCCTTTGAACATGAAAACAAGCTGAGTCAGCTATTTTGTTCACGTCAAACTTTGACGAACTCCTCCTAGGGCGTTTTGCCCACCGACTTCAAAATTGGTGTACGTCCTCTAGACAAGTGGGGCATCTAAAGTTACCCAAATTTTTTGGGATACCTTTTACGGTCTGTGTGCGGCGCAGCCGCAAAGTTGGACAACTTATTTTGAGATATTGCAATTCTAAAAATTGCTCCCATTTGATCAAAACAAGTCCGATTAGGACCAAATTTGAATCAGTTGTTAAACTTTCAAGTTTGGACCAGTTTAGGATGACAAAATTGAAATGGGCGCGATAGCGCCCCCTACAGACTGGCCTTTGAGTGAACATTGATGGACAAAAACTGGTTTTACACAAATGTTCAAAACTTTGGCCAAAATTCTATTTTGGGGTCCCAAGCAAAAGGCCAATCAAACTTATGCCTTAATTTTTACGGCGCAGCCGTAGCGATGACGGAAACCTCCCATGTTATCCCTATGGGAAAATTGCTAAATCTCTCAAATATCCACATTTTTCTGTTTCACACTTTAACAAACTCCTCCTAGTGCGTTTTGCCCACCGACCTCAAAATCGGTGTACGTCCTCTAGACAAGTGGGGCATCTAAAGTTATCCAAATTTTAAGGATAACATTTACGGTCTCTGTGCGGCGGAGCCACAAACTTTACCCAGAATTTGGGCTATTTGGCCTTCAGAGTGGCCTATAAACAATAGAGTTTTTTCCAAATGACATGATATTACGCACAAAATTCTAATTTGCCACCCGCAAAATAAAAGTATGAGAGCCAAAGTCATATTTTGTACGGCGTAACCGTAGCGATAACAGAAACATCCCATGTTATCCTTATGGGAAAATCGCAAAATCGCTCAAATCACAACATTTTTATGCTTCACACTTTAACGAACTCCTCCTAGGGCGATTGTCCGATCAAGTTCATATTTGGGGAAAATCATCTACACAAGCGGGGCATCAAAAGTTATCCATATTTTGATTCTAAGTGCTACGGTCTCTGTGTGGCTGACCCGCAAATATATGTCACAAATGGGAAAACAGCAAAATCTCTCAAATTACCACATTTTTATGTTTTACACTTTAACAAACTCCTCCTAGGGCATTTTGCCCACCGACCTCAAAATCGGTGTACGTCCTCTAGACAAGTGGGGCATCTAAATTTATCCAAATTTTAAGGATAACTTTTACGGTTTCTGTGCGACGGAGCCACAAACTTTTCCCAGAATTCTGACTATTTGGCCTTCAGAGTGGCCTATAAACAATAGAGTTTTTCCAAATGACATTATATTTTGCACAAAATTCTAATTTGCCATCCTGATCATAAAAGTATGAGAGCCAAAGTCATATTTTGTACGGCGTAACCGTAGCGATGACAGAAACATCCCATGTTATCCTTATGGGAAAATCGCAAAATCGCTCAAATCACAAAATTTTTACGCTTCACACTTTAACGAACTCCTCCTAGGGCGATTGTCCGATCAAACTCATATTTGGTTAAAATCATCTACACAAGCGGGGCATCAAAAGTTATCCATATTTTGATTCTAAGTGCTACGGTCTCTGTGTGGCTGACCCGCAAATATATATCACAAATGGGAAAACAGCGGAATCTCTAAAATGACCACATTTTTACGCTTCACACTTTAACGAACTCCTCCTAGGGCGATTGTCCGATCAAGTTCATATTTGGGGAAAATCATCTACACAAGCGGGGCATCAAAAGTTATCCATATTTTGATTCTAAGTGCTACGGTCTCTGTGTGGCTGACCCGCAAATATATATCACAAATGGGAAAACAGCGGAATCTCTAAAATGACCACATTTTTACGCTTCACACTTTAACGAACTCCTCCTAGGGCGATTGTCCGATCAAGTTCATATTTGGGGAAAATCATCTACACAAGCGGGGCATCAAAAGTTATCCATATTTTGATTCTAAGTGCTACGGTCTCTGTGTGGCTGACCCGCAAATATATGTCACAAATGGGAAAACAGCAAAATCTCTCAAATTACCACATTTTTATGTTTTACACTTTAACAAACTCCTAGGGCATTTTGCCCACCGACCTCAAAATCGGTGTACGTCCTCTAGACAAGTGGGGCATCTAAAGTTATCCAAATTTTAAGGATAACATTTACGGTCTCTGTGCGGCGGAGCCACAAACTTTACCCAGAATTTGGACTATTTGGCCTTCAGAGTGGCCTATAAACAATAGAGTTTTTCCAAATGACATGACATTTTGCACACAATTCTCATTTGCCATCCTGATCATAAAAGTATGAGATCCAAAGTCATATTTTGTACGGCGTAACCGTAGTGATGACAGAAACATCCCATGTTATCCTTATGGGAAAATCGCAGAATCGCTCAAATCACTACATTTTTATGCTTCACACTTTAACAAACTCCTCCGTGGGCAATAGCTCGATCAAGCTTTACTTTGGGAAATATCATCTACACAAGCGGGGCATCAAAAATTATCCATATTTTTATTCCAAGTGCTACGGTCTCTGTGCCGTGGAGCAGCACATTTGACTGACACTTGTGTTCATTTGCACTGGATTGGCCATGTCCAATGTGTCCCCGTCTGTCAAGTTCTTTTTTAATTCAACACACAATAAGGGCGCCATCTTTATCAAGTCGAAAGTGCAGAGTCGGAAGGCCGGCGGCCCGCGAGGGCCGTTGGATGCCGCTTGCGGCTTTAATTCTTTCTTCTTCTTCTTCTTCTTCTTCTTCTTCTTCTTCTTCTTCTTCTTCTTCTTCTTCTTCTTCTTCTTCTTCTTCTTCTTCTTCTTCTTCTTCTTCTTCTTCTTCTCGGGACCAGCCCCCCTATTTTTCACCCAGTGAACGTTGACGAAAAGTCACAAAAATTTGCACACCTCTAAAAATCGTGCCTCTCTACATTCTGGCTATTTCCCTTTTCTAAAATAAAAAATTGGCGCGTCAGCGCCCCCAAATGTACCAAAAATGCATTGAGAGATGGGAAATGACCCAAAAAAAATCTGATCGTAGAATCATGAAATTTGACGCAGAGGTAGATGGTGACAAGAGAAGTAAAAAATATTATTACGGCAACGCCGTCCGCCCAACCAAATGTCGGCCATATTGCTTCAAAAATGGCTAAACATGACTTCGGAGTTTTTCCAAACGTCGTACTTTTACGAACTCCTCCCAGGGCGTTGGCCCTAAAAAGCTGAAATTTGGTGCAAATGCTACTGAGGAGTGGGACATCAAAAGTTATCCAAATTACATTGATACCTGTCACGGTCTCTGAGCGGCGAAGCCGCAAACTGTAGCAAGAATTTCAGAAATCTCCCAAATTTTACATTTCTGCCGTTTGCGCAGATAAAGTCCGAATTGCGTCAAATTAGAATCAGTTGTTAAACTCTTTGCCCTAAACCTACTTGAAGTGAAATAAATTAATTTGGAGCCACAGCGCCCCCTACAGATTTTATATGTAGGTTAAATGTCTAGTTTTGAGAAATTATATGAAATTTGACACACAACTCAATTTTAGAATCCCCATCAGAAAAGTCAATGAGACCCATGTCATAATTGTTATGCCGTTGCCGTAACGATGACCGAAACCTTCCATGTTATTCCAATGGGGAAATCGCCAGAACATGTTTACACTTTATACTTTCACCAACTCCTCCCAGGGCGTTAGCCCTATTAACCTGAAATTTGGTGAGACTCATCTTCAGGGGTGGACCATCAAAAGTTATCCACATTTTTATTCAAAGAGTCACGGTGTCTGTGCGGCAAAGCCGCACATTTTGCCAAGAATTCAAAATAAAATTACTTTTTGATGGTAAAACAAAGGGGAGAAGATGTGACAGCGTCACAAATTCAGCAGTAGATGTAATAAAAGGACAATTGGGGCGCGTTAGCGCCCCCTCCTCTTGCGGCGTGGCGAGGGCCGATCATTGCCGCTTGCGGCTATATTTGTTATTATTATTATTATTTTATTTTTTATTTTTTTCACATTTTTGGCTCACAAGCTACTTTTATATTCGACAAAGCCCGAAAATCTACCTATAGATCTAAATGATTAATTTAAGTAATAATTAGGCCCGAGCACCACAAGCTGGCGAGAGGCCTATTAATCTCGTAAGGCCGTGCGAAGCACGGCTGCGAAAGTGCGCACATAGTGCGCACGAAATCGAGCGCGAAGCGCTCGCCCACTTCCAAACACTCACTAACGCACTCCTCCACTCATGCACGCCCCGTGCATACTAATTAGTAGTAGGAAAATGGAACATTACCGTTGTAAACGGGCGAAGCCCGTGCAAAAGTGCGCACTAAACGAGCACTTTACATTGGCGTAATAAAAGGACCATTGGGGCGCGTTAGCGCCCCCTCCTCTTGCGGCCTGGAGGCGGCGGCGTGGCGAGGGCCGATCATTGTCGCTTACGGCTTTAATTTTGTACTATTTTTATTGTTTTTTTTTTATTTTATTTATTGTGGTTTGGTCAAAAACAAAACAAAAGGTGCTCAACATTCAAGCACAAAACTAAATTCGAGATACATTAATGTTTTTTGACCAGGTGTTGGCAGAAGCCAAGTCTTATTGTGCCGACCCTTCTCTCAAACGCTCAACATTGGTGGACATTTTATAGTTCACAAGCAACAGTTCATCAACAAAAACAACACTACATAATACTGGACACTCTGCTCACAAGTATCCTCCCCAAGCATTCAAGGTATTATAACAAAGCTGCATTTTCATTCTGCTAAATATTTTTCTATGCTTGTTTCCTTAAAGATCCTTTTAAACAGAAATAAAGAAATGGCATTTTTTAATTCATCGCAACAATTGTTCCATAATTTAACTCCTTTACTTGACAAACAATGTTCCCTCAGCGTTGTTCTCACATAAGCTCATAAGCTCAAATATACACGTTCCCCTTAAATTATATTTACTTTCCCTCTGGGTAAACTTTATCCTCAATGATGTAGGGACTTGATTGCATTTAACTAAATACATAAATTCAGCAGTACACAGGTCTACCAAATCATACAATTTTAAAAGCTTAGATTGAATGAACAAAGGGTGACTCGGCGAGTTATAAGATGCATGATTGATAATGGCCTTTTTTTGTAGAATGAAAATTGGTTTGGTTCTAGTTTTGTTTGTGTTTCCCCAGATCTCAATACCATATGTTAAATATGGAGTAATGAGAGAACAGTAAAGTAAATATAAAGCATTTTTTTTTTTCAAAATATACTGCAATTTGTATAAAATTGCAATAGTTTTTGACACTTTTTTTAGTACATTTTGTATATTTGTTTTCCATGAAATTTTGCAATCTATGATCACTCCAAGAAACTTAATATATTGACTCTTTCAATTTCATAACTATTTATTTCAATTTTGATATCATTATCTACATGTTTGTTACTGAATACCATAAATTTTGTTTTATTTAAGTTCAATGATAATTTATTTAATGCAAACCAGTTGTTTAGTTTATGCAGTTCTCTCTCCATCACCTTCACCAACTCATTAAGATCCCGAGCAGTAAACTGTGGTATCGTCTGCAAACAAGATAAAATTAAGAACATCAGATACTTTTTGGACATCATTAATATATAATACAAATAATTTTGGGCCCAAAACAGAGCCTTGTGGCACCCCACAACTAATTTGCTGACAACTAGACTCTGCTCCCTTCAGATGAACATATTGGAATCATTCCGATAAGTAATTATTGAACCAAGAATTTGCTTTTCCCCTAAAGCCATATTTTTTAAATTTTTGTAATAAAATTGTTTGGTCAATTGTATGAAATGCTTTCTGTAAATCCAAAAATAAACCTATTGTATGGAGTTTTTGATCTAATGATTGGGAAATATTTTCAACCAGATGAACAACTGCCATCGTTGTGGACCTGTGCACTCTAAAACCAAACTGATGCTCATTTAATATATTGATAACTTCAACATAGTTATCTAATCTTTTAACAAACAATTTCTCTAATATTTTTGAAAATTGTGAAAGTAAAGAAATGGGTCGATAATTACAAGTCAAATATTTGTCACCGCCTTTGTACAAGAGAATAACCTTTGCTATTTTCGTTTGATTAGGAACAATTCCTGTTTTAAAAGATTGGTTACAGATGTGAGTAAATGGATTGACAATATGTTCCAAGATATTTTTGACTAAAAACATATCGAACCCATTATTTTCTGTTGATTTTTTTGTTTTTACAGCTCTTCACAATTTTCAATATTTCATTTTCATTTGTTGAGTTTAGAAAAAATGAATTTACACCCTCATACGTGACCCCAGTCTCCATGTCATTGTTTTGAGAGGGCACAATTTTTGTTGCGATGTCTGTATTAAACGGGTTTTATTTTTGTTTAACCGTAATTAGGCTATAGAAACACAATGTAGGCTTTCATTAATGGCCGTGGCTGGAGAGCCGCGGCGCGGTCAAATTGCCGCGCAGTTTCAGGGACCGCGGCATTTCCACTATAGCCCGTTATAGCCTCATGGCTAACCCTAACCTTAACCTTAACCCTAACCTTAACCCGGTCTAAAACGGCGCTAAACCGCGGTCAAATAGCTGCGCAGTTTCAGGAGCCGCGGTGCGCGGCCGGCACAAAAATAACATGGCTTTTTCGGCCACGCGCCGCGGCACTGCAGACACTCCCTTCATTAATAGCCTAATATTGTTTATCATATTCAAATGTGAAATATAAAAAGGAGAGAGAAAATTTGCTATTTAACTAGACCATTTTATACAGTTGAGTATTTTGAAAAGAAAATATACTGACCACAACAACACTAAATGATAGAAGGTTGAAATTGACCAGAACTTGTTTTCTCCTCCTTCCTCTGCATTACACAGCTCGTCCTTCGGCGCTTTTCTGTGCTTTTCTGTGCTTTTCTGTGCTTTTCGGCGCTTTTCTGTGCTTTTCGGCGCTTTTCGGCGCTTTTCGGCGCTTTTCGGCGCTTTTCGGCGCTTTGGCGGGATCGACTCTCACTGCCTCTGAGATCAACCGGTAGATGGCGATCGACGTATTGGGCACCCCTGCTGTACACTATGCCAGCCACTTGATAATGGCGCTCCATGTATGCTTTTCCTGTCAGCATCTTACACCCTGCAGTTATGTGCTGGATTGTCTCAGGGTCCTCTTTGCACAACCTACACCTAGGGGTTTGGCTGATGTGGTAGATCTTGGGCCTCTATTGCCTTGTTTCTGTTCAGCCATGATGAGTTTCTCTGTGCTATCTTTATTACAGCCCTCTTTAGCTATTGGTTGGAGTTCTTGATATCAGCCACTTCAGTTATGTTCCGGTGGTACATCCCATATAGGAGCTTGTCCTCCCATGATGGTCCCTCCTCCAGCACCTCATCCTTTTTCTCATTGCCACTGAGCATGTCATCTGTTTGACCCTTGTCCTTGATGTACTTGTGGATCTTGGACGTTTCAAGATGGATGGAGACCCTTCTATGAGAGACATGATTTTAAACCAGTGCAGGGTTATTCAACATCAGGCCCAGGTCCAAATCAGACCCTCCAAGTGATTTAAGCCCACAACTAATCCATATATTAAAAAACTAAATCTGGTTTGGTCCCTGTTTAACTCGGCAAATAAACAAATCAATAAGCATATAAAATGTGGACCTCAAAACATTAGGTCAATTTCCTCCAAATTGCTTTTAGTTAATGAATTAATTAAATTAATGAACCAGATAATTTGCAATGTCTGAAGCCATTGCTAGTGTGTGCGTCTCTCCCTCCCTCTCCCCCCCTCCTTCTCTCCCTTTCTCTCCCTCTCCCTCCCTCCCTCCCTCTCTCCCTCCCCCTCCCCTCTCTCTCTCAACTGGCTCCGTCACAAATGTCTAAAGAATAAAGCCTAAAGAATTACGCAGACACTCGATAATGCCCCATTTATTTCACTGGGGAAAAAGTACTAATACTTTTGAAAATTCTGCAAAAAGTACAGGTTGTTCAAATGTCAAAAGTAATAGCACACGTAATACTGTGAAAGCGATCGTAATGAGGTATAACTTGTTGAAATCGATTGAAGCGTTAAGGAGTTGAAACTGGCTAAATGGAAAATCATGGAAAATATAATAAATTGTAGAACATATAGTGTCGTGTCTGCGTGACGTCATCACGCAGACACTCAATTAATTAGTGATGGTAACAAGGGGGGTCTAAGGACAGGGGACCCTAGGACATCGCCCCTTGTCCCATAGACATTGTTTAATCAGTTTTTCAGTTTTATCAGTATTAATCCTTTTTATCGGATAGGTACCAGTTTGTATGTAAACCAGAGCTCCTCACCTTGTTTGAAAGTAACTTAAGGGATCAGTACTCGGTCAAATTCTGTTTACTCTTTACATGCTGCCGTTAGGTAACATGATCAGGTCACATGGCATTAACTTCCACTGCTTTGCAGATGACACACAGCTGTACTTATCAATGAAACCAGATCAGACCGATCAAATAGACAGACTTAGTGCTTGTGTGAAGGAGATAAAGACTTGGATGACACTAAATGATCTACTTCTTAAACCTGAAAAACCAAGGTCATTATACTAGGCCCTAAACGTCTCAGAGCCGCTTTATCTGAGCAGATAGTCACACTGGACAATGTCAGTGAAGCCTCTAGTTCTACTGTAAGAAACCTCAGAGTCTTATTTGACCAGGAGCTCTCATTTAATACACATATAAATCAACCCTGTAAAACTATTTCCATATGTGCAATATAGCAAAAATCAATTAAATTACATTACATTTATTTTTGTAAGGCCTAAAATCACAACAGCAGTTGTCTCGGAGGGCGACAGTAAAAAACTGATTAAACAATGTCCATAGGGACGAGGGGCGATGTCCCAGGATCCCCTGTCCATAGACCCTCCTTCTTGGCCAAGAGAAACTACAAAAATCTCCTTGGGAAAAAGTAGAAACTTGGAGGAGTTCCACAGTGAAGGAGAGATCTGACTCCCTCAGACGGACAGGCAGACGCGAGATAGAAAGTGGAGCCCCTTAGAGGACTCTTGCCTAAAAGCGATGCTGAAAAACGTATCCATGCATCTATAACGTCTAGATTAGACTACCCTGCTCACAGCAGGTCCTAAAAGCTCCACAAAAAGCTTGCAACTGGTTCAAAATCCAGCAGCAAGATTTTTAACTGGAACTAAAAGAAGAGAACACATTACGCCGGTGCTGGAGTCTCTTCACTGGCTCCTGTCGAGTTTAGAATCAAATTTAAAATCCTCCTCCTGACTCACAAAGCCAGTGTCTCTAAGTACAGTATACAATATTTCAGATTTAATTTCACTTGCAATCTGTTCATTGCTTTTCCTTCTACTCCTCCCACTTCCCCGCCGGGAGTGGAACAGGCACATCGATGACCTGTGGATCGAGATGCTCCTCAACTCCCTGGAGAAACAGTCTCTACTCCTCTAACCGTCTCCTTCAATGAATAACTCCTCCAGGTTTCTACTTTTTCCCAAAGAGGTTTTGTAGTTGTTCCTGCAGAAGGACGGTCTAAGGACACTGGATGCTGGGACATTTCCAAGTCCCACGGACATTGTTTAATCTGCCTTTTCACTGTAGCCCCTCGAGGCAACTGCTGTTGTGATTTGGGGCGCTACAAAAATAAATTGAATTGAATTGGGTTCATTCTGGTTCAGTCCTGGTTGACGGCCTAGTCCTAGTTTAATTCTGGTTCAGTACTTAATGGGCAATTTTGCAAAGCAATGTTTGTTATTCCTCACAGAAATCTAATCTATCTAGTTATTTTATTGTATTAACTCAATTTATCAAAATAGTGTTGGGGATATTTTGTGCGACCCAAATAACAGTAGTTACAGTAGTGGATGTTGTCCACCTCTGGAAACGTATGTTGAATAGTCCTGGCGTAGTGTATTACAAGTAGTAACCTTTGAAACTGTGGTCCCAGCTCTCTTCGGGTCATTGACCAGCTCCTCCTGTAGTTCTGGGCTGATTCCTCACCTTTCTTATCATCATTGATAGCCGACAAGTAGAGTTCTTGCATGGAGCCCCAGTCCGAGGGGCTCCATCTTTAGCCTCTTCTATTTTCTAGCAGTTGCTCCAACAGTTGATCTTTTTTCACCAAGCTGCTCGCCAATTGCCATGTAGCCTTTTCCAGTCTTGTGGAGGTCTACAATTTTGTCTCTGGTGTCTTTTGACAGCTCTTTTATCTTGGGTGCTACTAATATAGATTAATAAGAGCAGTAAAGGTGGACTTTTTAAAGGCAGACTAAGTATTTGTAAGGTTTTTGAGAGCCAAAATGTTTGCTGAACGGCAGGTGTTCAAATACTTATTTGCAGCAATAACTTACAAATAATTTATCTAACCAATTCAAGATTTTAACATCTTTGTTTAGTTTGTATGTTTTGATCAGCTCCCTCCATGTTGCAAGAACAAACTTCACCCAGGGGTTCTCAACCCCACCGCCACCCGCCAGCAAGGTCTGCAAAGGAACTCCCAGCACACTACCAATCTCAATATTTTTTCATTGAGCTTCATATTCCGGGTCACACTAGCACAGGCCAGCTCTGATCTGATTAAATATTTTAAAGAACATATAAAAATGAACACAGAAATAATAAACATGACCAGCGAGAGAGCAGACACAAAACAAAAGCAGCAGTAAACAAATAAATGAAAAAAAAAATAAAGTCTAGGCCAAGGGAACCTCCCCAAAAACATCCCATTTTGACCATTTTGTCTGTCAAATTTGTCCACTTTCAATCTGAGTCCAAATGTATTTTTTTTCCATTTTACGTACATCCATTATAATGTTAGTCCAGTCCTTGAAATCGGTGCATTTTGTGTCATAGCTTTTTTTTTTGTGAAGGCCTTTTTTGCTGTTGCTAGGATAATGCTCCAGAGATACAATAGCTACTGATTGTGTCCATGTCAGGGGTCTTGCCCAAATACATAGTTCTGAAATTAGTTGGAATGGTGACGTCATAAATTGTCTGTAAGAAATTGTGGATCTCAGTTCAATAATTGTGAACAACATAACACATGATAGTGGTTTTCCTCCTGGCTGCCACATCTTTTCCAACAGTCAGCATTTCCCAGTAATTAATGGGCACCTTAGGGCGGCAGTAGCTCAGAGGTAGAGTACTCGTCTTCTGATCTGAAGGTCGGCAGTACGACAACCGCTCGATTAGAAAGGTCGGATCCACCGCAGGTTTCGCGGTGCAATCGCAGCTGCCTCACGTGAATACTGGTGTTGTGTCCTTGGACTTGCCCCCAGTGTCTGCGAACACTGGTGTGTGAATGTGTGTGTGAATGTGTGTGTGAATGGGTGACTGGTTCCTTGATGTAAAGCGCTTTGATGGTAGAAAAGCGCTATATAAATGTGACCATTTTACCATTTACCTTGACATGATGTTATAAAGAAATGAGAAACACCTTTCCAACAGAATTCCCTCCAAATGTGTGTTCCCATGGTTCTCCAGTGAGATGTACATATACTTTCCCACTCTTCATCATTCCGAACAGCGTATCGTGGGTCTTCCCCGGTGCCTCTTCCCGCTGGGAAATTCCCAAAACACCTCCCCAGGGAGGGGCCCAGGAGATACCCGGAACAGATCCCGAGCCACCTCAGCAGGCTTCTCTCAATGTGGAGGAGCAGCGTCTATACTCTGAGCTCCTCCCGTATAACTGAGCTCCTCACCCTATCTCTAAGGGAGCGCCCAGCCACCCTGCGGAGGAAACTCATTTCGACCGCCTGTATCCGCGATCTTGTCCTTTCGGTCATTACCCAAAGCCCATGACCATAGGTTAGGTCAGGAATGCAGATTGACCGGAAAATCAAGAGCTTTGTCTTTTGACTCAGTTCCTTCTTCACCACAACAGTCCAATGCAGCAACCGCATTACGGCAGCTGCACCGATCCAACTGTCAATCTCACATTCCATTCTTCCCTCACTCTTGAACAACACCCCGAGATAATTGAACTCCTCCACTTAGGGCAAGGACTCCCCACCCACCTTTTTCCGGTTGAGAATCATGGCCTCGGTTTTGGAGGTGATGATTCTAATCCCCACTGAACAGGTCTGACTTACTGCTGGCAATGCAAACACAGCTCCTGCTCCGGTCATACAGGGACCGGACAGCCCAGAGCAAAGGGCCCCGGACCCCCCGGAGGCCCCCCAGGTACTCAGGGCGGATCTACCTCCGGACCCCTGCCACTGAGGAGTTTTCCAACAGCCTCAGAAACTTCAGCTTGGAAGATGGACAGCCTTTGAGTCCCCAGTCACTACATCCTTTTCGGAAGACGTGACAGTGGGATTAAGGAGGTCCTCAAAGTATTCCTTCCACAGTCTGACGACATCCCCAATCGAGGTCAGCAGGTCTCCACGCGCACCTTAAACGGTGTTGGTGAAGCACTTCTTTCCCCTCCTGAGGCGTCGGACGGTTTGCCATAATTTCTTTAGGGCCGGCCGATAGTCCCCCTCCATGGCCTCCCTAGACTACTCCCAGCCCCGGGTTTTTGCCTCTGCGACAGCACAAGCTGCCTGGCCCGCCAATACCAGTCAACAGCCTCAGGAGTCCTACAAGCCAAAGAGGCCTGATAGACTTCAGCCTGATGGCATTCCTTACTTCCGGTGTCTAGCACCGGATTCGGGGGTTGTCGGTGCAACAGGCATTGGAGACCTTGTGACAACAGCTCCGAGCAGCCACATTGACAATGGAGCTTGAGAACATGATCCACTCAGGCTCAATGTCCCCAACCTCCCCCAGGATCTGGGAGAGGTGTGAGTTGAAGACCCTGCTGACAGAGGGCTCCAAAATACATTCCCAACAGGCCCTCACAATGCATTTGGGCCTGCCAAGTCCCTCCGGCTTCCTCCTTGTCATGTCCGGCCTAGGGTGTCCTGGTGCCACGTGCACTGATGGACACCCTTGTGCTTGAACATGGGGTTCATTATGAACAATCCGTGGAAGTCCAATAACTGGCCACTGCTCGAGTTCAGATCGGGGAAGCAGTTCTTCCCAACCACCCCTGCAGGTGGTGGAGCAACGGGAGGACGGTCCCACATCACTCGTTGGGGCCCCGTGGGGAAAGGCTACAAGACGCTTGCCGTCGAGCACCCACCCTAGGCCTGGCTCCAGAATGGGGCCCCGGAAACGCCAATCCGGGTGACGTTACTGGCCTATGTTTCTCTGGCATAAGGGGCTTTTGAACCTCTCTTGGTCTGACCCGTCACCTAGGACCTGTTTGCCTTGGGAGATCCTACCAGGGGCTTAAAGCCCCCGACAACAAAGCTCCTGGGATCATTTGGGCGCTCAAACCCCTCCACCACATGAAGGTGTCGGTTCAAGGAGGGGCCCCTCTTTCCCGTTTACCCTTAATGCAATCAGTAGAGTGGCTTTCCAGACTGTTAATATATTTGATAGCCTAAATATTAGTCCCCTCAAAAGTTAAGATTTATAAGCTTTAATGAATGTTTCAGTCAAAAGGCTACAATGGTCATCTTTTTTGATTTCTTAGTTATAATAACTCCTTATTTGCCAATAGCTATAAAAGTCCTGTTTCTCAAATCCAAGAATTCTTTCAAATTATTCTCCACCATGTTTTTTTTTTTTTTTTTAATGTCCAACATTGAATATTTAACATTGACTGTATGGATACATTTTTAAATACACATTTATAACTTAATTAATTAAAGGCGCAATGGACGATTTTTCGGTGATTTGAGAACGCAGGCGCATGCGCACTCCCCCGTGTGGACTGATACAACACACACGTGTGTTTGTTTATTAGCGCGACGGATCGCATCGCATCTCTCGTCTCCCGTAGATTTCCGTCTCTTATGAGTCAACTCGAACAGTCTATCTCCGTCCTAATTTTGTCCCGTACACTGAGGGAACTATATTATGATAGATCAATGCGCTTAGACACGCAGAACCGTGCTGCTCTCGGGGGACGAGTCACACACGGCTGCAGGTGAGCGGTAGGTGTGTTTTATGATTGATACGTGGCAGGACTAATTGGCAGTCCACGCCACGAGGAAATAAGACTCAAATTTGGGCCAAAAAAATCGTCCATTCAACCTTTGAGTAAATACACTTTATTTCCACTTTTGTTAACGATAATAGAATGACAAGGCAGATACTGTTTGTGAGAAAATACACTTGACAGATGAAGCCTGCGTAAGTTCACCTGGAAGACCTAACTCTATCTGCGTTGACCACCATGCCAGGGCACCTCTCCCTAGCTCTATCAATGCACCCAAGCCGGGCGTCCACCTGTCCGTCTGTGAGAGCCAGATCCCTCCTTCACACGGAACGCCTCCAGGTTTCTTTTTTCCCAAGGAGGTTTTTGTAGTTTTTCCTGGCCGAGAAGGAGGGTGTAAGGAAAGGGGACTCCCGGGACATCGCACCTCGCACCTGCTCCCCATCCTCAATCAACGCACCCAAGTTACTCCTCCCCGTGGCACGGGGCACCTCCTCTGCCTCCCAATCAGCGCACAGGCGGTCTCATTTAAGCCCTCAGGCAGATGGCTCAGCCGCTTCAGACCGTACTGCGACCCACCACCTCCCCTTCTCCTCCTCTGCATCCCTCTCATCCTCATCATCCTCCTCTCTACCTTCTCACCATATCTACCACCACCAGTCTCCAGGCCCTGGGGGGAACTCTAATACAATTAGATTATGGAGTGCCCATAATCGCTATGTCTTCCACCAGGGTCTGAGTGCCAAATAACCTTCGTAATAAAGCTTGTTAAACGATCTTTCACGTGTTCTGTGTCTGAGTCTTTCCAGGATGAAATACATCTGATTCTGATTCTGATAAAAATTACATTTTACACTTTATACAATATCAGATTGTAAAGAGCAAAACTAAAATTTCAGTGATACTGTAACTTAAGATAAGATAAGATAAGATAATCCTTTATTGTCCCACATGGGGAAATTTCATTGGAGCAACGCAGGAAGATAAAGAGGTAGATACAGAAGAAAAGAACAGATCACATCGCTTATAGGAAGTTTGAAAAACACTTTCAGTAGAAGATCTCCTATAAACAAAAACTCCCATAGACAAATAAATAAATACATAAATACCATTGCATGTGATCACGACAGTAATTGCACATGAATATGTGTCACGACAGCACATAGATTGCACATGAATTTCACAGTAATTGCACATGAATCACAACAGTAATTGCACATATGACGGAATTGCACATCAGTGTTAGGTTAGGTCAGTATTGCGAGTGTTCAGGACTAACAGTGTTTGTTATAAAGTCTGACAGCAGCAGGAAGGAAAGACCTACGAAACCTTTCCTTCACACATCGAGGGTGGATCAGTCTCTCACTGAAGCTGCTCTCCAGAGCGGACAGAGTGTCCTGCAGGGGGCGACACTCATGGTCAAGCATAGATGTGAATCTAGCCAGGACCTTCTGTCCCCCACCTCCTGCACCGAGTCCAGAGCCCAGCCGAGGACGGAGCTGGACTTCTGGATGACTCTGTCCAGCCTCTTCCTCTCCAGACACAGCTGTGTCTGGAGAGGAAGAGGCAGTGTCGTGTCTGAAGTCTGCAGTGTAAAGGGTGAAGAGAAAGGGCGCGAGGACAGTGCCCTGGGGCACCCCCACACTGCAGGTCCGAGTGTCAGACACACAGTCCCGTGCTCTCACAAACTGGGGTCGGTCTGTGAGGTAGTCCAGGATCCACTCTGCCAGGTCATACTCCACACCAGCCGTCTCCAGCTTGTCCCTCAGGAGCTGATGGTGTTGAAGGCGCTGGAAAGATCGAAGAACAGGATCCTCACAGAGCTGCCAGGCTTTTCCAGGTGAGAGAGAGAGCGGTGCAGCAGGGAGATGACGGCGTCCTCCACTCCAATGCCAGGACGGTATGCGAACTGCAGCGGGTCCATGGCTGAGCTCACGGTGGAGCGGAGGACTTAAAGAGCCTGGGGCTGATGCCATCAGGTCCTGCTGCCTTCCTCACTTTAATCTTCTTCAGCTCACTCCTCACCTGTGCTGCTGTGACAGTCAGTGGTTGGCAGGGGGACTGTGTGCTGGGGGGATGGGTGAGTCCAGGCGAAGTGGGGAGCTGATGGTCCGGGGCAGAGAGGTGAAGAGGAACAGATGCAGGGCATTGTCCAGCTGTGGAAGAGGGAGCATGTAGCTGTGCAGGGGAAGGGGCGGGGGACCGATAAAAGTGAGCATTTAAATCATTCACCCACTGTAGATCCCCCTCTGTCTGGGTGGAACTTATAGTGCATAGTAGTAAATACCACATTAATGGGAAATAAAAACACAGACAATTGTTGGTGTTTCATAAAACAGCTTCTAAGTGGCAATAGTTACTCTGAACTACATGTGTAACATTTTGCATTTTTATATTTAATCATTACAGACATTATTGCTATATGGAAAGTTATTCTTAAAGACATTTCTAATACTTAATGCTTAGCGTTTGGCTCATCCAGGTAATAAACTAAAAAAAAACCACTCCTCTTTAGTGTGTTTGTTGTCAAGGTAACGAAGTTTGACAGATCGCATGTCTTGGATTGGTATGAAATCAGCTGCTTTCACCTCAACACAAATAATTTATTCACAGCCAGCAAACAGTCCAGGATCTCATTCTGAATTGTTTTGGACGTACCTTTTGTACACAGACGTCTGTAGATGCAGTTTTAAGACGTAAACACGGCGTGTGGCACTTCCACGTAAGGTGCGCGCACATGTCTGTGTCTCTAGCGTAAAAAGCGTAGCTCCGTGGCGTAACTACTACGCTGAAATGGGCGCTGGAGAAAGCGCCCCTCAGTCGCTATTTTCCTATGGCTTTTCCCATAGTGACGTAGTCACTTTTGATTGTGATTTGATTGGCTAAAAATCCCTATTGCTTTTCTATGGGGCTCTGGGGCGCTTTTCAAACCGCCCCACGGCTAAGTAGAAAAGTGATGCAGGCTGCGCCAGGAAGAAGACAGCAGACAGAATATCATATATCTATCTATAACAAGATGAACGTGAACCTATTGATTCATTTGTAAATAAACTGAGAGAGGTGAACTAAGAGAGGAACTAATACGGGACAGGCTTGTCCTAGGCATCAGCGATGAGAGCGTGCGGCGGCGCCTGCTCAGAGAAAAAGATCTCACATTGACGTCTGCAATTGACATTTATAGGGCAGCTGAAATTACTGACATGAAGTTAAAATTGATGTCCCAGGACCGGCTACTTGACAGTGTTCATGTCACAGACGTCAGCAGCGGCCATTACAGCGCACAGAAGAGCCACACAACATGCAAATGATGATCAATGACAAAGCATGGAGATACTGTTGTGGTGCAAACAAACAGTGACGTAGTGCATGCCTTTTGGTAAAACATGTTGTAGGTGTGGCACACGAAACCATTTTGCCAAGGTGAAGAAGTCCTGCCCTGATCAAAGAGTGAACACAGCAGATGATGTCAACAGCGAAGAGGACATGGACAACCAGATCTATTCAGCAGAAACCATCGGAGCTGTGAACATACAAGGGAAAAAATGGTTTGCCACTCTGACATTCAATGGAGTTTTGCAAAGATGCCAGCTGGACTCAGGGGCAATCTGCAACGTGAGCATCAAAGATAAGAAAATACTGGTGCCCAATGTTCCGCTATTGCCCAGCAAAACCAGGCTCCTTCTGTATTCTGTGGAAATGCATTCTGATAATGGTGGATCACTTTCCAGACTTTTGGGAAATAGAGCAGCTTTCCGACCTCACTGCTACAATACGGACGTGTAAAACACAATTTGCCAGGTATGGCCAACCTGATCGCATAATCACAGACTGCTGCCCTCAGTTTGCCAATGAGACATTTAGAAAGTTTGCAAAAGTGTGGGGTTTTGAACATGTTATGTCCTCCCCAAGACATCCAAAGTCCAATGGGAAAGCCGAGTCTGCTGTGAAAATTAAAAAAAAAACGTAAGCAAACGAGCAGCCAGTGCAGGGACTGATCCTTGGTTGGCTATACTGTAGTGGAGAAATACACCCTCTGAGGATGTAAACTACAGCCCAGCCCAGAGATTAATGGCTTAGAGGCTGAAAACTCCACTCCCTGTATCAGACAGCTATGCGTCGTTACTGACGTGTCCAAAAAAGTAAAGGCCAGGCACCAAAGGGCTAAGTTTTGGTATAACAAGTCAGCCAAGAATCTGCCAGAACTTCACACAGGCCAGCCAATCAGAATGCAGCCACTGCCAGGAAACCGGACGGGCAGGTGGAGAAGAGGCATGTGTTTTCAACAGGTGGGGCCCGGCTCGTATCTGGTGGACATTGAAGGGACCCTGTACAGGCGCAACAGAGTAGACCTGCGACCAGCAGAGCAGGATGCATCAGAGCGGTCACAGGACGGGCGAGGTCCTGATCAGGATAATGTGACGCAGGCGAGGGCAGAAAAGGACACACGAAACACTAATACAGAGCTGCCTGAGGAGTGCAGTGTCCAGTCCCCACAGAGTATAGAACCAGCAGTGGCAGGCTGATTAAACCAACTGAAAGACTGAACCTAGAAAAAAGAAATCTCCAAAATAGTAGACATAAATATTTAAGGGATTCTGTTTGGCTTTTAAATGTGTAAATCTTTTTAAAGGTTAGAGGGGGTTGCCAGTAAGAGATAATGTCAGTTTTTTTTGTACTGTTAATTTGTATCCAAACATTGCACCAATTTCCTGAAGAAAGTTCATCACATTGGGTTTGGAAATTTGTTACAGTATTTGTTTGTTTGATTGGGTTCAATGCCATTCACATTGAAGAATGCTTCTTGTAACACTTCTGATGCCGTTGGGTTGATTGGATTGATCCAACCTTTGATAACTGTTGAATGTTTTTAATCTCTCTTGTCGAAAAGAACAAACATACACAAGAACCATAAGAACACAAAAAAGCTGAAAGGAGAAAATAGAAAACAACGGGGTTCATAATGGAAAAAGGCATCAAATCCAAAACCTGATACAAAAAAAAATCATAAAAGGGAGGGAAGTCTAATCCTAATAAAGGGCCCCCCAAAAAAATCCCCAGGCGCTCCTAACACCAATCCTCACCACATCCCCTGCTGCACTCTACATGTATTTTCCAATTTCCAACAAATCCGATCTCCCACATTTGTCACAGTTTATGTACAAAAGCAGACAGCCAACATGGATCATAAAGTCTAAAAACAAATTCCTTCACATTCCAGACACATTCCTTCAAACGATAGTTAAGACCTCATTATCAGTCCATGTGGACCATCAGCTGCTGGTCTTGGTGCCCAGGCGATAATCTTCCAAAAAACATTCTGTATCCTTTTCTTCCTCTCCTTCTTCTACGCCCACAAGTCTCAGGTTATGTCTGGACTCCAAATTATTTTTCATATTGTTGTCCTTACTGTTGGAAGATCGTCAACATTATCTGAAACACGCTGCTTGACTTCATCCAAACTTTCTCCGGTAACTCCCGCTGCTTTCAGCTGAGCGGCTACTGTAGCAGAGACGGCCGGGCCCATGGCAGCTACCAACTTGGCTCTAAGAGACGCTGCACTTTGATCATCCTGAGATATATCTGATGATTAGTTATATTCTTTCCTCCTTTCGATGCAGAGAATCCATCCAGGCTGACGGAGAGCCCCGGTCCCTCCCCGCTGGATGAACGGGGTCCCGCCAGCCTGGATGGATATTCAGGCTTGCTGGCCATACCAGCCTCACTAGCTTTGTTAGCTTGCGATGCGGGCTGTTTTTCAATGGGGCCATGGGCCGCATTGAATAATTTCATTAATCTTCTTCTTTGGGATAAGATGGGTCAAACGATGATTTTAAAGCCAAGTGTTGCAGTTGAGGTGTGGGTGCGTCAGCTCGAAGCACATCCATAACCTTAAGAGGATTTTACTTTTCATATGCTCAACCTCCTTCCGCAGTGCCACAACCTCATCTGTATTGGTTGACACATGCTGCCCAGCCTCACCTACTGTATGTGTGTGCTCCATCCACTCCTGCCGCGTTTGACTCTTTAATGTCGGATCCCATTTGATCATGTAGGGCCACGCTAACCACCTCTCTCAAATCGGCTCCTGCCACTTTTAACTCCTTTACGTCGGCTCTCATTTGAACACGTAGGGCCGCGCTAATCACCTCTGTCAGATCCGCTTCTAGCGATTCCCTATCAAACTGCATTTCTCTTTTAATTTCACGCATCATAATGGCCAGTTGGTTTGAGGTGATCTTCCCTCCTCCCTCTGACATGTGCGAGATTGGGGAACCGGCGTTGGGGATGGAACTTTGTTTACCAGCGTGGATCTGACTGTCGGTTGGTAGCTGGTACCTTTACCAGTCTTGAGTTTTCCGTGATTTCTCTATTGTGCTCCTCGTTTCTTGGGATTTTGAAGTTGAAAGAATCCTTTGGCTTGGAGAAACATGACTTTTATAGGTATTTGCAAATAAGGAGTTATTATAATCAAGAAATTAAACAACATAATGACCCTGAGACTGAAATTTTGATCAAGGCTTATAAATCAGAACTTTCAAGGGGAATAATATCTAAATAATATCAATGCATGTCGGTGTAGTCCCTCATTTTTCCATAAGTGTTCCATTGTAGAAAAATGTTCAGTTGTAGTCATCTGGAGTTTTTTTCTACAATATCAATGCATTGCCAACGTGGACAGCTACTCTACTACATATATCCAATTCAAATGGAAAAGAGAAAGTAATCTTGTTTCGACAGATGAGGAATAGGCGAAAGTGCGTACATCTCAGTGGAGATTTTTTGGAGTTCAAAAATATTGGACTGAAGTTAATGCACTGCAGACTGTTTTTGACATTGCCATCCCTTTCAGCTTGAGAACTACTACTTGGGCCTCACTACTCCTGCCATGGACACAAATATCTTTGGAATGTAATTTTGGCAGCAGGAAAAAAGTCATCACAAGGAAATGGATGACACACCCCCAGTGAGTTCTAATTTTGAGTGAAGACCCTGTGAAAAAATATAAAGACGGCTCAGTAGCGCCACCTAAAATATCAATTAACATGGGGCCAATGGGAGCCCGACACCAAAAGAAGTTGCATTAAAAATATGACGCTCACTGCAAAAAAAATTTCATGGACATGAAAAAATTATATTATGACCCAGACCTAAATCATACAGGAAGTCGGCCACATTGGATCAAACAGGGCGCTGACACAAGTTCACCTCGTCGTACTTTTGGCATCTCCTCCTACAGTTTTGATCGAAATATGGCCACAAGACAAAAAACCCATGACCAATGAAATGTTATTAGTTTGAAGCTGATACGCCTTCAGGTGTGGTCATTGTGAATTTTAAAGGTCCCATAACATGCAAAATTGACTTCTCAGAGCTTTTAACCTTCTTACATTGCTATTTATGCTTCATATATGTACCCAGAGTGTTTTTTTTTTTATTGATTCCCGCAGTTTTTAGCTATATTACAGACTATCTCCTTTCCTCGAATCTCCAAACTGACGGGGGGTGGGTGCAAGACCGCATCATAACCCCAGGCACGCGTCACCAATTAACATCGGTTTAGTAGACACTTTGTTGATCTGAAGTTTTATCGATTGTCACTCACTCACGCGCGGACGGAGCGGCTCGCGGCGCAGGAACCTTACAGCTGATCAGCCCGGGGCAGGTGACCGACCCCGGGCATGCAGATTCATGCACCACCTGCCTGCGCTGGAGCTCCGGAGAATAAACGCTGTAGAATAATACGTTTTATTCAGGCGTAGAGCCTTTGATCAAAATTGGGACTTGTGAACCATGGGACCAGTGGGCTTGGAGATATCTGGAAGAGTCGTGATTTAGGCATAACATATGGATCTGAGTTGATTGATCGCAGCTTTTCTAAATATCGACCTCTGTGTAGCTCATCCAAGGAGTTTGTGGCCTCTGAAAGCACTGGGGGCTCCATAATGTACGTTTGAGATCACTTTCCACGCTCTATCAGTGCAAAGGAACGCAACGAGTGACGGCCAAGGGGCGGCAACGTATGACAAGGGGTCCGGCCCCGTCGTCTTTCACCGCCGCTAGAATCGAAAACGTGATTATTGAGTTAGTTTGTTTACACCCCCACCGTCTCCGGGGTGGGCGGGGCACACACGCGCTCTCTGAGACTACGTCACGGGTTGATAAAATAGCGCTCTAGTGCCCTTTCTAAATTCGACTTAAAAATTCATAAAAGACTATCTCTTTGTTTATTGTTTATTGTGGTTTATTGTGTGACCGGTAACAATGTGACAAAATCCCATGACTCTACCTCGACGAGAATCGTCCCGTCGAGGGACTTATTCAAATTGTATCCGGGGGGCTGGAAAAGACGGCTCAGTAGCGCCACTTCAAAAATGGGGCCAATGGGAGCCCGACACTGTTGTGGAAATTCTCTTTTTAACGATTATCAAGAAATAAAGTAAAAAATAGAACAGTCTATTTTCTCAATCATGAATGGTTTAATTCAGTGTACAGTCTGAATGACTCCACCCCTAATCCAAGTGTATCTGTCGCTTCCAAGTCTCAAGTCCCAACTCAGCGGTGACACATTCTTTATATAGTTTTACACTTGATCACATGACCCACATCACACGGAAAGTTACTGGCTCTGAAACAAATGGTAGGTAGAACAAAAGAACAGAGGTAGTTGATTACATTTACATCCTGACCCTCTGAGACTTAGAAAGACAATGCCTTAACCAAAATGCCAGGTGTCCATGCAAACAGACATGTAATTAGCAGTTATATGCTAACTGTAAGGTCCAGGTTTGAACTGGAGATGTGAAGTCTATAATGTCACCAAGAATAAGGACCAAATTATATTTTTCCATAACAGGACATAACTCCATCTCAAACCGTGCGGTCGTGAAAATGTTGAATGGAGTAGTATGAAGTTGGTACTGTTTGTGGGGGAAGGGTGATGTAGGCGGCAGGATTAGAGGCGTGCTCTTCGTGGTGGCTCATACCCCCGGCCTTTATCGAAGAAAGCAGCTTTAGTTATTATTATTATTGTTGCTCTCTGGTCGTGTTTCTCATATTTCTTGTTTTTCTGTTTTGTATGTTCTTCTAAAGATTTTTTGGCTCGTAGGCTTTACTAAACGAAAAATAGTGTAAAATGAGAGCAAATGGAGGACATGCAGTAAATTGTAGGAGTTGGGATTCAAACTCACAACACTGCGGCCGGCTTCACTAGGAGACTGGCACACGTGTGTTGTCTCTTAAACCTCCTCCACCTGACCACCAGGCAGCACCTGCGGCGCTCTTCAACATACATTGTGGGCTGTTGGAAAATCGCCCATGAGCCTGGTAGAAAAGCAATGGGAATCTTTAACATTATTAACACATTTAATGATTCACAACAACATTCTTAACACATTTACTTTCAATGATTGAGGTTTTACATGAAACATAGTTCAATTTAATTTTTGTTACTTTGACCCCTCATATTTTTCAGCCACAGGTACAAACTGAGTCAGCTCCTGGCTGTTGAATTAGTATTTGCACTGTGTGATTGATGGTGTTCTTAATGTTCTGGACCTTCTCCTTGAAGAATGTGGCAAACTCATTGCACTTGGATGTGGAAATGAGTTCCAACGGCATTTGAGCTGGAGGGTTTGTCAATCTGTTTAATGTCGCAAACAGAATGCGGGAGTTGTTATTGCTATTTCCAATTATTTCTGCGAAATACATTTCTCTTGTTCTACATAATAATTGGTTGTATGCAGACATTTTTCCTGTGTATATTTCATAACGAACTTGGAACTTTGATTTCCGCTCCGCTCGGCGGCATTCTCTTTGCTGTGCTCTGACTGAATCATAGTTTTTCCACGGCGCCTTCTGCTTATTCTTAACCACTTTAACCTTCATAGGAGCAATGTTATCCAGGACATTCAAAACACTTGATGTAACAAAGTTCAACAAATCATTTACATTAGAACATGGGACATTTTCAAAGTTGATCCTTTCCATAAACTGTGCACCTGTGCCATCATTTATGTGTCTCCTCTGAACAAGGGCTGCGTCAGCCGGTGGTTTAGGAGTGACAAGCAGATCAAAGAAGACAAAGAAATGATCAGACAGAGCAGCATCGACCACATTGATATTTGAAATATTTACCTCCTTTGTAATTATGAGATCTAGAGTGTGCCCTCTGCTGTAGGTGGGGCCACTCTGCTGTGGGTGGGGCCTCTCACATGCTGAGTAAGACTGAAGGTTTTAAGGACAGCATCAAACTCTTTAGCGTTTCTGTCACAAATATTATCAACATGCATATTGAAATCACCAGTAATGACCAAATGTCATGGCATACACCAATGCTATTCCTTAACACACAGAGAACACAATTCAACTTAGAATATGAAACGATACAGAAACGTCAGACTTTTGTGTAGCATGCATGGGAGAAACCGCCGGGCCGGGTCACCCAGGCTGTTGTAAGCAGCCCGGCGACCCTCCTGGTCTCACAACGTTTTTTCTCTTGCAGGTTGGTTTTATTAGATATTATGGAATAGGCGGGTAACATTTCTCATTGGTCAGCTTCACATCAAGGCACTTGTCTTTTACAACAGTTGGTATTTTCCTTAGAGATAAAGAGTCTTGGGTAAACATTACCCAAACTCCCCTGGGGTGTTACCCCCCTCCCTGGGGCAAACATTCTTTACGCGTTTACCATAGACGTTGAATGTAAACTGGACGCTTCGGTCGTGGCGGTGTGGACAGGGCTTTTGGCCCATCTTTACGACCCCTTCACAAATGCAGTTTGTCACACACCCGTTTTTCTCTTAGACTAATGATGCAGATAATATATCACTATTATGCAGATAAAATACATCACAGAAATATAATCATATATTTACATTTTATCACACCAAACCATCAAAGTCTGTGCATACGACTGAAGCATCTCGGTAAAATAGGCCATGAGCCAACACCCAAAATTTCACCAATTGGTACCACCTCAGGGGACCACAAGTTTTTGTTTTTTCAACTTGCTATACATCTCTAGTTTACATTTTGGTATGAATGACCTTCCTAACTGGTAGCTTAAGAACAGTTATAGTTCAATGAATAGCACTACCATCTAAATCAAAATACCATAAATATTTTTGTCTGTTTCCCCCCAACTTATTACAAGCACCAATACAGCCCACAGATTATTCTTTCAATCAGTTCAGTTCCTTTTTTGAACCCCTAAGACACATAATATTATAATCAAATTCAAATAGCCATTCTCAGAGCATAATTCATAAGGTATGCTGGCGGCCATTTATTCATTAGGGTCTAAACCTATGTTTTGGGGTAGGGGGGATTCAATGGTGGTCACCAAAATGTACTAGGCCTAGTTATCATATTGAAATTTCAAAATGGCCACTCACAATCATGTCTGAATTATGCAATATGCATTACAACATATATATATTTATGTTCTTAGTGTCTAAAGTTATGTTTATTGGTATGAGGAATTCACTGGTGTTCACATAGACTTACTTTAAGCAAAGGGGAAACATGGAATGATATAATTGAAAAACTAAGCCATTCAATTGGCAATATGCTAGCTTGATATTGACCTATAATAAAAAAAAATGTAGATATCACAAACATCATGTAATCAACCAAGAAACAATACCTACACGCAGATTTTCAGATCTCTTAGCTGTCTCAGATATTTACTCCTGTACTCCGATGTGAGGTAATATCTTGTGACAGCACCACTTTTCAGACTGAATCCCTTGGTGCCACCTGCAGTCTGTGTGTCCCGGTTGACCGTTTCTTCTGTGGCCTGGTCAACAGGTATGGGTCCAAATGGATTGTGAGCACCAATCTGAACTGCAAAGCCTCCTTCCATGAAATGTCTATACACATTTGGATGGTCAGAGGAAAGTTGAGTCATTCTTGTAAAGTAGTAGGGAAGAAACCTTGAATAATTGATTTTATCATATGCAAAGATTCAGGGAATCATCTCCCCGATAGCAGAAATCCAGTTTCCCTCTCTGGAAGCACGAATCAAGTTCAACAAGATGTCGACCATATCAAGGTAGGATAGCCAGAAAGCAGAAAGACTGCTTGAATCTCTGAGGAACTCTAGATACTGTTGAAACAGGGCCAGTGTTTGTTTCACAGACTCTTCTTCAAGTAAGTTCTGAAAGGATTTCTGGGAAACCGGCAGCTTTTCTTGAAAGTTGGCAATGATTGTCATGGTTTCTTTGTGTGCAGTGACTTGGTGTTCTTCAACCCACGGTAGAAAGCCTTTCCAGGCCAATCTCAGGAGCGCCTCATACATGAGCTTGTGCAATCTGATGGCACTGTTGTATTTTCTTCCATCCATCACGCCAGCCACAGAGCCTTCTGCTAGAACACCAGCTTCAACACAAAGGTCAGCTAGGCCTGCATGCTGAAACCGTTTCCCAATGGTTGATAGCATGTTGCATATGGTATGAAATGTACCCATCCACAGAATAATGTTTTTGAACTGCTCATTCCAGACAATTTCAGCTGCTTTGGCATAAAGCGCTTGGTCAAACACACAAACTATTTCATCTAGCTCTAGGGACTGCATGATCCTCAAGGTTTGTTCCAGAATCTCATTCACAGTAGACATTTGTGTGGCCGGGGCATTGATCGTTGGAAGGTAGGTAATTGTATCCTGAGCTACTGTTATCTCATCTCGCAGCTGAATGTTGAAACCGTCCAGCTACTTACAGTCTGATTATCTGCAGCAAACATTCATGTAAGGAACCAGATTACATTTTTCTGCAGTGCCTTCTGTTCTTCACCATCTATGCTGTATTTCTATCCTTGGTGGTCCAGCATTGTATCCAGGAAGTTTTGGTGGATCAGCAGAGATGCTTGGGCTGAACTGCAATTCCATTAACTCTGTGCGATGTGCCTGCTCCACTTAAAGTCTCCTCCAGTCGGTCAATGTTGTCCCAAGCAACAGTAGTTGGTACATGATGATGGGCATTTGGAAGAAGTGCCTGTGAGTGCTGTATCAATCTCCTCATATAAGGAGTATGAGATGCTGTGGACCAGGCGATTTTGTATTTTTATCAGTTCTGTATTCCCAATCAGGGATTTGATAGCAAAGGGCAGAAGAGTATGTGTGTATGCCAGCTGTGACAGCAAATACTAGATCAATACCAAATGATGTTACTAGTCTTTGCACTCTGTGTGGTGGGTTGATGCACTGGCCCTCTCCCGTCAACAGAGTTTGCAGGAATTGAATGACTGAATCAGGTATGTCACTCCTCTCTGTATCGGGTGGCCATGACTGATTTACATCTTGTTTCTTGATCTTGTCTCTTAGTTCAAGGGCTGCCTCTGTTATTTACTTCCACTGATAGAATCTCTGGCAATCTGTAACTCCTTTTGCAGTGTGTAGACTTGTTCAACAAGGGAGGCCACTGACAAATTATCTGGAAACAGGATGACCCTTCCCTTTTCATCTGAGGTGAAGTGGATGGATCCTTTTAACTCATTCTCAAGTTTACGCCGGATATGTTTCTTTGTTGACGCTTTCATTGAAGGAATGCCTAACATTTGCATGTGACTTTCGAGCTTGGATGTCAAATGGATTAATTAAACTATTTTGGAATTTGAAATTACATCATTCCTGATGTAAGAGAGGAGCGCTTCATAGGCTTGTGTCTCTGCTTCATCACAAGAGACCTCCGTTTCTTCACAATTCACATATTATGTATGCTGCATCCCTTTACTACTGTCAGTGGGGAGATCTTCTTGTGTATATTGCTTGTAGCAAGACTTATGGTAATGACCCTCAGCAGCAACAAGATCTCTGCTCAGCAATGCTAGAATTCTTTGGTCAAGTTTCTTTGTTGCTGCTTCGCGAATGCTGCATCAGCACGCAATTCCAAACATTGTGTGAGGGGTTCTTTAGTTCTTTGTCCTTTAAAAGGTCCCATATCGTGAAAAATCGACTTTTCAGAGCTTTTAACCTTTTAACAGTGCTATTTGTGCCTCATATGTGTGCCCAAAGTGGTTTTTTGATTGATTCCTGCAGTTTTTAGCTAGAGAACAGACTATATCCTTTCGTCCAATCTGCACATTGACGGGGGTAGCTACAACCGCGCGTCATCACCACAACCGCGCCTCACCATTCCCCCGTCTCCCTCCCTCCTCTCTCTCCCTCCTCTCCCTCCCTCCCTCTCTCCCTCCTCTCCCTCCCTCCCGGGGGGCCGACTCTGTGGAAAGGTGTCCATGCTAAAAATTGCGGAAAAGGGGGGTTTTCCGGCCGTTTCCGCGGATCCACGCAGATCCGTGATTAGGGGTCCTTTTTTTTTTACCTTTTTCTGCAAATAGGGGTACTTTTTCAAGCAATCTTGGTGATTTTTTTGTTTGTTGACTGTGAGGGTGCGCCCTAACCGCCCCGTCATCTCTTCTCGCCGGCGTGCGTGCCCGGCTCTCTCACTGCCCGAGAGTGCCGCGCACAGAGCGCGCACAGAGCGGCCGAGCGGAGCGCGCGTGGTGCGCTCTTTGTATTTGCGGAGCGCCCAGTTAGTTGAATCACGAACCTTCACTTCCCTGAACTGTTTCCCCACTGCCCGGACACTTTTCCCCGCTGTAAAGCGTTTGTGCACACTCGGCGCCTACGCACCACGCTCACCTGCCGCTGCTGCTGCCGCCTCCTCTGGGCCGAGGCTGATAATATAAATACATTTTGCTTAAAAATAGAGTGCTGAGTTTTGTGCTATAAAACTTGTGTACATTAAAAAACTGTTATGTGCTAAATAACTATCTGTACATAAAATGTCTGCCTTGCATATGTGAGTTATGTTCATGTGCTTGAACATACAGTGAGCTATCTTGATCTGAACCTGTTTTTTTGACAACTCATTGCTATAAATATCATTGTGTACTTGTATATATGTTTGAAATAAAGTTATTTCTGAGAATTTTCATGTCATTGAATTAGTAAATTTGTATAACAATACTATGGTAATATGTTTCAGTGCACTTTTCTAACTTTTAAAGTGAAAAAGGGTATATTTTCAGGCTTTGTCAATGAAAAGGGGTATTTTTTGGTTGTGGTCAGTGAAAAGGGGTACTTTTTTTGGCGTGGTCAATGAAAAGGGGTATTTTTTGGTTGTGGTCAGTGAAAAGGGGTACTTTTTTTGGCGTGGTCAGTGAAAAGGGGTACTTTTTCAGGGGTAAGGAGGTCAGTGATTAGGGGTGTTTTTTTCAAACCTGTGTACGAGCATGGGCACTATAAAAGCGATAGAGTCGGCCCCCCGGGCCCTTCCTCCTCCCCCGGCTGCACCGAGGGGGGAAGGGGGAGGGAGGGTGAGTGCTGCCGCGAGTTTCTCTTGCTCCGCGTGTGAATGAGGAAGAGAGCCACGCGGCTAGATTCACGTTGCTGCTCTGTGAATCTTTAGACTTGTGTTGTAGAACTTACATCAAAGTTAAATTTGAGTGTAGGCACAGAGGATGGAGTGCGGGAGCTGTACATACACAGTCTCCACGCTGAGACTACGTCACGGGGTGGGCGGGGGACACACGTTCTCGCTGAGACTACGTCACGGGGTGGGCGGGGGACACACGTTCTCGCTGAGACTACGTCACGGGGTGGGCGGGGGACACACGTTCTCGCTGAGACTACGTCACGGGTTGGGCGGGGAAGCCAGATTGCTCTTCGCAAGGGTGGGGGCGAATCACAAACTAAGCCGTTTGCATTTCCGGGTTTGTGAGCGGATCCAAGATATGGGTCATATTTCATAACTATTATGTTATGGGTGTTGCACAACCCTTATTATTATCAAATATACCCTTAGGATAGACTACGAAACAGGAAAAAAAGCATGATATGGCACCTTTAAGGTACTTACTAGTCTTCTTGCAAAATATACATATTTTGTCATATGTTCTTGAAAGAGTATCTCTCTTTGATTTTCTTGAGCTAGTAGATTCAGTAGTAGCACCACCTGATTCCTTGTCCAACTCTTTATTCATGATTGAGTCTAGTGTTTTTTTCATTGTGAAAACACTCCTGCAGTTTCTGTGATATTGGACTGTCCGTGGTATTTCATTCTCTTTTAGATGTTTTGCAATTTCAAGTATTGGTGTATGTCCTCTTATTTCTGCAGCCCTGTGTAAAGTTTTCCATGAATCCAGACTCCGCAGTGACACAAGTTCAGAGTAGTCATTGGTGCAGTGTATGATGCATGGAATACGTGCCTTCTTCTTGGGAAGGACCTCTTCACCTGTACCTTCAGGATCCATGATGTTTCTAATGAGTATCTTCACTGTCTAGGCAACTGATCCAACAGACACACAAACCAAAGGGACAATTATATATCATTTGTATTAAGCAATGAAGTTTATTCTTATCATTAAAAACTTATCAAAGTAAACAACTTGAATATCTGTTCTCCGAACACAACATATTTATGGATCACAGAAGCTTTACCTAAAAGGAAGAAAATTCAGATGATCATTAAATTACATTTATGTTGAATCTATTTAAACTTAACTACTTCATCCAGTGGCTAAAATATCTAAAAATGGTCGCATGGTACTGTTGGCCAATGTCGGTTTAAAATGTCCTGCTTATCAATGATTATTATCAATATTTTGTCAATTTTAACAAATGAAATTAGAACAAGAAAGTGTAATAACCTTATAAACACACATGCATGGTTAGTTAAAATTATACTGCAAGGGTTACTTAACTTACTTAAACTATAACTATAGTATATGGATATCCCGATTAATAATTTTTTGAATGAGCATGTTAGATATTGTGTGCAGCATGATTGAAATAATAAATAAATATATATTTGCATATTATGCAAATATACATTTATTTAAATACTTAAATATATTCATATAAAACATACATACAAGTATTTTGTGAAGGTAGTAATATATATATCAACATCTACATCAACATTTATATAAATATGAATATATATATATATATATATATATATATATATATATATATATATATATATATATATATGTATCCTAACCAGTGAAAAACAAACTTCCAGCCTCCACTCTAAATTACATTTAACTGTTACCATGATATCTGTCATCCCCAAAAACATAGGTTTAGACACCAAGATCATAATTCTGTTGGCCCTAGAAGTAGTTCTGGCGACTTTGTCGGTTGGTCGCCATTTTAAAAATGGCTGCCAAATTAGGTTAAGCTACCTTCCACTGATGTCTATCATAGTTAAATGTATTTATATTGACACAAAGGAGACATTGAGGCCAAAAAGGTTTGGTCCCCTCAGGTGGTACCAATAAGTGCCCTGGATCATGGCCTAAAATCAGGCTGAGCTAAATAATATGTCTGTTTGCCGTAACCCAACCGACCCGGTATGAAACTAGCCAACTGAAAACATTTTATCAGCATTTTGTTGAAAAAACGTCAAAATCTTTTAAAATCTTTTAAAATATTTTTTCTATTATTTCGCCGACGCACGACCGTCGAATAAGTTTATCACGCTGGTAAACCTATATTACATTCAAAGGACTGATATCGCATTGCGCAACGCATGTGCGTTTTCATATTCGGTCCTCCACATACCTCTGTAACAAAATAGAACGCGCAAAACGGGCACTATATTGCATTTTACAAGTTGGTTTGTCTCCGTCGGTGCCACTGAAGTGGCCATAGTACATGTCACTCTCTATCACGATGTGACTTGATTTCAATTTGAGTTACGCAATGCATTCTGGGATTGAAACACGCCCAGCAGCGTCATCACAACGAACATGGCAGGGCCCGTGTCCCCTGCATGTTTCCCCCGCTCGCCTTCACTACCAAAATAAAGGATAACGGCGTAAAAAAGGTCGATTGAAATATCTTAAAATCGGGAGATTTAGTCTCCCGATCGGGTTGATCGAGACGTTTTCCGTCATTGACTGTTGAAGCCTGACCCCTGGACTGTTGAAGCCTGACCCCTGGACTGTTGAAGCCTGACCCCTGGACTGTTGAAGTCTGACCCCTGGACTATTGAAGCCTGACCCCTGGACTATTGAAGCCTGACCCCTGGACTGTTGAAGTCTGACCCCTGGACTGTTGAAGCCTGACCCCTGGACTGTTGAAACCCGACCCCTGGACTGTTGAAGCCTGACCCCTGGACTGTTGAAGCCCGACCCCTGGACTGTTGAAGCCTGACCCCTGGACTATTGAAGCCTGACCCCTGGACTATTGAAGCCTGACCCCTGGACTGTTGAAGCCTGACCCCTGGACTGTTGAAACCTGACCCCTGGACTGTTGAAGCCTGACCCCTGGACTGTTGAAGCCCGACCCCTGGACTGTTGAAGCCTGACCCCTGGACTATTGAAGCCTGACCCCTGGACTATTGAAGCCTGACCCCTGGACTGTTGAAGCCTGACCCCTGGACTGTTGAAACCTGACCCCTGGACTGTTGAAGCCCGACCCCTGGACTGTTGAAGCCTGACCCCTGGACTGTTGAAGCCCGACCCCTGGACTATTGAAGCCTGACCCCTGGACTGTTGAAGCCTGACCCCTGGACTGTTGAAACCTGACCCCTGGACTGTTGAAGCCCGACCCCTGGACTGTTGAAGCCTGACCCCTGGACTGTTGAAGCCCGACCCCTGGACTGTTGAAGCCTGACCCCTGCAAACAGCAAACAGACAATTTATTTGGGGTAGCCTCATCAATAAAACTTTGGCACTGCTGGGTAGGCTTGTATAAAACAATGAAGCGAATGGATGGAGACTGTTTTAGCTCCATTTTAAAAGAAACATACTCAAATGATGAAAACACTCCAAAAGACAACCTGTGGGTGATTATTTCATCTCTAAAGATTGCACACACACCTCCACTCTTTTAGTTTTTACGTATTTCAGATTCAAACTTGAAGTTGGGTGGAGCAGATTCTATAAGAACTAGATTACCCGTGTTTTTGTCAAGCCATGTTTCTGTTAAAAACATAAAATCAAGATTATAAGAATAAATAAAAGAATTGATTAGAAATTATTTGTTACATAAAAACCTGACATTTAGCACAGCAAGTTTCACTTTGGTTTTGGAAGAACAAAACATCGTCTTCCCACGTGGTACATGAATTAAAAGTCTCTGATTTACGGTTTCATGTTTCCGACTGCCAGAGGACGCTAGAGCCACTCCGAAAGTCTTCTTGCGTTTGTCCATTTTGAGATATTGTTTGCAGTGAGGGGTCACCAACAGTTGTGTGGGGTCACCAAACAGGAGTGTTCTTTGTTTTAGTTTATTACGCTGGATAATGCAAACGCTTAAAGCATCGCTAAACTTCTTTACATTAACAGATAGTTTGGTGATTAGAAAACTCGTGAAAGAATGTTATAAATGACATATCTTTAAGAATAACTTTCCATATAGCAATGTTGTGTGTGATGATTAAATATAAAATGTTACACATGTAGGTCAGGTTAACTAAATCCACTCAGAAGCTGTTTTATGAAACCAAACCAACCGTTGTTTGTGTTTTTTATATTCTCTTAGTGTAGTAATTGCTACTATACACTATAAGGTACAGTATCACTGAGATGTTTGTTTTGCTCTTTACAATCTGATATTTTGTAAAATGTAAAGTTTATGTCAAATGTATTTTGTCACAAATGGTATGCGCCTCTAAGTCTTTGTATTATCATTACCAATAGTGGAAATAAAGTTTGTTTACTTCATGAATTCAGTTGTAAATGAGTATTTATACAAAAAAAACACAGTAATGTCAAATAGCCCCTCCTATATTTTGCATCACCAGCCGCCACTGGTGGGAAGTGAACTATCAGACACTTGCCAGGTGCAAACACCAAGCCACAGGGAAGTGTAATAGTTGGGGTCCTGTTCAGTTGTGTGTGGTCTGGGTTTGGACTGACTTTATTTGCAGACGATGGAGCGATTTGGAGACGAGGAAGGAAACCTGCTTATACCATCTCCCAAGTTCAGCTTGCCCTGGAGAAGGAGGTCGAATGGGCAAATGATTGAGGCTTCAAAATATCCACAAGCAATGATATGATATTTAGCAATAAAAGGAAGTACCAGACCATCAGCTGCACATATATGGAGAGAAGATTGAAAGAAGTACAAATCTCCAGTGATAAGGTCACACATGTTGTGTAGGTTTCAAAATTCAGAAGAACAATGCTTGTGTTCAATGTCCATGCCAACGAGCCCGGGCAACGAGCTGTGCCATCAGGGCAGGGAAAAGACACAGCAAGCAGAGTACGATCGGTCTAGTTGTGTTCTGTTGGGTCTAGTAGTGTTCTGTTGGGTCTAGTTGTGTTCTGTTCGGTCTAGTTGTGTTCTGTTGGGTCTAGTAGTGTTCTGTTGGGTCTAGTTGTGTTCTTTTGGGTCTAGTAGTGTTCTGTTGGGTCTAGTTGTGTTCTTTTGGGTCTAGTAGTGTTCTGTTCGGTCTAGTTGTGTTCTGTTGGGTCTAGTTGTGTATTCTGTTGGGTCTAGTTGTGTTCTGTTGGGTCTAGTAGTGTTCTGTTGGGTCTAGTTGTGTTCTTTTGGGTCTAGTAGTGTTCTGTTGGGTCTAGTTGTGTTCTGTTGGGTCTAGTTGTGTTCTGTTGGGTCTAGTTGTGTTCTGTTGGGTCTAGTAGTGTTCTGTTCGGTCTAGTTGTGTTCTGTTGGGTCTAGTAGTGTTCTGTTCGGTCTAGTTGTGTTCTGTTGGGTCTAGTAGTGTTCTGTTCGGTCTAGTTGTGTTCTGTTGGGTCTAGTTGTGTTCTGTTCGGTCTAGTTGTGTATTCTGTTGGGTCTAGTTGTGTTCTGTTGGGTCTAGTAGTGTTCTGTTGGGTCTAGTTGTGTTCTTTTGGGTCTAGTAGTGTTCTGTTCGGTCTAGTTGTGTTCTGTTGGGTCTAGTTGTGTTCTGTTGGGTCTAGTTGTGTTCTGTTGGGTCTAGTAGTGTTCTGTTCGGTCTAGTTGTGTTCTGTTGGGTCTAGTAGTGTTCTGTTCGGTCTAGTTGTGTTCTGTTGGGTCTAGTTGTGTTCTGTTGGGTCTAGTTGTGTTCTGTTCGGTCTAGTTGTGTTCTGTTGGGTCTAGTTGTGTTCTGTTCGGTCTAGTTGTGTGTTCTGTTGGGTCTAGTTGTGTTCTATTCGGTCTAGTTGTGTTCTGTTGGGTCTAGTTGTGTTCTGTTGGGTCTAGTTGTGTTCTGTTCGGTCTAGTTGTGTTCTGTTCGGTCTAGTTGTGTTCTGTTCGGTCTAGTTGTGTTCTGTTCGGTCTAGTTGTGTTCTGTTGGGTCTAGTTGTGTTCTTTTGGGTCTAGTTGTGTTCTGTTGGGTCTAGTTGTGTTCTGTTCGGTCTAGTTGTGTTCTGTTGGGTCTAGTTGTGTGTTCTGTTGGGTCTAGTTGTGTTCTATTCGGTCTAGTTGTGTTCTGTTGGGTCTAGTTGTGTTCTGTTGGGTCTAGTTGTGTTCTGTTCGGTCTAGTTGTGTTCTGTTGGGTCTAGTTGTGTTCTTTTGGGTCTAGTTGTGTTCTGTTGGGTCTAGTTGTGTTCTGTTCGGTCTAGTTGTGTTCTGTTGGGTCTAGTTGTGTGTTCTGTTGGGTCTAGTTGTGTTCTGTTGGGTCTAGTAGTGTTCTGTTCGGTCTAGTTGTGTTCTGTTGGGTCTAGTTGTGTTCTGTTGGGTCTAGTAGTGTTCTGTTCGGTCTAGTAGTGTTCTGTTCGGTATAGTTGTGTTCTGTTGGGTCTAGTAGTGTTCTGTTGGGTCTAGTTGTGTTCTGTTCGGTCTAGTAGTGGAGAGGTGGAGGAACAGGCCTGATTACGCAGGGATCTGCAGTGCCACCACTGGCTCCAAACACCACACTTAGACCTTCACACGTGGCTGACAAGACACAAAGCCATGGTTCAATTAGTCTATTTAGTAGATTTTTGCCATTCCACTTTAGCCTCGAAGAAGAAAGTATAAGGTGGTCTATGCTTTGTGTCTTGTAGCCTGTTGTTATAAGTGAAGTTTAATTGAGAGACGGAGACTGCTCTGTCATTACACATAATAATAAAATAAAAATGATATTGACGGTCTGAGGACAACTCAATAAAGCCACAAGAGGGTGCTCCAGGATAACGTACACTCTTTCAATTGGTCAAGTTTTGGACTAAACTAAATAAATTAATACAAATAAAAATATAAACCAATTATTCTTTACATTATTTAAAAAGTATTATTTTCCTAATTTAAAAAACAAAGTAGAAGATATGAAGTAGAAGGACTCTGCTCAGGGGAAACAGGAGCTCAATTGCTTCAGTCTGGATTTTACACAGATTTTTTTCTTCTTCACCAAATTCAAAAACAGCAAATGTATCTTAACAAAGTGAATTTTAAGACATTGTATTTTCATACACTGTTAAAACAGTACAACCTGAATATTAAAGCATTGTATTATTTTACAGAGATTTTTTACATTATTTTCAGAATTTTAACTTAATGTTTTACAAAAATCTGCTCACATTATTCAAATGCAATATGCAAAATGCAATATTCAGTGTAAAATTAAAGCTTTGGTAATAAAAACACACACAAAATAGCTTCATACTGTCCCTCATGTGTTGATGGAGTGTGACAGGTTCAGTCCATCACCTGTCATCACCTGGTTGGGTGTACAGGGCGCTGATGGAGTTTCATTTCGACAGGTGACCGCACAATAGGCTCTGGTCAAGTGTTGTAACAGACAACCACCAGTGAGAGGCAGCAGTGCGCCGTGAGCGCACAGTCTACCGGAAATACACAAGAAGAAGAAGTGTTTCCTGTTGACATTTGGTGCTGAACCGAAAGTGTAGCATTATGAGGATGAAGCCTAGCATTGGATCTTGTGCGAGGATCCAGTAGGTAGCGCTTGTGTTTGGGTTCGAGTGCGGGTCTTGGAGTCATGGTGGTCCCCGTGGACATCGAAGCTCTCCTGCGAGAAGAGACCGAGACCGGGGAGCAGACCGGGCCCGGTGAGGAGGGGCTGTGTGTGGTGGGGCTGTTCGGGAAGAGCAGCCTTCAGCCCGGCTCCATGAAGGAGTCTCTACTGGACGACCTGCTGGACAGACACGTGTTCCCGCCGTTCGGCCCGGCCAGCGGCAGCGGGCTGCGGGCGGTGCACGAGCCCGAGCGGCGCGTGCTGTACCTGCTGATGAGCTCCGCGTGCGACAGTCGCGAGCTGCTCCGCGCGTGCGGCGCCATGAGCGCAAACGGCGCACACGCAGACGCGCACGAGCTGTGGAAGAGCCTGGAGCGGCAGCACTGTCTGCAGCTGCTCTACCTGTTCTCCGTGTGCCACGTGCTGCTGCTCGCGCACCCCAACCACACGTTTGACGTCTCGTACGACCGCACGTTCCGCGCGATGGACGCGCTGCGCCAGAAGGTCCTGCCGCTGATGCGCGCGGCCATCAAGGACTGCACCGTGTCCAAGGAGTGGAAGCTGAACTGCCGGCCGTGCCCCCCGCGCCTGCTCTTCGTCTTCCACATGAACGGCACGCTCAAGGTCAGGGAGAGGTCAGGGGGAGGTCAAGGGGAGCTCAGGGGGATCTCAGGGGTGTCACGTTTTGAGTGAGCACAATTAATCACATTTCTCAAAACACTGTAGGATTATTGTATTGTATAGACACCAGTAAAGCCACTTAGAGTTTAAAATCATCAGGATATAGTTCTGAGTTTTATATTCCGAGTGTTTCACTACTAAAGAACTGTGAAATGTAATGTATGTTGACCAAACCAGAGCAGAAAGTTGTGCAGCTTCACCTTATGCTTGGAGATGGAGCTGCTGGAACACTCTTCTGTGAAAACTCTTCTGTGAAAACCTTTCTCTCAGTGAAATGACTCTGCACCGTTGCTATTCTTAATCTTTAGACAGAATCTGCTCTCTTTAGTGCAGCTCCGTCACATTGAGCTGAAGCTAAACTGTGGTCTCTGTGTGAAGGTTTGCAGCGGCCCCGAGTCTGGAGCAAACCCAGACAAACCCAAGAAGCACTCTCCTCGCCGGCGGCTGCAACACGCCCTGGAGGACCAGATCTATCGCATCTTCCGTAAGAGCCGCGTGCTGACGAACCAGAGCAGTAACTGTCTGTTCACGGTGCCGGCCAATCAGGCCTTTGTGTACGTGGTGCCCACCGCCGAGGAGGACGCCGTGGCCACGCTGCTGGGACAGCTGCAGGGGCACTGCGCTCTGGGGGAGCACGATTCGGTGGCGCGCCCCAGGAGGTACCACATGATGCGCCGCTCTACTCAGGCCCCAGCCCCTATGGAGCTGGGGACCGGGCCTTTTTCCGGGGCCCCTCAGGACTGCTCGCTGAGGGAGTTCTTGTGGCAGCACATTGAGCTGGTGCTCACAAAGAAAGGCTTTGACGACAGTGTGGGCCGGAACCCTCAGCCCTCCCACTTTGAGCTGCCATCCTTCTCCAAGTGGCTCCAGGTGGCTTCCAGACTGCACCAGGGGATGCTGGGGGCCCCTGAGGAGGAGCACAAAGAGCTGCTAGTCAAAGTCCAAAACCAGCTCAAAGTGTTGGAGGGCTTTCTGGACGCTGATGCCAAGTTTTCAGACAGCCGTTGTCAGAAGGCTCTGCCCCTGGCCCACAGCACGTACCAGTCCAACCTGCCCCATAACTACACGTCCACCGTGCACAAGAACCAGCTCGCTCAGGCGCTGCGCGTGTACAGCCAACACGCCCGGGGCGTGGCCTTCCAGCGCCACGCCCTGCAGCTGCACGACGACTGCTACAAGTTCTGGAGCAGCGGTCACCAGCTGTGTGAGGAGAGAAGTCTGACTGACCAGCACTGTGTGCACAAGTTCCACCTGCTGCCCCAGCACGGTCAGTCACACCCTCTGCACTAGGACCAGCCCGGTCAGTCACACCCTCTGTACTAGGACCAGCACGGTCAGTCACACCCTCTGCACTAGGACCAGCCCGGTCAGTCACACCCTCTGTACTAGGACCAGCCCGGTCAGTCACACCCTCTGCACTAGGACCAGCCCGGTCAGTCACACCCTCTGTACTAGGACCAGCCCGGTCAGTCACACCCTCTGCACTAGGACCAGCCCGGTCAGTCACACCCTCTGTACTAGGACCAGCCCGGTCAGTCACACCCTCTGTACTAGGACCAGCCCGGTCAGTCACACCCTCTGTACTAGGACCAGCCCGGTCAGTCACACCCTCTGTACTAGGACCAGCCCGGTCAGTCACACCCTCTGTACTAGGACCAGCCCGGTCAGTCACACCCTCTGCACTAGGACCAGCCCGGTCAGTCACACCCTCTGTACTAGGACCAGCCCGGTCAGTCACACCCTCTGCACTAGGACCAGCCCGGTCAGTCACACCCTCTGTACTAGGACCAGCCCGGTCAGTCACACCCTCTGCACTAGGACCAGCCCGGTCAGTCACACCCTCTGTACTAGGACCAGCCCGGTCAGTCACACCCTCTGCACTAGGACCAGCCCGGTCAGTCACACCCTCTGCACTAGGACCAGCCCGGTCAGTCACACCCTCTGTACTAGGACCAGCCCGGTCAGTCACACCCTCTGCACTAGGACCAGCCCGGTCAGTCACACCCTCTGCACTAGGACTCAAATGCTTTTAGACTTTCTGTGCCAGGTAGGGCCCTCTCTCGCTCTCTCTCACCCGCTCGCTCGCTCGCTCTCTCTCCCCTTGCTCGCTCTCTCACCCCGATGTGATGTTTTATTAAATCCGACATTCACAAAAAGAGTTTAATGAGAAAACCAATTAAGACTCATCTAAATGCAATGGGCCCCACAGAAAACCCTAACTTGCCTCGGTATGAAACCCTAAATTCTTGGCCTGGCCGGCATCCTGCGTCAGTCAGATGGAAGCGCTGCACAGACAGATGTTGCAACACTGAACTTTCCTGCTTATCAGAGCAACGCGAGAACTGGAGGTGGTAAAGGTTTTAGCATATAATGCAAATCACATCGCTGCCTTCAGTGTGTGTTCTCTCCACAGCAAATTCATTTTTTTGTAGGGCAATAAAATATTTTAATACCCTCATTTGGCTATTATATGAAATATATATTAGGTTAAATTGTGAAAATTAACCATGAACAATATTTTAATAATCAGAATTAAAGATTCTGTGAAATTCTGGAACTTGGCTTTTTACATTTTCAGTCTGTTTTTATTGTAGCCTTTTTTACTTTAAATGATATTCTCGATATTCACATTTTGCATATCATCAAAATGTGGCAGGCCATTTCTATCGTTCAAAAATCATTCATAATTTAGACCTACCAGCATTTGAACAACCCGTCTCTGAGTGGTTCTGTATCTCAGACCTTGCAGAATTCTTTCACTTTTTCAGGTGAGACGCTTGACCTGGATCACAACCCACCCATTCTGCAACACAACAGCAGGGGGCGCTCCAGCAGCAGCTGCAATTGTGGGTGGAAGCAGGCCACCAGAGACGACCCGTTTGACCTGCAGGCAGCCAACTATGACTTTTACAAGGTGAGATTCTACTGCTGATTGACACGCACATAAGCACCCTCGCGTGCCCCTCACGCACCCTCACGCACCCCCCTCACGCACCCTCACGCACCCTCCTCACGCACCCCCCTCACGCGCCCTCCTCACGCACCCTCCTCACGCACCCTCACGCACCCCCCTCACGCACCCTCACGCACCCTCCTCACGCACCCCCCTCACGCGCCCTCCTCACGCACCCTCCTCACGCACCCCCCTCACGCACCCCTCACGCGCCCTCCTCACGCACCCTCACGCGCCCTCCTCACACACACCCCTTACGCACCCCCCTCACGCGCCCTCCTCACGCGCCCTCCTCACGCGCCCTCCTCACGCACCCCCCTCACGCGCCCTCCTCACGCGCCCTCCTCACGCACCCTCCTCACGCACCCCCCTCACGCACCCCTCACGCGCCCTCCTCACACACACCCCTCACGCGCCCTCCTCACGCACCCCCCTCACGCACCCCTCACGCACCCCTCACGCGCCCCCCTCACGCGCCCCCCTCACGCACCCCCCTCACGCGCCCTCCTCACGCGCCCTCCTCACGCGCCCTCACGCACCCCCCTCACGCACCCCTCACGCGCCCTCCTCACGCACCCCCCTCACGCACCCCCCTCACGCGCCCTCCTCACGCGCCCTCCTCACGCACCCTCCTCACGCACCCCCCTCACGCACCCCTCACGCGCCCTCCTCACGCACCCCCCTCACGCACCCCCCTCACGCGCCCTCCTCACGCGCCCTCCTCACGCACCCTCCTCACACACACCCCTCACGCACCCCTCACGCGCCCTCCTCACGCGCCCTTCTCACGCGCCCTCCTCACGCGCCCTCACGCACCCCTCACGCGCCCTCCTCACGCACCCCCCTCACGCGCCCTCCTCACGCACCCTCACACACCCCTCACGCACCCCCCTCACGCACCCCCCTCACGCGCCCTCCTCACGCACCCCCTTCACGCACCCTCCTCACACACCCCTCACGCGCCCTCCTCACGCACCCCCTTCACGCACCCTCCTCACACACCCCTCACGCGCCCTCCTCACGCGCCCTCCTCACGCACCCCCCTCACGCACCCCTCATGCACCCCTCAAGTACTCTGTACTGGAGCTTGTGTGTGTCGTTTGCAGGTTCTGGAAGACAAGTGTTGTGGGAAGCTGGAACGGTTGGAGTTCCCCGTGTTTGAGGCCAGCACCCCGGACCCAGCTCCAGCCTGTGAGCCCGACCAGAGGCCCCACGGCGAGGGCCCGGGACCTGGGGACGAGAAGAGCCACACTCCTGTAGACCCCAGCCTGAGCCTGGCCTTGAGCCTGGGGCACTCCACCGACAGTCTGGAGCACTTCGGAGAAGGCGACGCTCCAGAGGCCCCGCGGCAGAAGAGGCCCAGCCTGCTGGACCGCCAGCCCTCCACAGTGGAGTACCTGCCCGGCATGATGCACTCGGGCTGCCCCAAAGGCCTCCTGCCCAAGTTCTCCAGCTGGTCCCTGCTGAAGCTGGGCCCCGCTAAGGCCTACAACTGCCACGTGGGCCTGGAGCAGCCCGGCTTCCTGCCCGGATCCGCCTTCCTTCTGCCCTGGGACCTGGTAATTCGCTCTCGCTCTGAGGAGGAGGGACTCTCTCAGTCTCTGGACAGCTCCGGTCTGTGGCCTGTCCCTAACAAGAACGTGTCAGGGAAACGCGGGGGCCCTGGAGGCCCTGGGCGGAGCCGACGCCGGGACGATGTGGCTCGTCTGTACGTGGGCTTCTCGTATGAGGACAGCAGGGGGCGACGCTTCATCAGTGCCGGGCCTGAGAAGATCGTGAAAGTCATGGGACCTGGAGGGGCCAAGGAGCCTGCCTCAAGGGTTCTGAGCACAGACATGCCCCTCTACATGCCCTCGCCTTCCCAGGGCAGGGGCGTCAAGGTGCACTTGGCCCAGCTGTCCCACCTGTTCATC
>NW_027315779.1:32188737-32423737 GCF_026437365.1 Eucyclogobius newberryi
CCCTTTCTTCCCACTGTCACCTCCAGCCCCACCCACAGGCTCCTTTTACAGCCGTCTGTAGTGACCTGCTCAGGGGCCCCACTGGACTCCTCCCAGGGGCCAGGAAGGACAAGAAGAGGCTGTGTGAAAGGTTCCACCCAAAGCTGACACATTTCTCCGCTGAGGGCCCTTTAGGGTTTATGTTGACACTATAAAACTATTTGAATATTCATATTTCTTGCTCTGCTCTTTCAATTATAATTTACTTTGTCTATTTTTTGTGTTTTTGTGCAGCATTTAATGTTTTGTCTTTCACTTCATAGAAGTAGTAATTTCCCCAAATACATTTTTACTCCTACTTGAGTCAATATTTGAATCACTACTACAGTACTTTTACTTGAGTAATATTATTCTGAAGTGATGTTTCTCTAAATTGAGTGCAAATGTTTGCTCTACCCACCTCAGCTCAAGCAGAAGTAGAACTCCATCTTCTGGGATGAAGTGCGGATGTGTCTGTCTGGCTGCGCTCGTACCTGTGGAAATAATCAGTCTGTGAGTTCACCTGGGGAGCCCCGATATTTTTACGTGGGCGCAGATATATTAAGAAACTGGAGACTTATTTCGGGAACATGTCCTAAGAAAAAGAAAAACGCTGCCAGGCTAGCAATGCTATATCCAAGCTAACTAGCTTCCCACCGGCGCTAGCCCCTGCGCGCCCAGACGTAGCTGGCTCAAGCTCCGCTGTTGTTCTGACTAAAGAGCTCATTCACGTGACGTCACACGAGCGCCCCCAGACTTGTTTCGCCATATTGTCCGTCCAGCTGATCGTGTTTACCACTGTGAACCATCAGCCAATTCAATACTGCCGTCTGTCTGCTACAATTTACAACGAAACACGGTTCGAAGAGGCCCAAAACCTCATTAATGATATTGGACGCTTTACTATTATCAAAATGGTGAAGGTGTATGTGGCAGTTGGGTGCAGCAACCTGGAAGATAAATGGAAAAAAGTTCTATCGGAAACCGAGAAACCCGGGAAAGAAGAGCGCGATGGACAGCTGCGATAAAACGTTCGAACTGGGAAATAAACGATCAGACTATGTAGTTGTAGCGGAGGGAGCTGACGCGGGAGCGCGGCGGAGGTAGCTTACAGCTGTTCAGCCCCGTGCAAGTGCGTGAACCCCTGGCATGCAGCCTCACGCACCGCTGCCTGCGCTGGAGCCCCAGATATATCAAGTCTATCGTGTTCCGCGCACGCTTTAGAATTAACATCAGTTTTATTCAGGCGCGTAGGCTCTTTGTTCAAAATTGGGACTTGTGAACCATGGGACCAGGGGGCTTGGATTGTAAATGTTCGGGTACGAGATATCCAAAAGAGTCGGTGATTTAGGCATCAAATATGGATCTGAGTTGATTGATCGCAGCTTTTCTAAATATCGACCTTTGTGTAGCTCATCCAAGGAGTTTGTGGAATCTGAAAGCACTGGGGCCTCCATCATTTACGTTTGAGATCACTTTCCACGCTCTGTCAGTGCAACAAGTGACGGACAAAATGGCGGCACAGTATGCGATCACGTGGTTTTGTGACGTCGGTGAATGAGCTCTATACCACGCCATCGGTCCAGCTCCAGATCAGATGCATCTGTGGAGGAGACTCGGTGACTATGGCGGCTTTACAGGAGATTACAAACACAGTGGACGGAAATGTGTGATTTGAAATCCAAGGATGGCGAGCTGGACTTCCGAGCCACAGCGGCCGCGGAGATCTCTGATCTGAAGGACACGCCTCTGCTCTGCAAACCAAAGTGGCTGGATTGACAAACCAGGTGCCTGTTTTGACAGATACACTGGACGGCCTGGAGAATCGAGAATGCAGATTGTTGGGATTCCAGAGGACTCATGAACACTTTAAAACACCTGTCACTTAAGCAATAATTTAATCAACAACCACTTATTGAATTATTATTAAATCCAACAGTCCTTTTGGGCAGCCGCCTCTCTCCGGAGCTGCTCATTGTTGCTGTGCTGCTGGAGCGAATGCCGAGGGCTGAGAAGTGCAGACGCGCACTTTACAGACTTGAGCAGAGGTCTGAGTTTGATATTATTCCCGTTGTGAGTTGTAAGAATTAACATACAGTTCAATCTGAGTGTTATGGTGGTCGTTGCTTTGTTTGATTTCTTGGTTATAATAACTTATTTGTAATACCTATAAAACGAAAGTTACGACTGTAACTACGGTTCTATGAATCCCGGATGACCGCCAGAGGTGGTGCATAAAGCACTGGATGATCATCCTTGCGCATACACAGGTAGAGATTTAATAACAAAAAGTCACCTTTGACCCCCGGTGGCTCATGTGAGTCTATATAGTCACGTGACACAGGGAGCTCAGTCCCTAGAAACCTTCTCGCAAAGCACGAGAATTCCAAGGGACCGGATGCTCTGGCGGTTATCCGGGATTCATAGAACCGTAGTTACGGTCATAACTTTCGTTCTATTTCATCCCTACTGCCAGAGGCGGTGCATAAAGCACTGGATGACGAATACCAACAGAGTCCCGAGGAATAGACAAAACCATACCTCAATGGGACGCAGAAGAGTGTTGCCGGAGAACCTCTTCCAGCGGTTGTGGAGAAACCACATTCACTCTGTAGAATCTTGCAAATGTATTCGGGGATGTCCAAGAGGCCGCCGCACAGATCACGTCCAAGGACACCCCGCTCATAGCGGCCCACGAAGTTGAGAGCCCCCTTGTGGAGTGGCACCTCACCCCGGACGGCAACGGTCGCCCTTTTCGAGCATAGGCTTCCGTGATTACATCAACAATCCAGCCCGCGAGACGCTGTTTGGACAGAGCCTGGCCCTTGCGCTGGCCGGCGAAACAAACAAACAGGCTCTCATATTTGCGTATCAATGCGGTAGCACGCGCATATGCTTCAAGCGCACGGACAGGACACAGCTGTTCGGCGGCAGATCCCGCACCAAAACGTGCAAGTTGTAGCGGCCGGTTGTGCCCCTCCGACAAAATCACCTTTGGAAAATATCCATATTCGGCCAAAGGGAAACCCCAGAGTTGTCGGGGTGCCAACGAAAACAGGAGTCTGCCACGGACAAAGCCTGGAGCTCACTCACCCGTTTCGCCGAGGCCATCGCCAGAAGGAATGCCGTCTTCATTGAAAGCCATTTAAGGTCAACCTGCGACAGAGGCTCAAATGGAGGGGATCGCAACGCCTCCAGCACCAGGGACAGGTCCCATGCCGGGACCACAGAATGGGCGGGCGGACGCAAACGCCGGGCACCCTTTAGAAAAAGGGAAATATCTTTGTTACGGCCAACCGAGAAACCATTCCACCCCACATGCCAACAAGAAATTGCAGCAATGTATACTTTCAGGGTAGATGGAGAGCGCCCCTGGCCAAGTAGCTCCTGCAGGAAAGTGAGCACCGCTGACACAGCACAATGCACTGGATCCTCACCGCTTTTGTGACACCAGGCGTCAAACAGTTTCCACTTGCAGGAATACAGAAGACAGAATACAGACTGAGCACGAGCATTGCTTATCGTGTTCCCAATCTCCCCGGCGTACCTCGAGAAGGTCAGGCTGGGCCCTGCAGCGGCCATACCCAGAGCTTCAGGCGCTCGGGATTGGGGTGCAGAATCTGACCCCCTAGTTGAGAGAGGAGATCCCTCCTGGGGGGGAGACATCTCGCTGTGCCGAGGCAGAGCCTGCGCAGCAGAGGAAACCATGTTCTCCTCGGCCAAAACGAGGCCACTAGCAGGATACTGTGGCCATCCTGAAGGACCCTGAGAAGCGTCTGATGAATCAGGGGGAATGGGGGAAATGCATAGAGCATCGTCCTGGGCCAGTCGTGAACCAGTGCGTCCTGATCCAGCGGGCTGGCCCTGTCCGCCAGCGAGAACCACAGAGGGCAGTGTGTCGTGTTGCGGGAGGCAAAAAGATCCACCTGTACCCTGCCGAAGGTCTCCCAAATGTCCCTCACCACCTCCAGCTGAAGCTGCCAGTCCCCTGGCAGCGTCCGATGGCGAGACAGGAAGTCCGCGTACACATTCTGAACCCCCGGAATGTGAACAGCGCTCAGACTAGCCCAAGTCAGGACCCGTTGTGCAATCCTGAACAGGGTCACTGACCCAGTGCCGCCCTGGTGATTTATGTGAAAAACCACACTGGTGTTGTCGGACCGTAACATGACGGCCGCGCAGGTGTTGCAAGAAATGGCGCAGCGCTAGCTCGACAGCCAAGAACTCCAGCACATTGATGTGCAGCCTGCTCTGCCTCTGGGACCATGACCCTTGCACCATCCGTGCCTGCCGTGTCGCACCCCTGCCTAGAAGGTATGCGTCGGTGTACACAACCTCCCGTCTGGAAGGAAGGGGCCCCAGAGGAACGCCGTGCGTCATGAAGGCCTCGTTCCGCCACCTGCATAGAGACACCCGGCATTGGGGAGATACGGGTAGCCGCCGCCTGTGATCCTGACCTGTGGGGTTCAGGTGTTGGCTGTTGAGCCACATCTGAAGGGGGCGCAAAGACAGCAGCCCCATAGGAACCACCGTTGCGGCCGCAGTCAGCTTGCCCAAGAGGCTTAGGAACACGACGTAGGGAAGAGAATTCCCCACGTGCCTGAGCACAGTCTTTGTATCTTGAAGCGCCTGTTCGTGGCTGGGAGCACAAATGAGCCAGTCGTCCAGATAGGGCAGAATCCGCAACCCCTGGGCCTGCAAGGGGGACAAGGCTGCAGCGACGCACCTTGTAAACACTCGAGGGGACAGAGATAGCCCGAATGGCAGGACCCTGAACCGGAAAGCAAAGTGGAGAAATTTCCAATGTGGCGGTGCAATGGGGACATGGAAATATGCATCCTTCAGGTCTACTGTTGTGAACCAGTCGCCTGGGAAGATCGCCTGGAGCACTTGTCTGACAGCCAACATCTTGAAAGGGAGCACCTTTAAAAACATATTTAGACCCCCTGAGGAATAAAAGCCCCCTGGATCCTGCAGACGATACCTTCCGGACAGCGTGGCCAGCACCCAAATGTCTGGGGAATGAGCCATCCAGTACTCCAGCTGTCCCGGGGAAAAATGTCCTACCGCCGGCCCTGTAACCGCATCTGGAGGCCCCTCGGCCCCCCGCGGGCTTGTGGGGGCGACGGCCGGGTTGTGAGGAACGGGACGCACGGGACGGACGAAACCCAAACCTTGGGGCCTGTTGCAAGTCCGAGCCATGAACGGGGGAGTGATGGGCGGTGGTGCGTACCTCCGTGAAGAAACGGGAGGGGCAGCCTTAGCCGGTCGATGAGACCCCCGCCAACTGTTGCTGTGTACCGCAAGCCTGGGCCGTGCGCTCTAGAGCCTCCAGGGCGGCCGGGCCAAATAGTTCTCCAGGAAGAACTGGAACACCCCTCAAGGTCTTCCTACAGGCCTCAGAGAGCGGAGACTGTGCCAGCCATACTTGGCGGCGAGCTTGAACTAATGTAGAGAGCAGATGCCCTAGTTCCCTTGACATGAGGGCGAAAGCCAGCAAGGAGGCATCAACAAGCCCATGTGTTGGTTGGTCCACCGGCACCGTCTCAAGGGCCTAGCATCAAATGAGACAAGGAGTTCCCAATGCGACCCATACGAGCTCCCATGTCATACGCCTTGCACAGAAGGTCGTCTGTAACCTGGCACTGTGGTTGTGGACACCGGGCATTAGTCCGTAAAGTCTCCTCTGGACGGACGACGAGGGAGGCAATAGCCAGCTCCACTGCCGGCATATGTCCCAGGCCAAGCTTCTGAGGATCCTGCGTCAGTGCCAAGACCCTGCCATCTGAAGTAGGCCTTGAAAATGCTTTTGGGTCTGTCCAACAGGCATGCAGTTCCTTGATGAACTCCTCCGAGGGAGGAACTGTAAAAGTGGGACGCTGCAGCCTGGCGCCGAAAGAAGGCGCTAGAGGGTGCCGCCTCATCCCGCGGAACATCCAGCTTTAAGCAGGAAAGTGCGGTCCGTAAAGCCGCTGTGACAGTGTCATCACTGTCGGCCTGAGAGCCGGCAGAGGCCAGTGAGCCAGATTCTGAAACTCTGGAGCTCAGAAGGTCAGACTCCAGCTGAAACTGCGTGTCTGAAGCAGCCACAGATATGACGTCATCATATACTGAGGCTGTGCCATGCCCCTCATGCCGTTGTGCCACCACCCGACTGGCATCAGTCTGGAGAGTCTGGATAACTGCCCGCAATGAGCCAGTTCAGATGTCAGCGTGCTCACTTGCGCCGCTAACTTCCCAGGGCCCTTTTTTTTTTTAAACTGGGGGCCGCCTTGAGTAGCCGTGGACGGCGCTTGCGGCCCCCAGTCTGGCCAGCCGGTAATTGACTCGTAGGCGCCACAAACAACCAGTCTGAAGCGTCCTCGAAAGCAGCCAGACGCGCACAGACCGGGGCATAACTGAAAAGTTGGCGCAAGCATTGTAGGAGAGTGCCTCCCGAAGATGATCCACTCCAAGACAAGCAGGGCAGAGATCATGCCCATCGTCAGGCTGCAGCGGCGCCAGGCAGGATCGGCAACACAGGGACTCCAGCATGATATGACCGGAGACAAATAGAGTCGGGTCGAGTGGAACGCCACTAGCGACTCTAAGATATAAAACCTCTACCCCGGTAAGAGGGGCGCAGCGGGGTCAGGTCGAGCAGTGAACGCCACTAATGACCCAATGTAAACACAAAACCAGCTACAGGAACAACCAGGTCGAGCCGAAAACGCCACCAATGGTGTGTAACCGGCTGAAAACAAAGCAGTTCTGAACTAATGACCCGAACACCGCTATAGTTAGAACATAAAGCCACGTGGCTGTATCTGTAAACCAAAACAAACGGCTTTAGCACGGATAAACACAAAACCGGGTACAATTGTACGGGTTAAAATCTACCGAGCACATGGCTACAGCGAAATGCATTAAAGGGGTACTTACCAGTTGTAGACAACAACGTAAATATACCTCCTCATTTCAACATGTCCGACAGGAGGGCGAGCGAACTCGCTGCACCGACTGTACCACAGTCACAGGGCTAACAGGGCTAACAGGCTACAAGCGGCAAAACCAACCAAACTTTGTGGGACACTACAATATATTAGCCGAACAACCACATATACAACCTGCGAGAAGGTCTCTAGGGACTGAGCTCCCGGTGTCACGTGACTATATAGACTCACGTGAGCCACCGGGGGTCAAAGGTCAGTAGGGATTGAAATAGAACTCCTGTGGCTCCAATACAAAGGATTCTTTCAACACATCAAATCTTTTACAATCATGTGAAAAACCTTTATACCGTTTGTTAACCAGACTTTAAATCTCAAATCTGTGCTGTTAGGTGAAAAACCTTGGTCATAAGCCATCCAGTTTAAGATTTTAACATATTTGTTTAGGTTATATATTTTGATTCATTCTTTTCATGTTGTAAATGTAGCAAAGTGGACTGGCTCGTTCACTATTTGACTCTATTTTGTACACTGTTTACATACACACATTACCAACAACGCCAGCTGAGGTTCTGGCTCAGGACCAATCTAAGGCACGTTCGTTGTTGGAACAACAGAGGCAAGGTTTAAGTTAATGACAATTTATTAATACAATCGTCGATGGTTTCACAGCCCGTTGTTTTCATACGTAATTAGACATTAGGGTTATGATCTCTCTCCCGATATCACTCCTAGATTATTTATTAATTTACAAAATGTATTATTTATAGGTTTACCAGTACTTTGTGAGCTTGAGAAATTCAATATTGGCTGAACAAGCAAGTTTCTCTCTCTCTTTCCCTCTCCTTTTTTGAATTTATTTTTTTAAATACAGTATTGTGTAAAACACATACTTTGAAAACATACAACTACAGTAGGTGGCGAAAACACCTAAGAAGAAGTTAGATATAGCACTACAGTAGGTAAATGCACCTTTTCAGTTGGCTGCCAACCGCCATTAAAAGTAACAGAAGATGTAAGTTCCTGTCTACACCACAGTCAAGGGTTCCCTCAGAGTGGTTTGCAATCAGATCTACAACTTTAGTATAGAACGTGCGGTCGCTTCCTGGAGGAGCCTATATATTGATCAAAGTAAACACATTTCCATTAATATTTCTTTTTCACCAATACAAATCTGCCAAAGGCTTGAGATCAAGATAGCCACACCCCTCTTATGTTTGCCCCTGTATGAGGAATAGTAAAGTCTGTTATATCCAATTGTATTCAATTATTGATGTTTTAAGTCGTTGAAATGGGTTTCTTGTAGGTATATAATATAAATGTACTCTTTTCTCGTCTCTGTCAATATCTTTGACCGCTTAATTAAACCCAATATGCCGTCAACTTTAAAAGACGCTTTTCGTAATTTTTCAGATGCTCTTGTATTAACCATGTTGAAATCATTCTTGTAAATCTGCTTCAAACACAACACACAAAAATAGGAACCACAACAACCTAACTCAATAGAGCAAATAAAATGCAAAAAAAGAAAAAAGAGCTGACACAGACTGATCCAAAACGTGGTCAGAGGGTGAAGAGAAAACCATTTCCGAGGTTTAAACAAATATAGAACACTGAATAAACAACAGAAACAAAACAAGACCTGAGAGAGAACAATAGTCACAAATAAAATCAGTCGACATCCAACAAAAACATACAAACTAAGGTAGGCTGTCCCACGTTGCCCAAATTTGTCCATTTTCAAATTGAGTCTTACTGTGACTTTTTTTCAATTTTGCATATGTCCATTATATTGTTGGTCCAGTCACTGATTGTCGGACACTTTGTGTCATCCATTTTTTGTGAGTGCCTTTTTTGCTGCTGCCATGAGGTAACTGCTTATTGTGTCCATGGCAGAGGTTCTGAGGCCCAAGTACACCACTAATCCAGTGGTGATGGTGATGTCATAAATTGTCTATAAAACTTTAAAAAAAGCAACAAGACAAGACACATGAATGTGGTTTGCCTCGGGAATTCTGTTGGAAAAGTGTGTCTGGTTTCTATATAAGCCCATGTCAAAGTGCCCATTACTCACAGGGAAATGCAGACTGTTGGAGAGGATGTGGCAGCAGGAGACAGACTGTTGGAGAGGATGTGGCGGCAGGAGGCAGGCTGTTGGAGAGGATGTGGCAGCAGGAGGCAGACTGTTGGAGAGGATGTGGCGGCAGGAGGCAGGCTGTTGGAGAGGATGTGGCAGCAGGAGGCAGGCTGTTGGAGAGGATGTGGCAGCAGGAGGCAGACTGTTGGAGAGGATGTGGCAGCAGGAGGCAGGCTGTTGGAGAGGATGTGGCAGCAGGAGGCAGGCTGTTGGAGAGGATGTGGCAGCAGGAGGCAGACTGTTGGAGAGGATGTGGCAGCAGGAGGCAGACTGTTGGAGAGGATGTGGAAGCAGGAGGCAGACTGTTGGAGAGGATGTGGCAGCAGGAGGCAGACTGTTGGAGAGGATGTGGCAGCAGGAGCAGACTGTTGGAGAGGATGTGGCAGCAGGAGGCAGACTGTTGGAGAGGATGTGGAAGCAGGAGGCAGACTGTTGGAGAGGATGTGGCAGCAGGAGGCAGACTGTTGGAGAGGATGTGGCAGCAGGAGACAAACCACTATCATGTGTTTTGGGGTTGTCCTTTTGTTCACAAGTTCAGACTGAGATCTACAACGCCTTACAATTTATGAAATCACCATCCACTGGATTTCAGGACTTTGTGTTTGGACCTCAGGACTCTGTATTTGGACCTCAGGACTCTGTATTTGGACCTCAGGACTCTGTATTTGGACCTCAGGACTCTGTGTTTGGACCTCAGGACTCTGTATTTGGACCTCAGGACTCTGTGTTTGGACCTCAGGACTCTGTGTTTGGACCTCAGGACTCTGTGTTTGGGCCTCAGGACTCTGTGTTTGGACCTCAGGACTCTGTATTTGGACCTCAGGACTCTGTATTTGGACCTCAGGACTCTGTGTTTGGACCTCAGGACTCTGTATTTGGACCTCAGGACTCTGTGTTTGGACCTCAGGACTCTGTATTTGGACCTCAGGACTTTGTGTTTGGACCTCAGGACTCTGTGTTTGGACCTCAGGACTCTGTGTTTGGACCTCAGGACTCTGTATTTGGACCTCAGGACTCTGTATTTGGGCCTCAGGACTCTGCATTTGGGCCTCAGGACTCTGTATTTGGACCTCAGGACTCTGTGTTTGGACCTCAGGACTCTGTATTTGGACCTCAGGACTCTGTATTTGGACTTCAGGACTCTGTATTTGGGCCTCAGGACTCTGTATTTGGACCTCAGGACTCTGTGTTTGGACCTCAGGACTCTGTGTTTGGACCTCAGGACTCTGTGTTTGGACCTCAGGACTCTGTATTTGGACCTCAGGACTCTGTATTTGGGCCTCAGGACTCTGTGTTTGGGCCTCAGGACTCTGTATTTGGGCCTCAGGACTCTGTGTTTGGGCCTCAGGACTCTGTATTTGGGCCTCAGGACTCTGTGTTTGGGCCTCAGGACTCTGTGTTTGGGCCTCAGGACTCTGTATTTGGGCCTCAGGACTCTGTGTTTGGGCCTCAGGACTCTGTATTTGGGCCTCAGGACTCTGTGTTTGGGCCTCAGGACTCTGTATTTGGGCCTCAGGACTCCTGCCATGGACACAACCAGCAACACTCCTGCATCCTCCTGGCTGCAGCAAAATGCACACAAAATGCACCGACGATCTAGGACTGGATTATCATTCTACTGGACATTCGTAAAATGGAAGAAATTACATTCGGAAATGGATAAATGTAATAGACTTTGGACTAAATGGGACGATTTCTTTGGGTTTTATGTGCCATGAGAAGTTGATCGGCGGCGAACTTCCATCTCTGTAGGACCTGTACGTTTCCAGGGCTCTGGGACGAGCAGGTCAGATCACAGCTGACCCTTCTCGGACTATTTGAGCACCTTCCCTCAGGCAGGAGGCCACTCCCCTCAGGCAGGAGGCCACTCCCCACAGGCAGGAGGCCACTCCCCTCAGGCAGGAGGCCACTCCCCTCAGGCAGGAGGCCACTCCCCTCAGGCAGGAGGTTACGGTCCATCAGCACCAGAACCTCCCGTCACAAGAGCAGTTTCTTTCCCTCTGCAGATGGACTCATGAACACTGCCTAAGCACCTTATACCCACTGCACTGTCACTTCTTATTGCACTACTACATAACTTTATACTTTATATTTTATCATGTACATATCATGCCGTTCAGTATTAATTGTTCAATGTTTTGTTGTTTGTGTTGCATTGAATCACCAGAACAAGTTCTATGTCTGTGAATTTTAAGATAAGATAAGATATTCCTTTATTGTCCCACACGGGGAAATTTCACAATTTCCCCATTTCATAATCATTTATTCATTGACAAAAGGCAATAAACCCTATTCTGATTCTGATTCTGATTTTCTCTTCTTTTGCTTTGTTTGCACTACTGTTTCTGACGTTTCTGTCTGTTCTCTCTTTGGTCTTGTTTTTCTTTCAATGTTTTTCTTTCATTTTTCCAACAGAATTCTCTCCAATTTCTCAGATTTAGTGCTCCTCCACTGAGATGTACATATACTTTCCCATTAATCTTCATTCAGGACAAAATTACCTTCTCTTTTCTTTTCATTTGAATGTAATTAGTATAGTGGCTGCCTAAATTGTTAATACGTTTGTATAATTTAGATATTATTTCCTTTTAAAGATCTGATTTATAAGCTTGTAATAACTCCTTATTTGTAATAACCTATGCAAGTCCAAAAAAGTCAAAAAGTTATTTCAACATATCAAAGCTTTTCATGTGATTTTCCTGTACAATCTGATCAAAAATCTTTATACATTTAGTTATCCAGACTTTAAATCAAATCTGTGCTATTCGAAAGAGCACAGATTGCACATAAATGTACGGAATGGAAATTAACAAATCATTGCAGACTGTTTTTGACACCAGCATCTCAGAACTATGTATCTGGGCCTCAGAACCCCTAACACAATAAATGGATACTTCTGAAACATACTGGCGGCCGGCAAAAAGACAATAACAAAAAAATGGATGACACAAACTACAGCGACGATTAACAATTGGACCGACATAATAACTGACAATGGGAAAAAATCACACATGGACTCAACCTGGAAAGAGACAAATTTGAAAGAAAACGGACTCAACAGGACTTTTATTTTAAACCTCATGTGCTTGAACCTTTTCTTTTTCTTGGATGATTTATTTTTCTGTGTCTGTTTCTGTCTGTTTTGTCTTTTTTAATTTTGAAAAAATATATTATAATAAATATAGCCGCAAGCGGCAATGATCGGCCCTCGCCACGCCGCCGCCGCCGCCACGCCACAAGAGGAGGGGGCGCTAACGTGCCCCAATTTTCCTTTTAATACACCTACTGCTGAATCGGTGACGCTGTCGCGTCTTCTTCCCTTTGCTTTACATATGAAGGGAAAAGTTTGCTCCGCCGCACAAAGTCTGTAGCTCTTAGAATACATTTTTTTATAACTTTTGTCAGCATGTTCACATTTCAGAGATTTGGCAATTGTCCCATTGGAATAACATGGGAGGTAACAAATGTGACATAGGTCCCATTGAATTATTTTTATTGGCATCCTAAATAGAATTTTGTGCAAAATTTGATACATTTTGGGAGAACTAAATTTTGTGGTCCCCATTCAAAAAGCTTTTTTATTTTAAATTCTTGGCAAAATGTGCAGCTTTGCTGCACAGAGACCGTGATTCTCAGAATAAAAATGTGGATAACTTTTGATGGTCCACCCCTGAAGATGAGTCTCACTAAATTTGATAACGCCTTGGGAGGAGTTTGTAAAAGTATAAAGTGTCAACATTTCCCCATTGGAATAACATGGGAGGTTTCTGTCATCGCTACGGCTACGCCGTAACAAATATGACATGGGTCTCTTTGACTTTTTTGATCGAGATGCCAAAATGGAATTTTCTCTCGCCAGCTTGTGGCGCTCGGGCCTAATAATAATAATAAAGTTGCACCTACACACACCAAATTTTACAATCTGGGACTTATTTTTACCATCGTACAGAAGGATTTGTTCATATGTAATTCCGAGCCTGATTTACTGTCTTCTACCATTTGGACGAAGGTTTGTGACGCCTCGAATGAAGATCAAGTGAGGCCTTACATCCCTTGTCACACGTAGTATTCAGCTGCTCAATAAACTCTCACCCGAGTACTCTGCTTTATATATTACTGTATATGTCGCCTATCTGTTCAGTCCCTGTGTGTTTTCATATACCCTGTGTAATACTTTAGATGCTCTCATGTGCAAGACAAAGGAAAGACGAGGTTTCATTCATTCATTTTTTCAAGTTTTCAAGTTTTCAAATTCAAATACTAAATACGATTTCCAAAAGCCCCTGTTTCTTGCATCTAATGTAAAATAACAAAATTATGCAGAAAATATAATCCTGGTTCTATCATTTTTTTGATTTATTTAGTGGTTTAGTCCTGTTTTGGGATTTGGAGTGAACCTGCGCTGTGATTGGCTCAAGGTGCGGTTTCTGGGCGGTCCTTACACAGGGAGGGAGGGGAGGCAGGGCAGGGGGGGTGAGTTGTTGTGCAGGTGCGGGGGCCGGGCCAGTACTTCTTATTCACAGGTTTGGAAACTTTGCTGTGGACTTCAGTCTGTGGCAAAGAACCAGCATCATCGGCACGCGAGGAGAACGAGCCTGAGACCAGAGGTACACTCACCTGTTCACCGCTTTACCTGTTCACCTATTTTATCTTTTCACCTCTTTGCCCTGTTCATTTGTTCAGAACTTTGAGTAATTTATTTAGTTCTAAAGCTGAACGTTGGAGCAGTGGTTTTGTGGACACACTGAATCCTCGGTTAGTCAGTTGTAGTTTAACCTTATCAGACGAGTCAACTGTTAATATGTAATGGGAGGAAGAAGGCGTGGAAGGAGTGACTGCACTGTTTTGAAGGACATCTGTCTGACGTTTGGCATTTTGAGCTTTGTGATTATTCTTAAGCCTATTTTATTTTTGTCTGAATGACCGACTAACCATTTTTTAAATATAATCTCATGTTTGATGTATTATATCTAATGTAAAATACTTTTCACCGTTCAAAAATAGAATATTTTGTTCTAACTTGTAAATTAATATGGCAACTGTTCTTTTTCCATGTTATTACTTTGAACATTCTAAATCATTGGATTACATAAATATTAGATGTTGTTACGACAAAAGTTTGTATTTATGAATGCGTTCTATCTTCTAGAGTCATAATTCTCTAAATCCATGGGTCTCAGTATGATGAAATTAAGGCCATAGCGATTAACAAATTAAAACTAAATATTGAATCTTTATAATGAGAAAACCTCCTCAACATGTTACATATAGGAAGCTGAAACCCATGACATTTATCCTAATTACTACTAATTATGATTCACTTTTATGGTATTTTTCCTGCAGCGCTTTGAAATGGTTTTATTTTCAAATGTCAACAGCATTTGACAAAGTAAAAAAGAGAAACAAATGTAGATATTTAAATTACACATAAATAACAATGAGGAGCATTATGTAAAAACAAGAAAGCTGAAATTTGATTTGGAAAAGACTTCATATGGAACTAACCGGACTGTGCTCTTCTGCAGTTTAGCTTGTACGTGCGATGCCAGTGAAAGCTCCCTGACCCTGCGCTAGCGTGAGAGTCCAAAGACAAGATGGCAGCGGGGAAGGTGGTCCAGAGGCGGATCGTGTCCAAGGATGGCCACAACAATGTGCGCATCGACAACGTGGAGGGCATGGTCAAGCTGTACCTGCATGACCTGTGGACCACGGTGGTGGACATGAAGTGGCGGTACAAGCTCACCCTGTTTGCCTCCACCTTCGTACTCACCTGGTTCATCTTCGGCGTCATCTTCTATGTCATCGGCATCGGCAACGGGGACATGGAGGAGCCAGGCCTGAGCTCCAACCATTCCAGCTGCGTCCAGAACGTGCACACGCTCACCGGGGCCTTCCTCTTCTCGCTGGAGTCGCAAACCACCATCGGCTATGGCTTCCGCTACATCTCCGAGGAGTGTCCCTTGGCCATCTTCACCCTGGTGGTACAGTTGGTCATCACGGGCCTCGCTGAGATCTTTGTGACTGGGGCGTTCCTGGCCAAACTGGCGCGTCCCAAGAAGCGTGCCGAGACCATCAAGTTTAGCCAGGTGGCGGTAGTGTGCAAACACCGGGGCCAGCGCTGCCTGATGCTGCGCGTGGCCAACATGAGGAAGAGTCTGCTCATCCAGTGCCAGCTGACAGGCAAGCTCCTGCACTCCAGCGTCACCGAGGAAGGCGAGAAGACCCAGGTGCACCAGAGCTCGGTGGACTTCTACATGGACTCCAGCGGCGAGTGTCCCTTCCTCATCCTGCCGCTCACCTTCTACCACGTCCTGGACCAGAACAGCCCATTGTCCCGGCTCAGCGCTGAGTCTCTGTCTACGGCGAACTTCGAGCTGCTGGTCACGCTCAATGCCACCATGGAGTCTACAGCGGCCACATGCCAGAGCCGCACCTCCTTTGTGCCCCAAGAGATCCTCTGGGGGTACGAGTTCAAGCCCGTCCTATTCAGCACTGGGACTGGACGCTATGTGGCAGACTTCAGCTTCTTTGACAAGGTGCAGGTTTCCAGCAGCGAGCCCCTGAGCAGCATGGACAAGCTGAAGCAGGAGGACCTGAAGGCTGTGTGACATGTCATGTCTGTGTGTGTGACGTGTCTGTGTGTGTGACGTGTCTGTGTGTGTGACATGTCTGTGTGTGTGACATGTCATGTCTGTGTGTGTGACGTGTCTGTGTGTGTGACATGTCTGTGTGTGTGACATGTCATGTCTGTGTGTGTGACATGTCATGTCTGTGTGTGTGACGTGTCTGTGTGTGTGACATGTCTGTGTGTGTGACATGTCATGTCTGTGTGTGTGACATGTCATGTCTGTGTGTGTGACATGTCATGTCTGTGTGTGTGACGTGTCTGTGTGTGTGACGTGTCTGTGTGTGTGACATGTCTGTGTGTGTGACATGTCATGTCTGTGTGTGTGACGTGTCTGTGTGTGTGACATGTCTGTGTGTGTGACATGTCATGTCTGTGTGTGTGACGTGTCTGTGTGTGTGACATGTCTGTGTGTGTGACATGTCATGTCTGTGTGTGTGACGTGTCTGTGTGTGTGACATGTCTGTGTGTGTGACATGTCTCTGTGTGTGTGACATGTCTGTGTGTGTGAAGTGTCTGTGTGTGTGACATGTCTGTGTGTGTGACGTGTCTGTGTGTGTGACGTGTCTGTGTGTGTGACGTGTCTGTGTGTGTGACATGTCATGTCTGTGTGTGTGACGTGTCTGTGTGTGTGACATGTCTGTGTGTGTGACATGTCTGTGTGTGTGACATGTCATGTCTGTGTGTGTGACGTGTCTGTGTGTGTGACATGTCTGTGTGTGTGACATGTCTGTGTGTGTGACATGTCTGTGTGTGTGACGTGTCTGTGTGTGTGACGTGTCTGTGTGTGTGACATGTCTGTGTGTGTGACATGTCTGTGTGTGTGACATGTCATGTCTGTGTGTGTGACGTGTCTGTGTGTGTGACGTGTCTGTGTGTGTGACGTGTCTGTGTGTGTGACGTGTCTGTGTGTGTGACATGTCTGTGTGTGTGACATGTCTGTGTGTGTGACATGTCTGTGTGTGTGACATGTCTGTGTGTGTGACATGTCATGTCTGTGTGTGTGACGTGTCTGTGTGTGTGACGTGTCTGTGTGTGTGACGTGTCTGTGTGTGTGACGTGTCTGTGTGTGTGACATGTCTGTGTGTGTGTGACATGTCTGTGTGTGTGACATGTCTGTGTGTGTGTGACGTGTCTGTGTGTGTGTGACGTGTCTGTGTGTGTGACGTGTCTGTGTGTGTGACGTGTCTGTGTGTGTGACGTGTCTGTGTGTGTGTGACGTGTCTGTGTGTGTGACGTGTCTGTGTGTGTGTGACGTGTCTGTGTGTGTGACATGTCTGTGTGTGTGTGACGTGTCTGTGTGTGTGACGTGTCTGTGTGTGTGACATGTCTGTGTGTGTGTGTGACGTGTCTGTGTGTGTGACGTGTCTGTGTGTGTGACGTGTCTGTGTGTGTGTGACGTGTCTGTGTGTGTGACGTGTCTGTGTGTGTGTGACGTGTCTGTGTGTGTGACATGTCTGTGTGTGTGTGACGTGTCTGTGTGTGTGACGTGTCTGTGTGTGTGACATGTCTGTGTGTGTGTGTGACGTGTCTGTGTGTGTGACGTGTCTGTGTGTGTGACGTGTCTGTGTGTGTGACATGTCTGTGTGTGTGTGACATGTCTGTGTGTGTGACGTGTCTGTGTGTGTGACGTGTCTGTGTGTGTGACGTGTCTGTGTGTGTGACGTGTCTGTGTGTGTGACGTGTCTGTGTGTGTGACGTGTCTGTGTGTTTGACGTGTCTGTGTGTGTGACGTGTCTGTGTGTGTGACGTGTCTGTGTGTGTGACATGTCTGTGTGTGTGTGACGTGTCTGTGTGTGTGACGTGTCTGTGTGTGTGTGACGTGTCTGTGTGTGTGACGTGTCTGTGTGTGTGTGACGTGTCTGTGTGTGTGACATGTCTGTGTGTGTGTGACGTGTCTGTGTGTGTGACGTGTCTGTGTGTGTGACATGTCTGTGTGTGTGTGACGTGTCTGTGTGTGTGACGTGTCTGTGTGTGTGACGTGTCTGTGTGTGTGACGTGTCTGTGTGTGTGACATGTCTGTGTGTGTGACATGTCTGTGTGTGTGACGTGTCTGTGTGTGTGACGTGTCTGTGTGTGTGACGTGTCTGTGTGTGTGACGTGTCTGTGTGTGTGACGTGTCTGTGTGTGTGACGTGTCTGTGTGTGTGACGTGTCTGTGTGTGTGACGTGTCTGTGTGTGTGACGTGTCTGTGTGTGTGACGTGTCTGTGTGTGTGACATGTCTGTGTGTGTGACGTGTCTGTGTGTGTGACGTGTCTGTGTGTGTGACGTGTCTGTGTGTGTGACATGTCTGTGTGTGTGACATGTCTGTGTGTGTGACGTGTCTGTGTGTGTGACGTGTCTGTGTGTGTGACATGTCTGTGTGTGTGACGTGTCTGTGTGTGTGACGTGTCTGTGTGTGTGACGTGTCTGTGTGTTTGACGTGTCTGTGTGTGTGACATGTCTGTGTGTGTGGCTAGATGTGGGACATGTCTTTTGTTCTGTCCATGTTTGTGTAGAGTGAATAAAGCCGATTGTAAGTGTCTTGTTGCTGGGTGTCTGGGGGCTGGGAAGGTGTTGTGGAAACAGATCTCTGTGTCTCCTCTAAACAATAGATCAGCACTTTCACCTGCGTGCGGGCCCCTGGATCCTGGCCCCCATGGCTCCTCCCCATGTCACTCCTTCACTCAGGTCATGAGCCCCCAAAACTGAATGTCATTACTGAACATTACCTATATTACATATTGGTTTGTTAAATACTAAATATGATTTAGTATAGTTTTATAGCCAAAATGAGTGTAATAATGCAATTGTGGTGACAAATAAAAAGTGATGTAGTAATTTATATTTATAATAGTATTGTGATTTCAATCCGATACCGAGTTTTGTAATAAAATGCATTAAAGATTTTAGCATTGCACTTATCTTTGCTCCAGCCCAGCACAGATGTAAAATGAAATATTCGATAAATTTTATACTGTTTATGCTTTTTGATGGATCAGTCAGTGTTGATTCTTGTTCCTATCCAGACCAGACTAGACTGGTTAGTGGTGCACTTTGTGACTTCCATGGAGTTATTGCTTTGCTTGGACAATATGGAACTAAACAAACTCTAAAATACATATGAAAACACCACCTATAACAAAAACAAATCATAATGTCTAAAATGTATGTTAAAAAAATGGTGCAAAAGCTAAAAGCTCTTCAAACCCAGGACCTCCACATGACCCCCAGAGTGAAGGTCACGGGCCCTCTTCATGAAACCGACCAGCTAGTTCCAGTTACCTTAAAAATGCAGAGTCTTCTAAAATAAATCAATACAAGGGAGATCCAGATGCATAATCACAGCAGCATTTTAAGACCTTAAACGTACGTACGTTCCATGTAAACACTTCAGCTGGAGACATCTATAAAATAAGTGCTTTTGTCTCTAAGCTAATGCTAACATACAACGAATGTAATCAATGATGTTCAAATAAAACTACAAACTGAACTAACCTGTTTAGAAAAAAACAGTTTGCATTCTATGTACTTTCATCAGGTTTGTGTGTATTATACTTGAGTACCAAACCTGCCCCTGCCTGAACTGAGCAGGGCCTGAACACCAGGGGCCACAGGGGGCGCTAGAGTCTATGTCGATGTGTCCTTTGGCAAGACACTCCACTCTTTACCTCAAAAAGTGCTTTGAAGGAGGAAAAGTGCAATAGAAATACTCTGTAACAATAATAATGTTAGCCTTTAGCTTTGATACAGAAACACTTTTATAAAGGTGTAGATTTCCTCCAGTGACATATTTACATGCTTCGTAAAAGTCTTAACCTACTGCCAGTGATTATCCATCTGGAACTCGCTCTCGGCATCGTCTCCATCAATTATTGATTTATTTTAGGAGCTAATTCCAATTCCCTACAAGGAATAAATGAAGCAGGAAGTGGAGCTCCGCAGTTTTAAGGCAATTGGAACTAGCCGTAAAAAATAGCCTATTTTATTCCCACAGAAGATGAATGAAAAGAGAGGTTTAACGCCACCTACTGTCTTCAAAGTATTTGTTTTACACGTGACTATAAAAAAGGAGAGAGAGAGAACGAGGGTTAGGGGGCAGCTGAATGCTTTTATTGTGAAGAACGCGCTTTAAATGTGAAGTACTTCCCGCTCACGTCACAGGTCACATGACGGGTCACGCGCTTGTTGTTGTCACGTGACTGTTTGCCTGTTTGGTGGTCAGAGATGAGCGTTTCTGTGGACATCAAACTGAAGAGAGCCAACAAAGTGTACCATGAAGGGGTGAGTGCCCGCGCCTGGGGGCCACTTTGTGACAGGTCCCGGGCCCCACTTTGTGACAGGTCCCGGGCCCCACTTTGGTCCCGGGCCCCACTTTGTGACAGGTCCCGGGCCCCACTTTGGTCCCGGGCCCCACTTTGTGACAGGTCCCGGGCCCCACTTTGGTCCCGGGCCCCACTTTGGTCCCGGGCCCCACTTTGTGACAGGTCCCGGGCCCCACTTTGTGACAGGTCCCGGGCCCCACTTTGGTCCCGGGCCCCACTTTGTGACAGGTCCCGGGCCCCACTTTGGTCCCGGGCCCCACTTTGTGACAGGTCCCGGGCCCCACTTTGGTCCCGGGCCCCACTTTGGTCCCGGGCCCCACTTTGTGACAGGTCCCGGGCCCCACTTTGTGACAGGTCCCGGGCCCCACTTTGTGACTGGTCCCGGGCCCCACTTTGTGACAGGTTCCGGGCCCCACTTTGGTCCCGGGCCCCACTTTGTGACAGGTCCCGGGCCCCACTTTGGTCCCGGGCCCCACTTTGGTCCCGGGCCCCACTTTGGTCCCGGGCCCCACTTTGTGACAGGTCCCGGGCCCCACTTTGGTCCCGGGCCCCACTTTGGTCCCGGGCCCCACTTTGTGACAGGTCCCGGGCCCCACTTTGTTCCCGGGCCCCACTTTGTGACAGGTCCCGGGCCCCACTTTGTGACAGGTCCCGGGCCCCACTTTGTGACAGGTCCCGGGCCCCACTTTGGTCCCGGGCCCCACTTTGTGACAGGTCCCGGGCCCCACTTTGTGACAGGTCCCGGGCCCCACTTTGTGACAGGTCCCGGGCCCCACTTTGTGACAGGTCCCGGGCCCGTGTGAGACCTGACGCTGTATCTCGTCTGTGCCTTTGAGGTTTCACACAAACACTGCACATTTGCAGAGAATACTTGAAGAATGTATAATCTAACTATTTAAAACAAGAACACACAGAGCTACACACATGATGTTGCTCTTATTTAATGTCCAAATGCAGCTTAATACACTTATGTTACACTTATGTTATGTTACACTTATGTTACACTTATGTTGCACTTATGTTATGTTACACTTATGTTATGTTACACTTATGTTACACTTATGTTGCACTTATGTTATGTTACACTTATGTTACACTTATGTTTGTAGCTGTGGCTTCAGAAGTAACGTGTCATCAACAAGGAAATGTTCATTGCTTTGGTGGTAAAAAAAAACAAAGTGCTGATATAATTCAAGATCATTATTCTTATCAAATGGACTTAGAATGTGATCTTCCATGTGTTATAAGTGAGTGTGCAGTGTGCTGCTGTGTCCTGCAGGAGGTGCTGAGCGGAGTGATTGTGCTGCAGTGTAAAGAGCCCCTCCCTCACCATGGCATCTTCTTGAGCATGGAAGGCCTGGTCAACCTGCAGCTCAGCTCCAAGAGTGTGGGCGTGTTCGAGGCCTTCTACAACTCTGTCAAGGTAACACACTCACTAACACTGATGGGGTACTCCTAATGGTGTGTGTGTGTGTGTGTGTGTGCGTGTGCGTGTGCGTGCGCGTGCGCGTGCGTGTGCGTGTGCGTGCGCGTGCGTGTGTGTGCGCGTGCGTGTGCGTGCGCGTGCGCGTGTGCGTGTGCGTGTGCGTGTGTGTGTGCGTGTGCGTGTGTGTGTGTGTGTCCTGCAGGACAGAGCAGAGCTGGTGCTCAGACAGTTATGGTGGAGACAATGTTTCACAAACAGGAATAGTTGATGACTCTATTGATGTGACTGTCAGATTGTTAAAGAAAATCGCATGAAAAGCATTGATATGTTGAAAGAATCCTTGGACACTTAAACAAAGCAACACCAACTCTTAACTGTTTATTAAAGCATATCAATTATATTTCTTTAATCCTCTCAAAATTATATACATTTATTACAGATTACAAACACTCCGGACACTCTGAACACTCGAGGACTGTTCCACTACAAGTACAAATGATTCAAATGTTACTATGTTAAATGGAACAAACTTCTAGCCACCACTCCATTCTATAATAATATTGAAAATAATTCATATAGAAATATGTACTGACTAAGGACAATTTAAACCACAGATACCAGCCCTAACCACCGGACACTTTTACTTGAGTATTATAAAGTAAAAGCCTCTTCTCTTGTCCTTGCAGCCCATTCCTCTCCTGAGCAGCAGCATCGAGGTGGCGCGCTCTGGGAAGATCCCTCCAGGGAAGACCGAGATCCCCTTTGAGTTCCCGCTGCAGGCCAAAGGCAACAAGGTCCTGTACGAGACCTACCACGGGGTCTTCGTCAACATCCAGGTCCACACACTTTAATGACCTTTAACTACAATCACATCTTTGGAGTTGAATAATGGCGTTTGTGAAAAATTATTTAAAGTTTGTTTATTTTTTTAATTTTTAAAATATTAAACAAAGCAACAAAAAATACAGAACACAAACTAAGCTATATAAAGAATGAGTGAAGTTAAGTTTGTTTATTTGTGCCGACAGAAGAACTTTGTGTCAGTTTTCGTTGCATGTGAGAAATATGAACCAGATCAACAAATCCAACAGTTAAACTGTGAATTCTACCTCGACCTCTGACCTCAGCCTTAGTTTAGGCAAGTCAATGTGTATACAAGGCAATTCAAAGTGCTTCACACAACAGGGAAAGATTGATTTCAATTCACAAAACGGATAAAGACAAAGATTTCCCAGTATTGCGCAGACTGACTAGTCACCCGGCTGCACCCTGCTGCACACTGCTGCACCCTGCTGCACCCTGCTGCACCCTGCTGCACCCTGCTGCACCCTGCTGCTGATACTTGCCTTTAAAATCTCCTTTTCACCCACAAAATGAGGGGCAAGACACTGTAAGAGATGAGTAAATGTGGAAAAAGCAGGGGGGAGGCCTCTGAAGTTAAATACTCAAAGCTGAAGGAGCACCAGCACCACACAGCTGAACCCCAGTGAGAACTCTCTGGGCGGGAGAGATGAGAGAGGCCCTTATGTTGCCTGAAACGCAGCGTGGCATCATGGGAAATGAGGTCAGGGCTGGGAACAACGGCCCCCGACTCCATAGAATGGAAGTCAAAATACTGGAGAAGAAACTGGGAGGAGGTGGTGGAGTGAGGGTGCAGAGGTGGAGTGAGGGTGCAGATGTGGAGTGAGGGTGCAGAGGCGGAGAAGTGAGGGTGCAGAGGTGGTGGAGTGAGGGTGCAGAGGCGGAGAAGTGAGGGTGCAGAGGCGGAGAAGTGAGGGTGCAGAGGTGGAGTGAGGGTGCAGAGGAGGAGGAGTGAAGGTGCAGAGGAGTGAGGGTGCAGAGGAGGAGGAGTGAGGGTGCAGAGGAGGAGGAGTGAGGGTGCAGAGGCGGAGAAGTGAGGGTGCAGATGTGGAGTGAGGGTGCAGAGGAGGAGGAGTGAGGGTGCAGAGGAGGAGGAGTGAGGGTGCAGAGGAGGAGGAGTGAGGGTGCAGAGGCGGCGGAGTGAGGGTGCAGAGGAGGAGGAGTGAGGGTGCAGAGGAGGAGGAGTGAGGGTGCAGAGGCGGAGAAGTGAGGGTGCAGAGGAGGAGGAGTGAGGGTGCAGAGGAGGAGGAGTGAGGGTGCAGAGGAGGAGGAGTGAGGGTGCAGAGGAGGAGTGAGGGTGCAGAGGCGGCGGAGTGAGGGTGCAGAGGCGGCGGAGTGAGGGTGCAGAGGGCGAAGACCTGATCTTCACCAAGATGGTCCTGGGATCAGTTTATTCAACTGGTTTCCTCACTGGGGAATTCTTGGAAAGATCAGATGGAATGATTGTGGCTTTAATGCCACAGTGTGGAACATTTAATTAACTTATTCAAAATAAACTAAATGTAATTCTTCCTTAAGAGCAGATAAAAGCTGAAATGATCTTGTGTAACCCTCTGTGTCCTCAGTACACGCTGCGCTGTGATGTGAAGCGCCCCCTCCTGGCCAAAGACCTGAGCCGCACCTGTGAGTTCATCGTGCACAGTCAGGTGATGCAGACTCCGCCCTCACACACAAATGAGATAGTGACAATTTAAGAGATATATATAATCATCATATCATCATCAATATAAGATCTTTGTGCGAGCGCCGTAGTTCTTTCCTCTCGCACAGTGTGCCACCTCCATCCTTCAACCTCAACCCACTTTGTTTACCTCAGACATCTCCAGAAACAAGTGAAACTGAGTACATTTTAAAACAGTGTCAGCTCTAAGTTCACTTATTTGGTTAGAATGACTCTTTTGTGGCTCTGACCCAAATAAGATGTTCCATCATTACTTCTATAAACATGTGACAACAGGCCCCGGTCTTCCCTGCTTTATTGTTTAGTTTGCTTATTTCTTTATTCCTTTGTTTGTTTCTTGCAGCCGCAGAAAGCCAAAGTGTCGGCGTCTCCGGTGTCGTTCAGCATCACCCCGGACACGCTGCAGAACAGCAGAGAGGTGGGTGCTGCCGCTCACCCTGAACCATTCAACACATCACACATGTTCACACAGGATTGGTCCACTACAGCCAGAACGCTTCTTCTTCTTCAGGTTTAGGTTCTATTTGTTTGCTCAAAAGCACCTGTGCTCCATGTGAGGAACCTAAAGCATCATGAATCTGTCACCATACGGCCCTGTCCCAGGTTACGGGACAACATATGTTTTATTCAAAACTATCCAATCAGCCAATCCAAACAGAAATAAGCTCAGCACAGAAAAGCGCCATCCGCGGTGCAGACTCACCAGGGTGGACGAAGACGCAGAGGACAAAACTTTACAGTTGGCCCATGTGTTATGTGAAACGCGGCATGACATGGCATGAGGTGAGGGCTGAGGTGAGAGGTGAGAGGTGAGAGGTGAGAGGTGAGAGGTGAGAGGTGAGATGTGAGAGGTGAGAGGTGAGAGGTGAGAGGTGAGGGCTGAGGTGAGAGGTGAGGGCTGAGGTGAGGTGAGGTGAGGTGAGGTGAGGGCTGAGGTGAGAGGTGAGAGGTGAGAGGTGAGAGGTGAGATGTGAGAGGTGAGGGCTGAGGTAAGAGGTGAGGGCTGAGGTGAGGTGAGGTGAGGTGAGGTGAGAGGTGAGAGGTGAGTCTGAAGGTGGGAGTAGCAGCAGGCGAGTTGCTGAGGCAGAGCAGTGTATCTCAGACATTATGGATGAGTTACAGGAGCTGAAAGTCGTAATGGTGAAACTGCGAGCGGAGAACAAGACTATGAAGACAATAATTCAGTTTTTTGGAGTCCAGATCCTGCAGAAACTCATGGCTGTCCCGAGGGGACAACACTGAGAGCTTTCTTGAAATTGTGATCCGAGAACTTGGGAGATGGACTCACTATAGCCTAGAGAGCACACCGTCCTGGCCAAAAACATATGGAGCTGATAAGCTACAAGGTCTGATAATGAGGGTTCTTATCCACCATGAAGGAGAACGTCATGAAGGTTACAAAAGTTAAAGTTAAAGTTCTTCGCCCAATTTACCATATTCCAAACGAGACTCGTCAGCAACGAGAATTCACCACCTCTGTGAGAAAGAGGAGACAACCAAGGCCGTTTGTTTTGTAAAAAAACAGCTCAAAGCAGAGGCAGAAATGTTCCTCAGCAAAATGCAAAACACAGAACTTAACATCAAGAAGTGGATCTACCAACATAAGTAAGTTAAAGTTAAACATTTCTATTATTTTGAAGAGAGTGATGAGTATAATCGACCAGTTTTTGGCATCTGACTTCATTACATCTTAAAAAATAAAGCATTACTGTGGAGAAAATACATGCTTTATATGTTTGAGTTGTTGATTGAACACATAGTTGGGAGCTCCATGTTGGATAGATGTTCATGTTCACGCGTGTGACAGGAACACGTGTGGTAAATGTGGACATTTTACGGAAAGCGGTGGAGGAGTGTCTGGAGAGGTGGTGTAGTAGGCTGGAGAGGTGGTGTAGAAGGCTGGAGAGGTGGTGTAGTAGGCTGGAGAGGTGGTGTAGTAGGCTGGAGAGGTGGTGTAGTAGGCTGGAGAGGTGGTGTAGAAGGCTGGAGAGGTGGTGTAGTAGGCTGGAGAGGTGGTGTAGAAGGCTGGAGAGGTGGTGTAGTAGGCTGGAGAGGTGGTGTAGTAGGCTGGAGAGGTGGTGTAGAAGGCTGGAGAGGTGGTGTAGTAGGCTGGAGAGGTGGTGTAGAAGGCTGGAGAGGTGGTGTAGTAGGCTGGAGAGGTGGTGTAGTAGGCTGGAGAGGTGGTGTAGTAGGCTGGAGAGGTGGTGTAGAAGGCTGGAGAGGTGGTGTAGAAGGCTGGAGAGGTGGTGTAGTAGGCTGGAGAGGTGGTGTAGTAGGCTGGAGAGGTGGTGTAGTAGGCTGGAGAGGTGGTGTAGAAGGCTGGAGAGGTGGTGTAGTAGGCTGGAGAGGTGGTGTAGAAGGCTGGAGAGGTGGTGTAGTAGGCTGGAGAGGTGGTGTAGTAGGCGAGGTGGTGTAGTAGGCTGGAGAGGTGGTGTAGAAGGCTGGAGAGGTGGTGTAGAAGGCTGGAGAGGTGGTGTAGTAGGCTGGAGAGGTGGTGTAGTAGGCGAGGTGGTGTAGTAGGCTGGAGCCCTTCTCTTTTGTTTCATGTTTGTGTAGTTCTTGTGTTTTATGTTCAACTAGAGGTAGTAGGATAAATTATGAGTAGCATGCTTTAATGTTAACGGCGTATTGAACTCAAAACATCAAGAACATTAACACTAATTACAATAGAAGTGGCAAGGGCCCTGACGCACACAACAGAACACACACTGTTGCTTTACATTTTCTCATCGCACTTCTGACACCACATGTTGCAGGCTCACTACAAAAACACAATGGCCGAGTCCAAAAGTTCAGTTTGGGCGGTTTATTTTGTCCCAAAATTGTGAAAACCCTGCTCAGGTGCTGCTCAGGTGCTGCTCAAGTGCTGCTCAAGTGCTGCTCAGGTGCTGCTCAGGTGCTGCTCAGGTGCTGCTCAGGTACTGCTCAGGTGCTGCTCAGGTGCTGCTCAGGTGCTGCTCAGGTGCTGCTCAGGTGCTGCCTCAGGTGCTGCCTCAGGTGCTGCTCAGGTGCTGCTCAGGTGCTGCTCAGGTGCTGCTCAGGTGCTGCTCAGGTGCCCTCCCAGGGGCATTACATAACCAAAATACAATTACAAAAAGAACACCATTTTCCCCAAAGTAATACTCAAAGAATATTCCCAAAATTATCCAAAACTTTACCCAGCCGTTCCTTCAATGAATGGACGCCCAGATCAAGAGTAAATAACTAAATATTTATGATCACATGATCATTCATACTGTGTAGAACTGTACAATATACTGCGCCCTCTTCACGTGGCGCTTCAGAAAGATCAATATCGTGACTTATCAGCTTCATACCTTTTTTGGCCAAACTTGTGTGTTCTCTCTATAAGAGGATCACAAATCCAGTCCCTGAGAAAAGTTCCAGGATCAGTCTCTGGAAAACCCTCAGTGTTGTCATCCTCCTCACCTTCCTCCCCCTCCTCCCCCTCCTCCTTCCAGCTCTGACGGCCTCTGCCTGTCTCCTGTTCTCCGCAGAAGGACACACTTCCTAAGTTCCTGATCCGTGGACATCTGGACGCCACCTCGTGTGTGATCAGCCAGCCTCTGAGCGGAGAAGTGGTGGTCGAGCACTCCGACATTGCAGTCAAGAGCATTGAGCTGCAGCTGGTGCGTGTGGAGACCTGTGGTAGGTCCTCACGGAGCCTTGGGAGACCTGTGGTAGGTCCTCCTGGGGCCTTGGAGACCAGTGGTAGGTCCTCACAGGGCCTTGGAGACCAGTGGTAGGTCCTCACGGGGCCGTTTAGACCTGTGGTAGTTCTTCCTGGGCAGTGGAGACCTGTGGTAGGTCCTCATGGGGCCTTGGAGACCTGTGGTAGGTCCTCACGGGGCCTTGGAGACCTGTGGTAGGTCCTCACGGGGCCGTGGAGACCTGTGGTAGGTCCTCACGGGGCCTTGGAGACCTGTGGTAGGTCCTCACGGGGCCTTGGAGACCAGTGGTAGGTCCTCACGGGGCCGTTTAGACTTGTGGTAGGTCCTCACGGGGCCTTGGAGACCTGTGGTAGGTCCTCACGGGGCCGTTTAGACCTGTGGTAGGTCCTCACGGGGCCTTGGAGACCTGTGGTAGGTCCTCACGGGGCCGTTTAGACCTGTGGTAGGTCCTCACGGGGCCTTGGAGACCTGTGGTAGGTCTTCACGGGGCCGTTTAGACCTGTGGTAGGTCCTCACGGGGCCTTGGAGACCTGTGGTAGGTCCTCACGGGGCCGTGGAGACCTGTGGTAGGTCCTCACGGGGCCTTGGAGACCTGTGGTAGGTCCTCACGGGGCCGTTTAGACCTGTGGTAGGTCCTCACGGGGCCTTGGAGACCTGTGGTAGGTCTTCACGGGGCCGTTTAGACCTGTGGTAGGTCCTCACGGGGCCTTGGAGACCTGTGGTAGGTCCTCACGGGGCCGTGGAGACCTGTGGTAGGTCCTCACGGGGCCTTGGAGACCTGTGGTAGGTCCTCACGGGGCCGTTTAGACCTGTGGTAGGTCCTCACGGGGCCTTGGAGACCTGTGGTAGGTCTTCACGGGGCCGTTTAGACCTGTGGTAGGTCCTCACGGGGCCTTGGAGACCTGTGGTAGGTCCTCACGGGGCCGTGGAGACCTGTGGTAGGTCCTCACGGGGCCTTGGAGACCTGTGGTAGGTCCTCACGGGGCCTTGGAGACCTGTGGTAGGTCCTCACGGGGCCTTGTAGACCTGTGGTAGGTCCTCACGGGGCCTTGGAGACCTGTGGTAGGTCTTCACGGGGCCGTTTAGACCTGTGGTAGGTCCTCACGGGGCCTTGGAGACCTGTGGTAGGTCCTCACGGGGCCGTGGAGACCTGTGGTAGGTCCTCACGGGGCCTTGGAGACCTGTGGTAGGTCCTCACGGGGCCTTGGAGACCTGTGGTAGGTCCTCACGGGGCCTTGTAGACCTGTGGTAGGTCCTCACGGGGCCTTGGAGACCTGTGGCAGCAGATCTAGAACTAGACCTGGTCCTGAACTGAGCTTAAAGAACATCTTGAACAGAAACACAGAATCTGAACAGGACATTAAGGTCTTTACCCTCAAATATGCGCAGCTTAAACACACGTTTTCAGTTTTTTTACGATATATGTTTTAAACATGAAAGAACAAAAACAAACAAACTTGTTCATGGTGTGGAGGGAGGCGGAGCCATCTTTACTATGCAAATACTGCATAGTCAAGTTATGTAAAGACCTCAACCAATACCATAAATAAACCCTTATGCTCTTTGGGGAATGGGAAAATATTTTTTATGAATAACTTGTCAACATTTTTGTAATATTTGAGTCAAAGAGCGTCCTCTTCTTCCTCTGGTGACTGTCTTCTCTTCGTCCTCTGGGTGACCGTCTTCTCTGCGTCCTCTGGGTGACCGTCTTGTCTCCGTCCTCTGCCTGTGCGTCCAGGCTGTGCTGAGGGCTATGCCAGAGATGCCACAGAGATCCAGAACATTCAGATCGCAGAGGGCGACGTGTGCCATGGTGTGTCCATCCCCGTGTACATGGTCTTCCCCCGCCTCTTCACCTCCCCCACCCTGGAGACCACCAACTTCAAAGTGGGTGAGTGTGGGACCAAAGAATGTGGGACTGGGACTGGAGCATTAATGCAGTCGAGATGAGACCAACCAAGACCAACCAAGACCAACCAAGCTTGTGACTTGCAGTGTGATCAGGACACACTATGTTTCTGATTATTACACGAGAAGAGCAACACGACTGCAGCTCACCAGTGGTGGAAAGTACCGTATTTTCCGAAGAATAAGTCGCACCAGCCAAAAAATGCATAATAGAGAAGAGAAAAACATATATAAGTCGCATTTTTTGGGAAAAGTTATTTGATGAAACAAATAATAGTAATAAAGACCAAGAACAGACATTTCCTCTTGAAATGCAGTTTAAAATAATAAGAGATGAGAGAACATGGTGAATAGGTGTACGTATGCTAACGCTAACACCTTCAGCTACATGACGTATGCTAATGACGTATGCTAACGCTAACACCTGCAGCTACATGACGTATGCTAACGCTAACACCTGCAGCTACATGACGTATGCTAATGACGTATGCTAACGCTAACACCTTCAGCTACATGAGGCACAGACAGAACTGTGGTAAGTGTCTGGTATGTTAACGTAACATATGAACAGTTATTCAGATAACTATAGCATAAAGAACATGCTAACAAGTTTACCAAAGCATCAGTTTTACCCCAAATCACTAAATCCACTGAATTCTTCTTCCTCTGTGTCACTTCTAAACAACTCCAAAACTCCAGAGGAAGAGGAAGTGCAGATTCTTCTTCTGCATCGTTTAAGGGCCGTTCACACCGCAGCGTCCAAAGCGTCCAGAGCGTCCAGTTCAAAGTCCATGTGGCGTCTTGGGCGTCCTGCGTTTTTGCGGCGCAAATCCTGCGTTTGAGCGTCGAAAGCGTGTCCAGAGCGTCCAGAGCGTCCAGAGCGTCCGACGCAGGAAAGTTGGACAAAGCTCAACTTTTCTGCGTCGGACGCGGCGCAGCAGCCAATCAGAGATGACGCTCCAGTGACTTACTATTAAACTCACAAAGACATGACAGAAATCACAAAACAGTTTAAGGTCCATGTTTAGTCCTGACTCTGGCACCAGCAGGAGGCCGGTCCATGTTTAGTCCTGACTCTGGCACCAGCAGGAGGCCGGTCCATGTTTAGTCCTGACTCTGACACCAGCAGGAGGCCGGTCCATGTTTAGTCCTGACTCTGGCACCAGCAGGAGGCCGGTCCATGTTTAGTTCTGACTCTGGCACCAGCAGGAGGCCGGTCCATGTTTAGTCCTGACTCTGGCACCAGCAGGAGGCCGGTCCATGTTTAGTCCTGACTCTGGCACCAGCAGGAGGCCGGTCCATGTTTAGTCCTGACTCTGGCACCAGCAGGAGGCCGGTCCATGTTTAGTCCTGACTCTGACACCAGCAGGAGGCCGGTCCATGTTTAGTCCTGACTCTGACACCAGCAGGAGGCCGGTCCATGTTTAGTCCTTACTCTGACACCAGCAGGAGGCCGGTCCATGTTTAGTCCCGACTCTGGCACCAGCAGGAGGCCGGTCCATGTTTAGTCCTGACTCTGGCACCAGCAGGAGGCCGCTCCATGTTTAGTCTTGACTCTGGCACCAGCAGGAGGCCGGTCCATGTTTAGTCCTGACTCTGGCACCAGCAGGAGGCCGGTCCATGTTTAGTCCTGACTCTGGCACCAGCAGGAGGCCGCTCCATGTTTAGTCCTGACTCTGGCACCAGCAGGAGGCCGGTCCATGTTTAGTCCTGACTCTGGCACCAGCAGGAGGCCGGTCCATGTTTAGTCCTGACTCTGGCACCAGCAGGAGGCCGGTCCATGTTTAGTTCTGACTCTGGCACCAGCAGGAGGCCGGTCCATGTTTAGTCCTGACTCTGGCACCAGCAGGAGGCCGGTCCATGTTTAGTCCTGACTCTGGCACCAGCAGGAGGCCGGTCCATGTTTAGTCCTGACTCTGGCACCAGCAGGAGGCCGGTCCATGTTTAGTCCTGACTCTGGCACCAGCAGGAGGCCGGTCCATGTTTAGTCCTGACTCTGGCACCAGCAGGAGGCAGTTTCTGCTTTTGTTGGTGGAGTTCAAGTACAAATAATGATTCAATATTTGTATTTTCTCCTCAGAGTTTGAAGTGAACATCGTCATTGTGCTTCAGGACGATCACCTCATCACAGAGAACTTCCCCCTGAAGCTGTGCAGAGTCTGATCTGCTCCTCAGACGCTTCCAACACTCAAGAGACGGGACAGACTGGACCATGCGGGAGGAGCCACGCAGGAGGGACCCCCAGAGTCCCCCAGAGACCCCCAGAGTCCCCCAGAGACCCTCAGAGTCCCCCAGAGACCAGAAGTGTGCCCAGGAGGACTTGTTACTACACTTTTGGCTTCCTCTTTCCCTGCCACTCCCAGGATCAGTTTTCTTTTTCTTCTTAAAATATATATATATATATATATTTTTTTTTTTCTTCAATTTTTGAAATATATAAAAATAAAAACGAGAAACAGGACCAAAATAATAATAGAAATAATAATGAAAAAAATCATAAAGATGACACAGTTCAGTTCCACTTAGTCCAAAGTTTATTCAATTTGTCAAGTCATTTTTCCATTTGTCTGAGGTTCATCCAGTCCTTGGGTCTTGGTGAGGTTCATCCAGTCCTTGGGTCTTGGTGAGGTTCATCCAGTCCTTGGGTCTTGGTGAGGTTCATCCAGTCCTTGGGTCTTGGTGAGGTTCATCCAGTCCTTGGGTCTTGGTGAGGTTCATCCAGTCCTTGGGTCTTGGTGAGGTTCATCCAGTCCTTGGGTCTTGGTGAGGTTCATCCAGTCCTTGGGTCTTGGTGAGGTTCATCCAGTCCTTGGGTCTTGGTGAGGTTCATCCAGTCCTTGGGTCTTGGTGAGGTTCATCCAGTCCTTGGGTCTTGGTGAGGTTCATCCAGTCCTTGGGTCTTGGTGAGGTTCATCCAGTCCTTGGGTCTTGGTGAGGTTCATCCAGTCCTTGGGTCTTGGTGAGGTTCATCCAGTCCTTGGGTCTTGGTGAGGTTCATCCAGTCCTTGGGTCTTGGTGAGGTTCGTGTCTCTGTGAAAGTACATTCCAGAAGTATCCATGGGTTGTGTCCATGGCAGGAGTTCAGAGCGATGGAAACGTCAAAAACAATCTGCAGAGTTTTGTGAACTTCAGTTCCAGAACATGTGACAGAGGTTTTCCTCCTGGTGGCGCTGTTTCTCCAACAGTCACATTTCCTTGTGAATAATGAGACCTTCATGAGGCTACACCAAATAAATTGTATGTTTGCTGTAACCCGAGTCAACATTTTTCATCTGGGTCGGGCGGTAGGCAAAGTCTTCTTCTTTTTTACTTTGAAGGCAAAAAAAAGATCCAAATTTTGCCATTTTTTGAGTCGGAGTGACCACCAGGGGTCAGACTTTAACGGTCAATGACGGAAAACATCTCTCTCAACCCGATCAGGAGACTAAATCTCACGATTTTAAGACATTTCAATCGACCTTTTGTACGCCGCTATCCTTTATTTTGGTAGCAAAGGCGAGCGGGGGAACATGCGGGGGACACGGGCGTCGCCATGTTTGTTGTGATGACGCTACTGGGCGTGTGTCAATCCCAGAATGCATTGCGTAAAACACCCTGACAGAGCCTGGCATGTCCTATGGACACTAGAGGCGCCGACAGAGGTGGTGGTTGTCTTGCAATGGAATGCGCGTAGTCTTCGTGCTAATGGCCAGGAATTTAAGCATTTTGTCTCTACCTTGTTGAACAAGCCTCACGTTATGTGTGTGCAGGAGACTTGGTTACAACCTAGGTGGGGTTTTGGGATACAAGGGTATGTGTGTGTAAGGAATGATAGGGAGCAGAGTAGAGGCGGAGGTGTGGCTGTGTTTGTCCGAGATGACCTAAATTACGTTGTTGTCAGTGTGAGTAAAGCGCCGGAGGCTCTGGTGGTAAGGGTCTGGCTGGGTGGTGAAGCTGTTACTGTGGTTAACCTTTATAATCCGTGTGGTGAGTTAACGTTAGAGTCCTTACATAGTATCGGTAAGGATGTTCGGGGAAAGGCCGTGTGGTGTGGGGATTTTAATGTGCATAGCGCTTTGTGGGGCGGTAGTGGTACCGATAGGTATGGGCAGGTGGTAGAGGGTTTTATCAATCAAAGGGAGTTGGTTTGTCTGAATGATGGGAGTGGGACCCGCTATGATATGGGGACCGGTACGGAAAGTGCAATAGATCTTACGCTTGTGTCCAAGGAGTTAGCTGGTGTTTGTAGTTGGGAGGTTCTTGGTAATCTTTCTTTTGGTAGCGATCACTATCTAGTCCGCACCGAGATTGGCTTTGGGAGCTGTGTGGTCAGGGGGACGAGGATCCAGAGGTGGCAGTTGGCAAGGGCGAACTGGGGGGCTTTCCTGAGGAAAGCTGATGATGGTTCTAGGGTTCTGCGGGAAGGAGGATTGACTCAGGTGGATGTTCTCAATAGTGCAATTGTCTCGCTCATCACACAGTCAGCGGTAGGCACGATTCCTAAGAGTGGTGGTAGTGGACATAGGAAGCGGGTGCCGTGGTGGAATGAAGCATGTGGTTATACTGTTAGGGCGAGAAATGCGGCGTTTCGCCGGCTAAGGGTTACCCACACTGAGGGTGCCCTCATTGACTACAAGAGGGCCCGCGCTGTTGTGCGGAAAACTGTAAGAACGGCCAAGAGTGCCTATTGGAGGCGGTATTGTTCCAAAATTGGGAGAGAAACGCGTCTCGGGGATGTTTGGGGGATGATTAAGCGGATGCATGGGGTTGAGCCGTCATGGGACCCCGGTCCTAATACTGAATGGTGTTGAAGCAGTCAGCGACGTTGACAAAGCTGAACTGTTGGCCAGCACCTTTGTATCGGTGCACAGCTCTGACAATCTCTCACCTGCGGAAAGGCACTACAGGGAGAGTACTTTGGCCCAGAATTCTGAGCTGATTGGGCACCAGCCTTCGACTCAAGATGATCTTGACCTTCCGTTTAGTTTGTTTGAGCTAAGGAGAGCACTTTCTAAGGCGAAACAGACAGCCCCGGGTAAAGATGAGGTGTGCTATGACATGCTCTCTCATTTGACTGATGACACGCTTGGGCTAGTCCTGGGTCTTTTCAACCGTGTTTGGGATTCAGGTTGTGTTCCATCTGCGTGGAAACAGTCTACGGTGGTGCCGGTTCTGAAGCCGGGTAGGCCAGCGTCTGACCCTTCAAGTTATAGGCCGATTGCCTTGACGTCGCAGCTCGGGAAAACGATGGAGCGCATGGTTACCGAGCGGTTGGATTACTTCTTGGAGAGTCAGGGTTTGCTTCCCGCGCACCAGAGTGGTTTCCGTAGGGGCAGGAACACCATGGATTCTGTGTTGTGTTTGGAATCTGATATCCAGCTGGCCAGGGCTCAGAAAGAAAAGGTTATTGCGGTGCTCTTTGATGTGGAGAAGGCGTACGATATGGTTTGGAAGGATGGGCTCCTCATTAAGCTGCGGAAGTGTGGTGTGAAGGGTAAACTGTTTAACTGGGTCCAGAGCTTTCTGTCTGGCCGGCGTATCCAAACCAGAGTGGGCGCTGCTTACTCTGGGGTCTGTGAGGTAGAGAATGGGATCCCGCAGGGGAGTGTGTGTAGCCCTATCTTGTTCAATGTTATGATTAAGGACATCTTTGACGACGTGGATGGGTCTGTTGGGAGGAGCCTTTATGCTGACGATGGCGCTCTATGGGTGAGAGGGAGGAATCTCCGGTTTTACGAGGCGAAACTGCAAAGGGCAATACAGCAGGTGGAGCAGTGGACCCTGAAGTGGGGGTTTAAACTGTCCGTACGGAATTCTAAAGTGATCTGTTTCTTCAATGGGCATAGGGACGTCTCCCTTCGACTGCATGGGCAGGTGCTCGAACAGGTCAGGGAGGTGAGGTTCTTGGGGGTCACCTTTGACGAGAGGCTTAGTTGGCGTCAGCACATTGATGAGGTCAGTGGTAAATGCAAAAGGGTGAATAACTTGCTTCGTTGTCTATCCGGCCAGGACTGGGGGGCCAGCAGAAGGTCGCTCCTGGGTATTTATCGGGCCGTCATGAGGGCGGCTATTGATTATGGCTGTATAGCCTACATGTCTGCGGCTGAGACTAACTTAAAGAAGCTTGATGTGGAGCAAGCCCAGGCCTTGCGCATCTGCTGTAGGGCTTTTAGGACCTCCCCTGTCTCGGCGCTGCAGGTTGAGTTGGGGGAATTGCCGTTGCGGCTCCGGAGGCTAGAACTTCTGTTGGCTTACTGGGTGAATGTGCAAGGTCATACGAGCTCTCACCCGGTGAGGGACTTTCTCAGGGTTGATGGGGGGCAGAGTGAGGCTGGCGGTATGGTTTTTAGCCAGGTAGGAAATGCGAAGGCGCGGCTTGCGGGGGTTGGTGATCTGCGTGTGAGCCCGTCGGTGGCTTTGTCTGCTATAGCTCCGTGGAAGTTTGTCCCGGCTCCTGTTGATGTTAGCTTGCATGGCAAGCTTAGAGGAGTCGCTGGGAGGGCACCGCAGTTTGCCGTTCAAGCGATCATTGATAAGCACTCAGGTGATGTGTTTATTTATACCGACGGGTCTAGGGATCCTGAGAGTGGGCGTACTGGCGCCGCTTATTTTGTGCCTGACCTGGGGCTGGCGGTCAAGAGGAGGTTGACAGATCGCCTTTCTGTTTTCACGTCGGAACTCATAGCGATACGGTTGGCATTGGAATGGGCGGAATCTGCTTTGCAGTGTTGCGGCATTGTGGTGGCCTCTGACAGCCTTTCTGCATTGCAAAGCATTAAATCTGGGAATCAGGAATTTTGGAGCCACTGTGTTACTGGACGGCATCTCTATCACATACAGGGTAGTGTGGGTCCTTGCGGGTCTATGGGCAGGAACGCGTGGGAGGAAAGGGCCTTCGCCCGCATGAGGATTGGCCATGCTGGACTCAATTGGTCACTGAGTAGGATAGGCAAGCATCCGACCGGTCTGTGTGGTCGCTGTCGGGTGCCAGAGACTGTCGAGCATGTGCTGATTTGCTGTGAGGCTTATGATAGAGAAAGGGCCGGGTTGGCCTTGTGGTTTCGGAATAATGGGCGGGAGTTCAATCTGCGGAACGTTCTTGCGATCCAGTCACAGGGTTTGTGTCAGGCTGTGGTTGCTTACTTATGTCCGGTCTGGTGGTCGAAGACGTTCTGGACGGCGTGGAGGAGCAGCCTTTTCTGGCTGCACGTGCCCGGAAACATAAAAAGTCCCTTAGCTCGTCCGAGGGTTCTGGGAATGAGCAGCAGGATGAGGCTGAAGCTATTGATATCCGGAGTGAGAGCAGAGACTGTAAGGTGATCATAAAGCGTGCACAGCATAGTGCATCCTTTAAGGAGTGGAATTCAGTGGCATTGTCAAAGAGCCTAACTGTAGCTGTGGGAGTGATCAAGAGTGCGAGTGTCCTTAGAGATGGCTCGCTGCTGGTCGTGTGCAAGGACGCGGCTCAGCAACGGAAGGCGATTGGAACTAAACGTCTGGGTGGAAAGGACATTCTTGTGTCTGATGCTGAAAGAAACACGGTCAGAGGAGTTATCGTAGGTGTCCCTACAGCGACGTCTGTGGATGAAGTTAAGGAGAATTTGACTGGAGCTAAGGTGGTGGACGCTAGGCGGTTGAAGGTGACCCGGTCTGGGGTAAGATGTGACAGCTTGTCGGTAATGGTAACACTTGAAGGGAGGTGCCTGCCTAGTAAGGTGTTCATTGGGTTCATGTGCCATGACGTTAGGCCATATGTTCCACCGCCCCTGCGTTGCTTTAAGTGCCAGCGCTTTGGGCATATTGCAGCGGTCTGTAGAGGGAGGCAAAGATGTGGTAAATGTGCAGGAGATCACGAGTATGGGAAGTGTGACGTGGGAGCAAAACTGAAGTGCTGTAACTGTGGGGAAGAACATAGCTCTGCCTACGGGGGATGCAGGTTTAGCAAAAGAGCTGCTGAGGTGCAGAAAATAAAGGTCTCTCAAGGTGTATCCTATGCAGATGCAGTCAAGAAAGTTTCAAGTAACGAGTTTAGAGTAAATACAGAGAGAGGAGCCAGCGCTGCTCCCAGTCAGGGCGAAATGAGAAAGGCCAGCGTGGCTCCCAAGAAGTGTGAAGGTTTCAAGAGTGGAGGTCCCAAGTGTGCAGGTTCCAGAATTAATGAGAATACCCTGGTTGTGGATAGAGAGGATTTTGTATCTTTATGGTGGATGTTGTAAACTGTGCTGCTCAGGCTCAAAGCAGAACTGAAAGGATCAGGATCATTGCTAAAGCTGCAGGGAGATTCCTTGGAACAAAGGAGCTTGATTGGGCAGATATAGAAAACAGGCTAAAGGCGCTAAATGGGAGTCGGAGTGATGGGGGTCTGCTTGTGGGGAGTCAGAGTGATCAGAGTGACGAGATGGGGGTGGGGGTGGTCTCCTGTCCTCGTCCAGTCTCGTAGACGCACGGCTACCAAGCAGCGACATCAGTGGACATATTAAAGCCTATAGAATGAAGCCTAAAGAATAAAGCTGTACGGTGGAAGCACCGAACGTCAAAGAAGGAGAGGAAGATGAAGAAGAGTCTCCCTGGAATAAAGCCGGTTGTTGTTGTTGTTGTTGTTGTTGTTGTTTTATGGCGGTTGGCATCCAAGTGTTGCATTACCGCCAGACTTTATTCCTCAGACTTTTCCTGAAACAACAACAACTATTCTAGTCACAAAGACATATCATGACCTCATGAGCTTTGTAACACCAAAGCAATGGAAGGAGTACTTTTACGGACTACGACAGAGTCTGAGGACTACGAAACGTCTGAGGAATAAAGTCTGGCGGTAATGCAACACTCGGATGCCAACCGCCATAAAACAACAACAACAACAACAACAGCAAAGCAAATTGTTTAAGGCAATTTATTGTCATTAACTCGTGGTCTGTTTCGTTACAGACTCATGTGGGGGACTATGCAGACGTTATCTGTGCTTTAAGGATGAAAGATAGGATAACAAGTGTGATAAAAATATTCAACACGGTGGTTTAGGGAAGTCCGGTCGGTGAGTCGGCGAAATAATAATATTTCAGTCGGCTAGTTTCACACTGTGTCGGTCGGGTTACGGCAAACAGACTCAGCCTGAGGTCATGAGGTCATGAAATTCCCTCCAGATGTGATTGAGTGGTTTCTCACTCTGTTAAACCTTCTCTTTCCCGTTTGTTTTTAATACGTTGATATAATATAGATATTATTCCACTTGAAAGTTCTGATTTAAAAGCCTTAATAAAGATACTCGTCATTACTTTTGTCTCAGATCTGAACACTGTCTTTTCATTATTCAAAACAAGAGGAATTCACGTCACGGATCAAAGCAAAAGGAGTTTGCCACGTGAGCATCACACGGCCCCTCCCTCCTTTTTAGCTTTAACTCTTGTAAACTTGACCTCTAAAACAGCCGGCGTTGACCCTTTACAGATCTTTAGACAGGAGCATGAGCCGGGGCGGGGCGGGGCTTGTGTGTGCACATGTGCCGTTCAATGAGCACACATTGGAACAATGTTTCTGTTTCGCATCCTCACAACCACAGTGATGTTTCATAAGTTGTAATAAAGTCAGATGCCCTAACGCAGATCACACAACCACCAGCCGTCTCAGAAATGTCCCAGAAAGTGTCCATCACATGAATTCACCTGCTCCATAATAGTTCCATCTCTTACCGTTTTTACCTCCATAAGTCGCCACAAGAACTGCTGGAAATGGAAAACCAGGCCTCAGTCGTGTCTTCTTGAATTCCTCAGACGCAGTGGAACTTCACTCGTTGCTGTTGGACTTGGAGGAGACGTCTTGTTGTCTCTGAACTGGACTTGGAGACGTCTTGTTGTCTCTGAATTGGACTTGGAGGAGACGTCTTGTTGTCTCTGAACTGGACTTGGAGAAGTCTTGTTGTCTCTGAACTGGACTTGGAGGAGACGTCTTGTTGTCTCTGAACTGGACGTCTTCATGACGCAGTGACATCATCAGGCCTCGATATCAGGCTCATCCAGGATCTTGCTCTTCATCGTTCTCTGCAGTTTCTTCACCTTCGCTCAAACGTTCAGTGTCAGCATCTCGCCCCCCACCACCTCCTCCTCCTCCTCCTCCACCACCACCACCTCCTCTTCCTCCTCCACCACCTCCTCCTCCTCCACCACCTCCTCCTCCTCCTCTGCGTGGACCCAGTGAGTCCGGCTCATCTGCCTCTCTTCAGGAGCCACGTTAGCATTAGCATCATTAGCTTGTGAGGGTCTGAGCGGTGCAGCTGTGCACCAGACGCACAGATCTGGGATCAGTTTGTATTAATGACAAAAGGCCAAATATGAACTTCTATGAATAGATTTTAATAAACAATAAAATTATGTAGAATATTAAAATAAAGAGTTCAGTGTGATTAACAAGTTGAAATAAAAATCTCAAAACTAAAAGATGTGATTCAGAGGTCTCCGGGAAGACAGTCTCAGATGTGTCTCTTGGAAGACAGTCTCAGACGTACCTCCGGGAGGACAGTCTCAGACATATCTCCGGGAGGACAGTCTCAGACATCTCCGGGAGGACAGTCTCAGACATATCTCCGGGAGGACAGTCTCAGACATATCTCCGGGAAGACAGTCTCAGACGTATCTCCGGGAGGACAGTCTTAGACGTATCTCCGGGAGGACAGTCTCAGATATATCTCCGGGAGGACAGTCTCAGACATATCTCCGGGAGGACAGTCTTAGACGTATCTTCAGGAGGACAGTCTCAGACGTATCTCCGGGAGGACAGTCTTAGATATATCTCCGGGAGGACAGTCTCAGACATATCTCCGGGAGGACAGTCTCAGACATCTCCGGGAGGACAGTCTCAGACATATCTCCGGGAGGACAGTCTCAGACATATCTCCGGGAAGACAGTCTCAGACGTATCTCCGGGAGGACAGTCTTAGACGTATCTCCGGGAGGACAGTCTCAGATATATCTCCGGGAGGACAGTCTCAGACATATCTCCGGGAGGACAGTCTTAGACGTATCTCAGGCGTATCTTCAGGAGGACAGTCTCAGACGTATCTCCGGGAGGACAGTCTCAGACGTATCTCCGGGAGGACAGTCTCAGACGTATCTCCGGGAGGACAGTCTCAGACGTATCTCCGGGAGGACAGTCTCAGACGTATCTCCGGGAGGACAGTCTCAGACGTATCTTCAGGAGGACAGTCTCAGACGTATCTCCGGGAGGACAGTCTTAGATATATCTCCGGGAGGACAGTCTCAGACATATCTCCGGGAGGACAGTCTCAGACGTATCTCCGGGAGGACAGTCTCAGACGTATCTCCGGGAGGACAGTCTCAGACGTATCTCCGGGAGGACAGTCTCAGACGTATCTCCGGTAGGACAGTCTCAGACGTATCTCCGGGAGGACAGTCTCAGACGTATCTCCGGGAGGACAGTCTCAGACGTATCTCCGGGAGGACAGTCTCAGACGTATCTCCGGGAGGACAGTCTCAGACGTATCTCCGGGAGGACAGTCTCAGACATATCTCCGGGAAGACAGTCTCAGACGTATCTCCGGGAGGACAGTCGGCCAGTCTCAGATGTGTCTCTTGGAGGACAGGGCAGGAAAGTCCTCTGGCATCAGGGTGTGCTCTCGGCAGGTGGGGCAGGTGTTCTGCTCCTTCAGCCACGAGCGGATGCACTGGAACAAACACATGAGGGTCAGAGGGAGGAGTCAAAACAATGCAAAGGTCGGCAGGTCACCAGGGAGAGGTCATCGTGTCACATAAATGATCAGTATTCTGGTTGATCATGTCTAACACATTCATGAAACATCTGCCTCTTGTGGATGCGTTTGATTCATTTGGTCAGATTTAGTCATAATTGATGGTGTTATTGGTTTACATTTGAGCACAATATCAAATCAAATCAAATCAAATCTATCCTGCTCAGACTCAAAGGAAATCATTCTAACGGCAGAACTTTATGTTTAACTGGTTATTGTCCTAATAAATGAAGGAAATGTGCTGTAAAATCCTCTTTGTAAATGACACTTTGCTGAGTGAATGCTGCAGGTGAATGTGGAGCCGCACCTCCTTGTGGAAGCTGTGTCTGCAGTCCAGCACACACATGTCCTCCTCACTCATGTCGTCATGGCAGATGATGCACGGGTCCTCCGAGTTCAGCTGCAAAACCACAACAGTCAGTCTGCCCCAGGGCAGCTGTGGCTACATCAGCATTTACCATCGCACACATCCCAGGGTGTCAACTGTTCTGTGACTGAAGTATTACAATAAGTAATTTAACTTGTGACTGAGTAAAACTGATGTCGCTCCAGCTTGTGTTGTTTTCATCTGGCATATCTGACCTAGTACAAACACTTCTGTTCCCATGGCAACCGCTGTGCCGTGGTGCTGTCTTCACACAGGAGCCTGTGCGGTGCAGAGTCTGCGTTTAGCTCTAAACCCACGCTCCTGACTCACCGAGACGCTCACACTTTATTTGTGTGGAAAAGATTGTAAAAAAACCTTCATGTTCTGCTCTGTCAGAGGAGCTGTCCATGGTCCATGATGTTCAACCTTCAACTGATGGAGCTGGTCAAACCACAGTGTGTGTGAATGTGTTAATACTGTGTGTGAGTCGGGACTTCATTTTACACAACTCTGTATCTCACAGTTCCTCCCGTGGAGCAAAACACACTTTTGAAATTAAATCATGTTATGAACTTTTAATGATTTTAAAGCACTGGTCAAAGACGACCGTCAGTGCCAAAGCACCTGTTTGATATAATATTGTATGTGTAAATGTGTTTTTATGTATTGGTTTAACTTTATTTGTGTTTTATTAGCGTTTTATTATCCCGTCTTTGTTCTTTACATTGTGTCGTGTTTTAGGTCCATGAAAAACTTTTCTCATTGGGTTTTTCCTGTATAAATAAATAAAAAGAATGAATCCCAGTCATTCCCGGTCTCCACTGGTGGGGCCCCTTCTCCACTGGTGGGGCCCCTTCTCCACTGGTGGGGCCCCTTCTCCACTGGTGGGGCCCCTTCTCCACTGGCGGGGCCCCTTCTCCACTGGCGGGGCCCCTTCTCATCTTCTACATTCTCTCACTTCTAATGATTTGTCTATTAACTGAAAACATATTTTGTAAATGAACCACATTCAGAATCCTTTTGTCCTTTCATCTTTAGCCAAGTCCATACTCACGGCGTTGGTGTGAGGGGCCATGTGAGGGGCCCTGTGAGGTTCCTGTGGCTGCCAGGCAGATGCAGTGCTTCCTAACGGAGGGGCCGCACATGCACCAGGGGCCCCTTTAGCGGTGGACCTGCTCCTCTCCTGAAATGACACAGCGTGAGCGGGATTTAATGCCAGACTGTGGAATATTCTGTCTACATGATGTTGTAGAGGGCCGTCTCAGCAGAGCGGCCCCACAACATCACAGGAAGGACCCGAGGCCCCACAACATCACAGGAAGGACCCGAGGCCCCACAACATCACAGGAAGGACCCGAGGCCCCACAACATCACAGGAAGGACCCGAGGCCCCACAACATCACAGGAAGGACCCGAGGCCCCTCCTGCTGGTGATGTACACGTACCTCCTGCTGGTGATGTACACGTACCTCCTGCTGGTGATGTACATGTACCTCCTGCTGGTGATGTACACGTACCTCCTGCTGGTGATGTACACGTACCTCCTGCTGGTGATGTACACGTACCTCCTGCTGGTGATACACACGTACCTCCTGCTGGTGATGTACAAGTACCTCCTGCTGGTGATACACATGTACCTCCTGCTGGTGATGTACAAGTACCTCCTGCTGGTGATGTACATGTACCTCCTGCTGGTGATATACATGTACCTCCTGCTGGTGATGTACATGTACCTCCTGCTGGTGATACACACGTACCTCCTGCTGGTGATGTACAAGTACCTCCTGCTGGTGATACACATGTACCTCCTGCTGGTGATGTACAAGTACCTCCTGCTGGTGATGTACACGTACCTCCTGCTGGTGATATACATGTACTTCCTGCTGGTGATGTACACGTACCTCCTGCTGGTGATATACATGTACCTCCTGCTGGTGATGTACATGTACCTCCTGCTGGTGATATACATGTACCTCCTGCTGGTGATGTACATGTACCTCCTGCTGGTGATATACACGTACCTCCTGCTGGTGATGTACATGTACTTCCTGCTGGTGATGTACACGTACCTCCTGCTGGTGATACACACGTACCTCCTTCTGGTGATGTACACGTACCTCCTGCTGGTGATGTACACGTACCTCCTGCTGGTGATGTACACGTACCTCCTGCTGGTGATGTACACGTACCTCCTGCTGGTGATGTACACGTACCTCCTGCTGGTGATGTACACGTACCTCCTGCTGGTGATATACACGTACCTCCTGCTGGTGATGTACACGTACCTCCTGCTGGTGATATACACGTACCTCCTGCTGGTGATATACACGTACCTCCTGCTGGTGATATACACGTACCTCCTGCTGGTGATGTACACGTACCTCCTGCTGGTGATGTACACGTACCTCCTGCTGGTGATGTACACGTACCTCCTGCTGGTGATGTACACGTACCTCCTGCTGGTGATGTACACGTACCTCCTGCTGGTGATGTACACGTACCTCCTGCTGGTGATGTACACGTACCTCCTGCTGGTGATGTACACGTACCTCCTGCTGGTGATGTACATGTACCTCCTGCTGGTGATACACACGTACCTCCTGCTGGTGATGTACAAGTACCTCCTGCTGGTGATATACATGTACCTCCTGCTGGTGATATACATGTACCTCCTGCTGGTCCAGGATGAGCTGGCTGACCCCGCCCACCACGTCCTGCAGGCCCAGGTTCTGGAGACTGCCAGTGGACCAGCGGAACCTTTGAATGAGGCCAGTGAGCTCTGACCTGCAGCACACGCACGGGTCACAAAGGATTGTATGAAACAGACTGAAATGACAGCTTTCAGCAGTGTCCCTGAGCTAGTTAAATCTCATTTTTAAAAATGGTTTAAAATGTTTATTTCATTTTCCTGTGGGGGTACAGAGTCTGTATCATGATTATTTTGGGGGTCCTGGTCTGGGAACCCCTGCTCTCAATGAACCATGTAGTGAGTAAAACATGAGCAACGATAAAGAAATGATTCCATTGTGACCGAGTCACAATTTAGTGAAGCAGCTGCTATAGTGGTTTTGGGCTGTATGAAGAGTGAATACTGAACTTAAAATCATTGTTCACCACTCGTTTATAGATGTATTTATTTATTTACAAGGTCAAGCAAACCAATTCTAGATCTTTGTTGGGACCACCACTCCCTGTAGAGAGTGTAGCACATGAGTTTTTAGTGGTCTACAGGAAACGTGTGGAAGAAACCTCCAGACACAAGAAGAAAAGACAAATGCAACACAAAAGGCTGAACACCACCAGGAGTTAGACTCAGGACCTTTTTACAGTGAGGCGAGAGCGCCAGATGCTGTGCCACTAAGCGCTTCAATCTTGGCCCTCATCCACAGTGAAAGAATGTTTGTGTGTACAAAACCTCAGGCAGCAGTCCCATGAGCTGTGCTCGGGTGCAAGGCCATCACATGATAGTTGTGTGTGTACCTGCTGATGTCGGGAAAGATGAGCCCCAGACTCTCCACGGCCCGCTCAAACACTGTGGTGCTGAGCAGCTCTTGTGCTTTCTTCCGTTTCTTCCTCTTGAGTGGTGAAGCACCGCCCTCTGCAGGAGGCTGTGGGAGGAGCAAGGAGGCGGCCTCAGGGACCTGCACATGAACAGCATCAGTGTCAACAGAACAGTCACATGACAGGGGGGCAGGCACCACCCTCTGACCGCACCAGAGACTCTAATGTGTGTTGCAGTGATAAAACATAAATAACACAATGTTACAAATGTTAAACCTTCTCGGCACAAACAGCCTTAACTCCAACAAGTTGTGGCAAAGCATGTTAAAAAGTGTTAACCACCTTAATCAGGTAGTTTTATCCATTCAACTCTCCTTTGTCTCACGTAAGTCTCTTCTCTCTGTGTGTGCATGTGTGTGTGTGTGCGTGCGTGCGTGTTCACCCTCCGGGGTTTAAATGAAGTTGCTGCACACCAGGTTAAATAATACACACCAGGTTAAATAATACACACCAAGCCAATTAGCAGTTTCTTAACAATATAAAACATGTTTTAAAGGGGCATTTTACCATGGCAGTGAACACGCGTGTGCATGTGTGTGCGTGCGTGCGTGTGTGCATGTATGTGTGTGGGGGGCCGTGCGTGGCGGGTGGGGGTGCGGTGGTGTTACCTGGACAGGCTGGCTCTCCATGCTCAGGGCCTCACTCACAGGCTGCAGGTCACACAGCTGACTGCCGCTCTTCAGCTCCTCCATCAGCTTGTTGTAGTGGGCCTGGACAGGACAGCAGCTTTAGCCTCTGACCACGGGACGAGGAACATCTAGAGTGCTGTGGTCTATGTACATACCTCGGTGGAAGCAATCTTCTTTTCGATGTCCTGGACTCCATCTCTGATGCTATTCTGTGTGGCCTCCAGGTCCTGAGGGGGGAACCTGGACAGAGGGTCAGAGATGAGCACAGATGGGATAAGTCGGGAAATATTGAATATTCAATGAAATATTGAAATTAGGACCAAAATGTGAATCTTTCTTTTTTTTAAACACAAAATACAACTTGGTAATGGATTTATACAGAAATGTAGAATATATATATTTATTTCTTGAACTACAACGGAACATGAAGAGGAAAAGGAGCAGGAAGAGGAAGTATATGAAACATCTTCCTAACTTTTAACAATGAAGTTCATTTTTAATCATTTGTGTTTCCTCATAGCTTATTACAGAGGAGGAGGGGGAGGGGGAAGGAGGTGGAGGAGGGAGGATGAGGCGGGGGAGGGAGGAGGGATTATGAGGCGGGGGAGGGAGGATGGATGAGGCGGAGGAGGGAGGATGAGGGAGGAGGAGGCAGGGGAGGGAGGAGGAGGCGGGGGAGGGAGGAGGAGGCGGGGGAGGGAGGAGGAGGCGGGGGAGGGAGGAGGGATTATGAGGCGGGGGAGGGAGGATGGATGAGGCGGAGGAGGGAGGATGAGGGAGGAGGAGGCAGGGGAGGGAGGAGGAGGCGGGGGAGGGAGGAGGAGGCGGGGGAGGGAGGAGGAGGCGGGGGAGGGAGGAGGGATTATGAGGCGGGGGAGGGAGGATGGATGAGGCGGAGGAGGGAGGATGAGGGAGGAGGAGGCAGGGGAGGGAGGAGGAGGCGGGGGAGGGAGGAGGAGGAGGGAACAGGAGGCGGGGGAGGGAGGAGGGATGAGGCGGAGGAGGGAGGATGAGGGAGGAGGAGGCAGGGGAGGGAGGAGGAGGCGGGGGAGGGAGGAGGAGGCGGGGGAGAGAGGAGGAGGCGGGGGAGGGAGGAGGAGGCGGGGGAGGGAGGAGGGATTATGAGGCGGGGGAGGGAGGATGGATGAGGCGGAGGAGGGAGGATGAGGGAGGAGGAGGCAGGGGAGGGAGGAGGAGGCGGGGGAGGGAGGAGGAGGCGGGGGAGGGAGGAGGAGGAGGGAACAGGAGGCGGGGGAGGGAGGAGGGATGAGGCGGAGGAGGGAGGATGAGGCAGGGGAGGGAGGATGAGGCGGGGGAGGGAGGAGGAGGCGGGGGAGGGAGGAGGAGGCTCTGACCTGGGGGCCACATCATCCAGGCGCCACAGCACGGCCTTATTGTCGCACAGCTCCCGGTGCAGTGGGTACAGACTCTGCTCCTGGCTGCTCTTCAGCGCACGCAGCTGCACACAGCAAACAGCATGCTTTATTTAACACAAACATAACCTGTCCAGAGACGGAGGAGGAGAAAGACTTGGATGTGGATACTTCATACTAAAGTAACAAAGTAACAAAAATAGATAGTAAGTATTGGTACTACAAGAATAAATCACAGTGATCTAGAGATTTATCAGTCTGTTGTCCAAATAAGAGCGTTTATATTATCATTGTAGAAACGTAATCTATATCAAGCCCATTAATTTGCATCAAAATCAAGTTAGAAGTGTATTGTGATAACGCTACAACTGTGCATTTTATTTTCTTGACAAATAAGAGCAAACTGAATTGAGAGCAATTCCTGAGTGGTCCATGCTTCCTGGAGGAGGGGGGAGAGTTGAAAGTGGAGTTAAAACGTTTTTTCAACACATATGAGTCTTCATTTGTTAAAAGGTTTTAACTATGTCAGAAAGTCATGTACCTGGGCTGCAAGGGACCTCCTGGAGGCTCTGGTCACCGTGTCTTTACAGCGTTTGATCTCGTCCTCAAGACTCATTCTCTCAGTAGCACACTGGTTACTACAGGAGGAGCACACAACAATATCTGATGACAACCTGACTTTTATCAGTAGCTTTTAACACATCATTTTAACATCAAATGCCTGCATATACGGACTATCTCCTTATCATAAGTAAAAACGTTAAATAAAGTGAAATGAATGAAGGAGTGAGTGAGATAGAAGAGTCTGTGCCTGAATTGGAGGAAGTCCTGCAGTCTGGTCTCATGGGCAGACTTCTTGTCCCTGATGCTCCTCTTCAGTCTGTGCAGAAAGTAAAACAGAAACGTGTTCTGTAGAAGTTCAAATACAGCAGCTTTACTAGCATTGTAGGAGCATGTAGCCCGCAGCTACCATTAGCATTTGTAAATATTTATACACATTTCTGCCATAGTGCGATTATAGCTATAGCCACACAGCCAACTATGTGTCGGTGTAATCCCTCATTCATCCAGGAGCGTTCCATTGTAATCGAGTCTCGAAACAGTCATATTTGTCAGACTCTGTGTAAGCCCTGCCCCCTGCGCGGGAACTCCCGCTAAAGGGAGTATTTGGTTGCACTTGAAAAAATACCCTCTTTGTTTACTACCAGTCCTGTAATGGGCTATCTACCTCCTATTGTAACTGACGTTCGCTCCCTCCTCCCAGAGTACCTGATTAGCATCAGAATTCCCTGGGCGTCTACCGCTCCAGGGTTTATAAACACCATTACACATTTTTGCCTGGCTACGCTAATAAACATTAGCCTACTCACATACAGTTTTAACAAGCCTAATTTCCAACTGTCCTGGAGTTATATTTTAGGATCAGTTTCTCACCCAGGCACACCAAGTCTGTGCTCTTGGAAGATTTGAGGGCTCGTCCGGTGCAGAGGGCTGGTGGAGGAATGAGTGTAGATGGAAATGTCGGCAAGTTTGTTTCAAGTGTAGATGAGGATCAAAGCCCAGAACGTCTGTCTTCTCTAAGTATCAACCCTTTTCATTTGTGGTTTTATGTGCCGTTTTTCATGACGTTTTTCATGACCCTCTAACAGCAGACAGTGGTGGGACAGCAAATAAATCACAAGATTGAAACCCATTAACTGGGACCCATAGTGTGCCATATGGGTGCTGCCTTAGTATATTATGCAGCCCTACATGGAGAAGATGGTGCAGTGGTGTTGCTTTGGTGTACCTCTGGTGCTCATGCTTCAGACCCTCTTCCTCCTGCTTCAGCGCTCTCAGCTGCTCCTGGTGCTCCCGCTTGTCCTTTTGGTCCTTCTTCACCTCCTCCTCCAGTTTGTGCTGGAACAGAGCCAGTTCCTGCTGCGTCACCTGCACCACACACACGCGCGCAAAGACAAACACACAAAAACACAGGTTTTCATGCTTTGTGACTTGCATAAATTTCCTGGAGACTGATCCTAACCTAACCAGTGTTCTCCCTGGGCTGAGGTTTGATGATGGCGGTGGGACATCGCCATAGGCGGCGCTAGCAAAAAGTACTTAAGGCGCTCGCACGGTACCACACAGTAGTGAAAAGTACTACGGCGCTAAGATCACCGTACGAGCGAGCGCCGTGTGTGCGCTGTGTCGCGTGTGCCCCGTGTGTGCGCCCCGTGTGCGCCCCGTGTGTGCGCCGTGCATGCGAGCGCCTACGTGCCGTGATCTTAATACCTGGCGGTATCTTTTGAGCATGGCGGGTCACAGCCGCAGCATGGCGGGCCGCCATGCTAAAACCCCTCAGCGAGAATACTGCCTAACCCATAATAACTAGGGGGCCTAACTTCCTTCCATCCACCTTCTTCCGCTTATCCAGGGCCGGGTTGCAGTGGCAACAGTCTAAAGCAGGGACTCCCAGACTTCCCCATCCCGAGGGATCCCGGGGCGTTCCCAGAAAAGCCGAGAGACATAGTCCCTCCAGCGTGTCCAGGGTCTTCCCGGGGGCCTCTTCCCAGTGGGACTTGCTTGGAACATCTCCCCAAGGAGACACGCAAAGGCATCCGAAACAGATGCCCGAGCCACTTTAGCTGGCTCCTCTTGACGTGGAGGAGCAGCGGCTCTACTCTGAGCTCCTCCCGTGTGACTGAGCTTGTCACCCCATCTCTAAAGCTGTCCTAACACCGCGGCGTCAAATTCGCGCCTGACGCAGAAGTTGGACGCCTGTACATTTGAAGACAAGACGCCTCGGCGTGTATTTTTCGGACGCGTGTCCGAAAAATACATTCACCAGCAGACGTGCGTCCGAGGCGTCCTGCACACATGCGCGGTGGAGGAGTTGTGCTGTGTAACTTCACAAAGTCCAAAAACTGAGCTCCGGGGCTTGTCTGGGACCCGCAGATACTTCAGAGGTGAGCAGAGTTTAGTCAATATCATTATTTGCTCCATGAACTACGTCTTAAGGATTTGGACACGCGTCCAAAGCGTCCGACGCGCCGCGCTTGACGACGAAAACGCAGGAATCGCACCGCGGAAAACGCAGGGACGCGTTTGACGCGCGTTTACATAGACTTTGAATGTAAACTGGACGCTTTTGAAGCTGCAGCGTGAGGGAGCGACCAGCCATCTGGCGAAGGAAACTCATTTCAACAGCTACCACAGGGTTCTTTCGGTCAATACCCAAAGCTCATGGCCCTAGGTGAGCGCAGAACGTAGATTGACCTTTAAATCTAGAGCTTTGTCTTTCGACTCAGCTCCTTCTTCACTACAACAGTCCGATGCACCGATCCAACTGTCAATCTCATGTTCCATCCTTCCCTCACTCATAAACAAGACCCCGAGATACTTGAACTCCTCCACTTGGGGCTAAACGGCTAAGCTAGCAGAGGGCTACGACAGCGTGTCCTTATTCTGTTTGTCAAATGTCCCCTCTTCTAAGTAGTAGTTACATATTTCAGACAATACTTTTGAGGAGCGACTGGTGCTTCCACAAGAGTTGTTTCCTCTGGTGCTGCGTGTATGTGACTGCTGCTTTTGTCTGCTTCTGAATTCTTTCCATTATCTTACTTTTACTGCACATGGCAAAAAATGATAAAACTACACTAGTCACGACAGTTGGGCCATAATTTGTCATTCTGTGTTTTTAGTGCAGCCTCTGGCAGTCAGGAGGGATTAAATACCACTAATGTTTCTATTAGGGATGCAACCATGCTACAGTTTTTGTGCACTTCATGATTTATTTCTTTATAATGTCCAACTCTCATGTCTGTGTATGCTTTGGTCTCACTCATCTCAGCAGCAGCGACAGACAGAAGCTCCTCCCACTCTCTTGTTCTTCACAAACACACACGCACGCGCACATCTGTCTCCTCTTTTCTTTCAGATCACTGAAACTATTAATTTTATTACAAATAAAAGGTAAAACTATTAAGATGATGTCTGAAAAGAAAATCACAAAATGCGAGTAGCGGGTGAAGGGGCCTTTAATTAATGACATGTAAAGTCAAAAGCGGTTCTAGAGTCTACAGAAGTTGATATGTTTGTCATTCCTGAGTCCATCAATGTAACTTCCTGAGTTTGTGGAGGACTGCGCAGGTTAAACTTTTCTTTTCCAAATCAAAATATATGACATCACAGTGCGCATGGAGCACATGGATTGTATTGTGACACCCGTATAGAACGATTCAATATTATATTCAACATCGTTGCATCCTTAGTTTCACTGTTTCTTACCGACTGAAGTCAAATGGCTCTCCTGGTGAGGTCACAGTACAATGTACATACAGTACAATGTACATGCAGTACAATGTACATGCAGGCAGCAGTACTACATATTTATTTTATTCTATATTTTCATGTAGTGTAAGTGCCCTGTTTGAATGAAACAGACATGGTGCATGCGAGTACCTGCACACAGGACACGCCCTGGTCCAGCTCCTCTTGCAGGGCCCGGAGCTCTTCTGCCCTTTGCAGCCTCTGTCTCTTCCTCTCCTCACACATGGAGCTCATCTGCCGCTGTATGTCCTGCTGCAGCTTCAGCACGCTGTTCAGCTCACCCTGAGCACACAGGAACACACACTTACACACTTTTATCTTGAACATTGTATCTATAAATAACAATAGAGTCGAAGGTATCAGTGATGCCGTAGTGATCGGAGCACTTGGGGCAGTAACCCCCAAACTGGAGGAATGACTTGAGCAGATCCCAGGAAAAACATCAGACATCTCAGTCCAGAAAAGTGCAGTGCAAGAACAGCAAAGATACTGAAGAACCCTCAAGCTCCCAGGGGCCTCTGGTCGAGGACCCGAGCTTGAAGGGGGAGAAATAGAGACCGCCCACGGAGGGCGAGGAAGAGTTTATATAATATAATATAATATAATATATATATATACACATGCGCAGTAGAGGTGTTGTCGCATGAGCCGTGGAGTTGTTGTTTGTGTAAAATGGTGGACATCGAGAGTGTTGTTTTCGCGTTTTTGGTTTTCAAAACCCTCACACGGAGGCGCCGGGCTCGGCGGCGACGTGCCTGGGTACACCAGATACTGCAGAAGAAGTGGCTCTACTTGGGGAATTCCACGAGGAATACCGGAAATGCGAGGGGAAATACATTCGTACGTACGTCACTGGAGCGTCAGCTCTGATTGGCTGCTGCGGCGCATCTGCTGCAGAGACCTGAACATATCTGAACATGTCGCGCCAGCCACTTTGGCCGCGCGCTCAAAGTGTCGCCGAGCGTAAGAAAACGCACCAATCGCGCCGCAAAAACGAAGGAATCGCGCCGCGCTCGACGCACTACGTGCTTGACGCGCGTTTACTATAGACTTTGAATGTAAACTGGACGCTTCGGCCGCGGCGGTGTGGACACGGCTTTAGGTATTAAGGATGTGATGGCTTTTTTTTTTAACGCTTTGATTTTTTTTTTTTTTTTTTTTTTAAAGTGAACCCATCATTCCCCAGAAATGTATTGTTTCTCAGTCTTGATATTGCATTTTGAATTTCAGTAGTTGTCATAATTTTTTGTTAGGCTCTTCTGTCATGGCAGGTAAATATATCCAGTATTTTTTCTTCTTGATTTCCTTATATTTTGGTTTAGTTTACATTTTGTAAAAATCTTAAAATGTAGAATGTATTTGGTCCTGTTTGGTTTACATTAAGTTATCTTGTATTCTAAAAATTGTTCTCTCTGCCTGTTGTTTTCTAATCTTCAAGGCTAATAATTATGAGAATTATTTATCTGGCTGTTTATGTCACATACATTTTATCCATCCATTTTCTACCTCTCGTTCCCTTTGGGGTCGTGGGTGACTGGAGCCTATCCCAGTGACTTTAGGCCTTTTATCATTCAGAACATTTTATTTCATAAAGCTGCTCACATACAAGAGATACATTGTGATCTATTAGACCAGGCGTTTTATATGAAGGAGGGAGGAGAGGGAGGAGATGGGGATAAATAAAGCTGATTTTCCTAAAATCTTAAGCCCCTCCCCTGTTACCACAGCATTTGTTTCAGTAAAAAAATGAAAGCTATAAAAGAAGAGCTACAAGTGAGGTACTGATAAGTTTAAATGTTTATCCTCTGGTTGTGGCCCCTAGGCTTTTACCTTATTTTAAATATTTTAATGCTGTATTATAGGTAGATCTTCAGGCTAATCTAAAGTAGCTTGGAGCGGAAAATGCGTGGGCACCTCTTTATCATATAATATATGATAACAACAAATATATTATTCTCATTCACAATATATTTGTTGTTATGGAGAAAATAACAAACAAAGTTAATTATTTTTAAATTGTTATTTTTCATCTCACAATAATCGTAACATTAAAATCTGATATTGCCACAATCTTAGCAGTAGCTCACTCACCAACTAGAAAACTATTGGCTCGATATAGAGGTTTTTTCTTGAGGAAAAACTTGACAAATTGACTCTACAAATGTTTGTTCATGATTGTGTTAGTGCTTGTCGCTTACCTGGCTGCGCTCATACTCCTGGATAACCTCAGTGTTGACAGCCACACACAGCAGCGTCTCTAGGGTCCCGTCACCAGAACTAGACCGGCTCTCCTGGACGAGGCGCTGGTCGGGTTCTCCCTCCGCCTCTGTGAGAGTGCTGCTGCTGCTTGCTGCTTGCGGCGAGGTAGGCTCCACCACACCAGAATCCGTGTACAGGTCAAAAACATAAGGACTTGGCAGGGTGGGAAAAGTCTCCCTGAGGTAAGTAAAAAAGGTGGACTGATGAAGAGGACCTGTGTCGCTGTCTATAACGTCCAGCTGATCCAGGCTGTTCTGTTGACCCTCCGTATTGGACAGGCCCACATACGCCCCGAGCCGCGTGAAGGCCGGAGAACCCAGGAGAAAAGCCTCCAGCCCTCCTGCCTCAAAGATCTGCTGCTGAGCCAACACTGGGAAGTTCTTCACCTCTCCTACTAGTAAAGGGTCATCGGCCACCAGTGGACCATGCTCCTCCAAAATCTGAGTAAAATATCTGTGAAAGACAAGGGCAGTTAAAAAAGCTCATCATGCTCAGTCCAAGCCAAGTAGCTTGAACCATGACTGAGGCAAAACGTTTTAATCGCAGATGTCTCGCTCAGTCATCAGAACAATGTTGATTTGATTGTCCAGATGACCTTCTTTGAAACATTTTGTACCACAGCCTTTAACCATGTAATGTTGTTTCCCTCCTGAAAAGCAAACTCAAGCAGCAAGTCAATTATTGCAAGAGTGTAAATAAAGTTATCCACCGTTCCACAAAAAAGGAGGAGATGGGGCTTATTTTGGTTCCATAATACTGACTAACCCCCTTGTAACTCAGCTCCTTGCCTACTTTGTAGAAGTAAAAAGGACCTGAAAGCTCATGACCTCTAAGAAAAGGTTGACAATTAGGAATGCAACACCCTAAACAACATCCTGAAAGAGAGCTTTTCTCCTCTGCAGCCTTCATAAACCAAGTGCCATCGAGTGGATATAACACCAAAGGTGTGTTTTAGCAAAACAGAAAACATGAAGTCTTTTACATCTTGAGCGCTTCGATTGTCTCCTTGAATCTTCATGTTAGATTTGGTATATTCATAATGCTAACCTTTATGGGAATGTTTTGTATTTTTCAAATGATGCCCATACTCACTCATATAAAGTGTCTTTAGAGAGTTGTGGTGGACTGTCTAAAACATGATTAGTCGGGCTGTTAGTCCTGTACTGCTCTTCAAAGGAGGCCAGCTGCTGGCGAAGGTGAAAGGGCACGGTGAAGGGCTGCTCCGTGAACATACTGAGGGCACAGACACGGTCAGGGAAAGTATCTGCTTCACACGCCTGTAAATGTAGTGCAGAGTCAGCACCGTACAGGGAGTCCTCCTCCTGGAGACCAGGGTCCCACTCCTCTGCGTGCGAGATGGGCCACACCAAGACAGGCTGCAATGCAAATGAGCAGAGTTAAACAGAGAGCCATGCAGAGAGTCACACAGAGAGAGTCACACAGAGAGGATCACACAGAGAGGGTCACACAGAGAGAGTCACACAGAGAGAGTCACACAGAGAGGGTCACACAGAGAGGGTCACACAGAGAGTCACACAGAGAGGGTCACACAGAGAGAGTCACACAGAGTCACACAGAGAGAGACACACAGAGAGAGTCACACACGCAGAGAGTCACACAGAGAGAGTCACACAGAGAGAGTCACACAGAGAGTCACACAGAGAGGGTCACACAGAGAGGGTCACACAGAGAGGGTCACACAGAGAGAGTCACACAGAGAGAGTCACACAGAGAGAGACACACAGAGAGAGTCACACACGCAGAGAGTCACACAGAGAGAGACACACAGAGAGTCACACACAGAGAGAGTCACACACGCAGAGTCACACAGAGAGAGACACACAGAGAGACACACACGCAGAGTCACACAGAGAGAGAGACACGCAGAGTCACACAGAGAGGGACACACAGAGAGGGACACACAGAGAGAGAGACACAGAGAGAGAGACACACAGAGAGTCACACAGAGAGAGTCACACACGCAGAGAGTCACACAGAGAGAGACACACAGAGAGAGACACACAGAGAGAGACACGCATAGTCACACAGAGAGGGAAACACAGAGAGAGTCACACAGAGAGACACACAGAGACAGACACGCAGTCACACAGAGAGAGACACGCAGAGTCACACAGAGAGTCACACAAAGAGAGACACAAGAGTCACGCAGAGTCACACAGAGAGAGTCACACAGAGTCAAACAGAGTCACACACGCAGACACACGCAGAGAGACACACGCAGAGTCACACAAGAGAGAGTCACACAAGAGACAGTCACAAGAGTCACGCAGAGAGTCACGCAGTCACACAAGAGAGAGTCACACAAGAGAGTCACAAGAGAGAGTCACGCAGAGAGTCACACAGAGAGTCACACAGAGTGTCACACAGAGTGTCACACAGAGTGTCACACAGAGTGTCACAGAGAGTCACACAGAGAGAGTCACAGAGTTACACCACACAGAGTTACGCAGAGAAACACAAGAGAGTGTTATGGAAAAATATAATTTGGTCCTTATTCTTTGTGGCATTATAGACTTCACATCTCCAGTTTGAACCTGGACCTTACTGTTAGCATATAACTGCTAATTACATGTGTGTGTTGTCAATCTTTTGATCAAAGACTGATTTCTCTCCATTCGGGAGAGAAACTCCGGGGTCCAGGATGGGCCTGTTGTGTCAGACGGTCAGGATTTAAAATAATCAACTACCTCTGTTCTTTTGTTCTACCTAGCATTTGTTTCAGAGCCATTCACTTTCCGTGTGATGTGGGTCATGTGACCATTTGATCAAGTGTAAAACTATATAAAGAATGTATCACTGCGGAGTCGAGACTTGACACTTGGAAGGGAATGATGCACTTGAATTAGGGGTGGAGTCATTCAGACTGTACACTGAATTAAACCATTCACGATTGAGAAAAGACAACTTTGTTCTATTTTTTACTTTATTTCTTGATAATTGTTAAGTGAGAATTTCAACAACAAAAGTCAAGCAGAAAGCGACATCCAGAGACACCCAGAGAGAGACACAAAAAGAGTCACACAGAGAAAGACACCCAGAGAGAGACACAATGAGAGTCACACAGAGAAAGACACCCAGAGAGAGACACAATGAGAGTCACACAGAGAAAGACACCCAGAGAGAGACACAATGAGAGTCACACAGAGAAAGACACCCAGAGAGTCACACAGAGAGAGACACCCAGAGAGAGACACAATGAGAGTCACACAGAGAAAGACACCCAGAGAGTCACACAGAGAGAGACACCCAGAGAGAGACACAATGAGAGTCACACAGAGAAAGACACCCAGAGAGACACAATGAGAGTCACACAGAGAAAGACACCCAGAGAGAGACACCCAGAGAGTCACACAGAGAGTCACCCAGAGAGTCACACAGAGAAAGACACCAAGAGAGAAACACCCAGAGAGAGACACCCAGAGAGTCACACAGAGAGAGACACCCAGAGAGTCACACAGAGAGAGACACCCAGAGTCACACAGAGAGAGACACCCAGAGAGTCACGCAGAGAGAGTCACCCAGAGAGAGTCACCCAGAGAGAGTCACCCAAAGAGTCACACAGAGAGAGTCACACAGAGAGAGTCACACAGAGAGAGTCACCCAGAGAGCGTCACCCAGAGAGAGTCACCCAGAGAGAGTCACCCAGAGAGAGTCACCCAGAGAGCGTCACCCAGAGAGCGTCACCCAGAGAGAGTCACCCAGAGAGTCACCCAGAGAGAGTCACCCAGAGAGCGTCACCCAGAGAGCGTCACCCAGAGAGCGTCACCCAGAGAGAGTCACCCAGAGAGAGTCACCCAGAGAGAGTCACCCAGAGAGAGTCACCCAGAGAGCGTCACCCAGAGAGCGTCACCCAGAGAGCGTCACCCAGAGAGAGTCACCCAGAGAGAGTCACCCAGAGAGTCACCCAGAGAGAGACACCGAGAATCACAGGAGAGTCACGTAGGTCTCACAGATTCATATAGTCATCTCTTACCTTTTGGCCTTTCTTTTTTCTGGACCGATGTTTAGACTTACTAGGAGAACTCTGTGGAGAGACAAAGCACTTAGCTTTTCACATCACCTCACACGTGCCAGCAAAGGATCAGTAACTTACAATTATATTAACTTCTGACTTTTTTAAAACTGAACAAAGACCATCTGTAGATTCAGAGACAGAACACATTAGTGTGGAAGTAGATTATTGAGAATACAGTGAGCAGGGAGAGAATTACCCATCATATCAAAATAGTGGTCAAGTATAGAGTGACAGGAGGTGTAGGACTGTCTGTGTTCCTCCAGGGCCCAGATGAACAGCCTCATGTCCTGAGCAGGAGATTGACGCAGGTACTCTATGAGCCTGAGGCCTAGGGAGGAGGGGACCTCAGGCTTACTGTCCAGCTTCTCCAGGAAGTGCAGCACCAGGGAAAGGTCCAACTGTTCCAGCTCCTTTGAGTGACGCTCTATGAAGCACTGAGCTGCGCTCAGACCTGGAACCAAACATATACGAGACACAAGTAATGCATTAGGAATATCAGGACAGAGCCAAGACTGGTTTCGACCTCCTCAGGCATGTCTCTCACACAGTGACATGCTGTGACAGCACTGACCTGCACTGTCCAGGTGATGGGCCCAGCTGCTCACTCTGGGCTGGAGCTCCACACTGTCGCTGAGGGAGTGTATGAATATCCGAGCCCAAACACGATTCCTCCGCTCCAGCAGTAGCTCCACAGCTGCTCCCAGAGACACTGCAGGCTCCTCCAGACACTGGATGAGCCTCGCAGCTACAGAACTCCCTCTGGACCAGTCCAGTTGCAGCCAGGGTCTCAGGCGGTGGAACAGGATGGCCACACAAGGGCTCTTCTCCTGACGCAGGAGCTCCATGTGCTGGCTAATCTGCAGGAGAACATGGTCCCTGAAGTGGAGACGAGCTGGGGACGAGACAGAAGACCTACATTAGACAGCTGTCAGTGACGCTGTAGAAATACATTTAACACTTTGACTAATAAGAGAAGAGAATTTAACAGAGCGAGCAGAGAGACAGAACCGTGGAAAAATAAGGAAATGCATGTGATGCTGTGATTAGTCACAGAGTATACTCCACATGAAGGCAGTGTTTCCTTTGGCTTATATTTTCTCTTATTTCCTTATAGAATATATAGAATATATGTATAGAATCATCACACGCGCTCGCACAAATACAAATGAAGCCTGATAACTCAAGTTTAGTACTGAATCGTTCTCCATCGGAACCACTTCACAGGAAAGAGTTCTTTGAAACCGGATTTAAGCCTATATAACAATGGAAGAGTTTTGCTTAGTTGTGGGGTAAATGCTCTGGTAACATGTTGTAGTTGTTGTTGTTGTTGTTGTTTTATGGCAGTTGGCATCCAATTGTTGCATTACCGCCAGACTTTATTCCTCCGCTCTGGTAACATTCACTGGGTACGAGAAACCTATCCAGGATAAGTTCCACCAGCTTTGTAGTAAAGGACTTCCATCTTAAAAGCAAACCCTTTCCACAGCCGTTGACATGAACAGTGCATGGACTTGACTGACCTCTAGGTGGCGAGTTGGCTGAGTCCTGGCACTGCAGTGCACTCTCTGAGCTGACCCCTTCACACTCCTCAGGCTGCTTATACCGCTTCCTCCGCAGCAGACGTTCTTCTTTAGACTTTATCTTCTTTAAACTGTCAAAACGAAACAGGTGTAGAATCTGCGCTCATTACAGTGGGCTGAAGGCTCTGGTCCCACACTTACCTTGTACACTTCTGATTTACTTTAAGCTTTTTAGGAGTCACAGGTTTGGGAATAGCCACCTCAAACTGGTGGAGGCAGATGTGATTTAGATGTAACAAATGTAAAGTATAGTAGATTAACCCTAACCCACGCAGATTCTTACCTTACATTTAACCAGGCCCGTGGGACCATAGATCTTTATAGTGTTAATCTGCCCTGTGCAGTCTGGGGTTAAACACAGGTCTTGTAGAAAATCCTGTGAGAAAGAACGTGCACTTATTACATTTGTGCAGAGCATTCAAAGACACTCACTGGAGCCCAGAGTACCTTCTCACTCTTCTCATAGAAGGCCAGGCTCTTGAGGCTCTTCCAGCAGTTCATGTGGTACTCCACTCTACAGCTCTGGCAGCAGTGGATCTGGATAAAGCCCTGGCCAACAAAGAGTGACAATTTAAGACAGTGGCTCTTAATATCTTAATACATTGGAATGCTGTCTTCATACAAATACCTTAAAATCAGGGTCAGTAAAGTAGATTTCTTTCTTAGCAGAACCAATACAATTTTCAAGACGACAAACAGCATCTGGTAAAAGAGGGAACTTGCACAGCTCTATGGAGTCCTGCAGGAGGTCCTGAGAGGAGTCACATGAATGCACAATATACCCTGATGTTACTCACAGGATGAGTCAATACAGCCCTGATATCTCATCTGAATCTCCTCACATTCAAGACCAAATCTAAAACTTCTTTGGCCTAGGTTTATGGGGTTTAGGGCTTCTCTTGTTGAACCTGCTGCAGAAATCTCAGTCCTCTTGTTTTTTCTTTTCTTTGCATTTTTACTGATAAGATGCCATGTTTGGATCATTTGTGGATTAGCTGCTAATGTTAATCCATCCAATTGGTCATCAGGAGACAGGATATAATTCCAGTTAAATGGGATCCAGAATACGCACGGAGAGTGAGTCTGGTCACCACAACCCGTGTCGCCACAATTCAAACTCAGACAAAACTGTTCAGTCAATTGGATTTCCGTGATGCATGGGAAACAAAGGAGCTCATTGTTCATCATCATATTCAGAATAAGTGTTTAATGCTTCCCTCTTTGATTCTACAGACATCTGCCATGTTTTTCAGTCCCTGCTAGGGATGTCAAGATTAACTTTTTTTTTTTTTTTCCAATTTATGCAAATTCATTGCTACGGGGTGTTAAACGTTAGGGTTTTGGAACCTACAGTATCCAAATATGTTTCAAGCGACACATGGCCGCGCACATGCGTGTATCAGAGCCTAGCATGTCAACAACCCCATCTAATATGTCTGGTGTGACAGCAGATAAAAGGTGCTAAACGAAGAGGTCCACATCAGCGCGAGGGGGCCACGAGCTACAATCAGCATGAGTAAAGTTGTTTCATCGCCGCTTCATTATAGACGCGGCAGTATCGCTGTGAAGTCGCAGAGAACACACATTCTTGAAAGGGGGAGGAAAGGGAGTCGGGTCGAGGAGCAGGAGGAGGAGCCAAAGGCAAGCTGACTTTCTCAAAGTCTCAAGCCCCTCCCCTGAGCGTTACTATAGATGGAGCTCATCTCATAAAATTATTAAGAGGACCTACAAGTGAGGTAGTAAAAAGCTTTAGCTTCTATTATGCCACTAGATTATCTTAAAAAAAAAAGTCTTCTATTCGATTGGAGGTTTCTACAGAGTTCATCTATATGCTGCCTCCATGTGTGACCCTCTAGGGCTCTAAAGTCTGTGCTGAACAGTTTATTAGCACCACTCACTCACATAGTTAACATGTCGCTTCAATTTGGAACATTGCCAATGTCTTTGAAAACTGTAAGCCTCTCCTAAAGAAGAGCAGTCTTGATGCCGCAGTACTGAGTCATTACCGGCCCGTCTCTAATCTGACATTTTGGGGCAAAGTCCTTGAAAAGGTTGTTTACAACAGCTCACAGATTTCCTCTTAATAAACAACTCATTTGATGTTTTTCAGTCAGGTTTTAGACCTCATCACAGCACTGAGACTGCTCTTGTCAAGGTGACAAATGACATCCGCCTGAACACTGACACGGGCAAAGCCTCAGTCTTAATTCTGTTGGATCTGAGTGCTGCTTTTGACACTGTCAATCATGGAATCCTCTTACAGAGACTAGAGGACTGGGTGGGCATCACTGGCACTGCCCTAATCTGGTTGAGTTCCTATCTGGAAGACAGGAAGTACTTTGTTGAAATTGGTAACTGTGTCTCAGACCACATGACCCTGACCTGTGTGGGGCCCCAAGGGCCAATACGTTTCACTGTCGCAGGTGACTATGGACCAGTGGATTCACTCTGTCACTGCATCCAACAGATCAGTTTGTGGATGCAAAACAACTTCCTCAAGCTGAACTCAGACAAGACTGAAATCATCGTCTTTGTTACAGAAACAAAGAGAAAGTGTTAGCGGTCACCTCCAGAGTCTCGCTCTAAAACCTACAAACCAAGTTATAAATCTGGGGGTAATAATGGACTCAGACTTGAACTTTAACAGCCACATCAAATCAAATCATCAGCAGCTTTTTACTATCTAAAAACATTGACAAAAGCCAAAATATAGTGTCTAAAGCAGAACGCTGCTGCTCGGGTCCTGGCTAGAACCAGGAAGTACCATCACATTAGTCCTGTTCTCAGGTCTCTGCACTGCCCCCTGTGGCTTGGAGAAGAGACTTTAAAGCAGCTCTGCTTGAGTACAAGTCTCTCCATGGCCTAGCACCAAAGTACATCTTGGACATGTTAGTGCCATATGAACCATCTCAGACTCTGAGGACCTCAGGGACCGGCCTCCTGCTGGTGCCAGAGTCAGGACTAAACATGGACCGGCCTCCTGCTGGTGCCAGAGTCAGAACTAAACATGGAGCAGCCTCCTGCTGGTGCCAGAGTCAGGACTAAACATGGAGCGGCCTCCTGCTGGTGCCAGAGTCAGAACTAAACATGGAGCAGCCTCCTGCTGGTGCCAGAGTCAGAACTAAACATGGAGCGGCCTCCTGCTGGTGCCAGAGTCAGGACTAAACATGGACCGGCCTCCTGTTGGTGCCAGAGTTAGGACTAAACATGGGAAACCTGTGTTTCAATTTTATGCAGCTAAAATCTGGAACAGTCTTCCTGAATATGTGAGACAGGTGTTTTGTGATTTCTGTCATGTCTTTGTGATTTTAATGTATTTTTTTCCTGTTGTGTGAAGCACTTTGAATTGTATTTGTAGAGCACAATTTGTGCAAAAGGCACTTGCCTTAAAAGGTTTCAATATCGCAGTACTTAACAGTCATACTGTACATCACAATATCATGCAGCCCTAATTAGCACCAAGTAAACCTAAATACTAAGTATTTATTGGATTTGTGACTGACACTGTTTATAGTCCCTAATAGACCAGAGATTACCATTAAAAAGTCCACTTGTGTCTCAGGGACCAGGTGTGTGGTCAGGGGCCATGTGAGTTTGCCCGGGGTGATCTTGTTCTTCACCATCTGCAGGGCGTCCGAGAAGTGAGTGAGGGCGGTGCTGTACCTGTCACATACACACAGGGTGAGCCTGGGACAGGGGCTATGACGGGAGCAGAGTGAATGTCCCAGCAGCACACGGTCCAGCTCTCACCTGTTCTCTTTGACATAGACACGCCCGTAGGCCAGGCACACCAGGCACTGGAACGTCCTCTCCTCTGACCTCTGCATTTGGTCCAGCAGCTGCACAGCCTCAGACAGCTCCTGTGTGCACGACAACGGAAATGAGGCAATTTAAGAGCTCTTTAATTGTGTTTCGGGGGTTAATTCTTCCTTTCAACATATTATGCAAAATTGACTTATTTCAGCTTTTAACCATGTTATACCATTGTTATTGTGTAAAAGTGAGTAAATCATCACCAGCCTCGTTCTGAGCATTTCTTTATCAAATGAAATTCACTACAACTGCATTCTTACTTATGTTTTATCATTCCTCAGCCCTCCTCATCAGTTTCATGTGAAGGGAGATGTTCAGATCACTAGATAATTACCAAAAGAAATCACTTCTGCACCTTTCCGTTAGTCCCTACTTGTCTCTAAAATAATCATCTGTACCTCGCTCAGCCCGGAAAGCATTTCCATGACAAGGGGTGCTCAGTGGTTCTATGTAGGACTGGGCATGGAAACAGAGCAAATGATTGGCAACTCCAAAAGGAACTGCCACAAAAGCATAGTGACTACACACTACGAAAATACAACATCACAGCTGCAGCTAAAACCGTAGAGCGTCAGATACAGACAGAATTACAGATCCTTACATTTTTATTTTAGTAAAGTGTGCATTTCTTTTCAGGGGATCATGAGAATCTCCTCATGTTTGTGGTCTGCACTTTTGTCTCATGTTTAGAAATGGTTAAAGATTCTAAAATCTTGTAGTATGTAGCATGTTTAAAGGCGCAATGGACGATTTTTCGGTAATTTGAGAACGCAGGCAGAAGTGCACATGCGGACTGATACAACACACACGTGCGTTTGTTTATTAGCGCGACGGATCGCATCGCATCTCTCGTCTCCCGTCGATTTCCGTCTTCTTCCGAGTCAGCTCAAACAGTCTTTCTCCGTCTTCATTTTGTCCCGTACACTGAGGGAACTATATTATGATAGATCAATGCGCTTAGACACGCGGAAACGTGCTGCTCGTGGGGACGAGCCAGAACGAGGCTGCAGGTGAGCGGTAGGTGCGTTCTATGATTGATACGTGGCAGGACTAATCGGCAGTCCACGCCACGAGGAAATAAGACTCAGATTTGGGCCAAAAAAATCATCCATTCAACCTTTAAGTAAGTCAGAGCGGTGTTATGTCTCCTGCATCACGCTGGATTCAAGCACAAAGCAATCTTAAAGGTCCCATATTATGCAAAAATCGACTTTTCAGAGCTTTTAACCTTATTACAGTGCTATTGGTGCCTCATATATGTGCCCAAGTGTTTTTTTGATTGATTCCTGCAGTTTTTAGCGAGAGTACAGTCTATATCCTTTTCCTCGGATGAACAGATGGAAGGGGCCTACCTACCTACGCTTTCCCCGGCTTTTCCCCCGACTTATATGGATATTACTTGTTATTTTCACACTGACAACTGCATTTCGCATATTAATTATTTACACACTGACCACACCAATAGGCTCTCCTCAACCCCCGGAGTTTGGGGAGTTGTTTAGACACCGAGGAAGAATTCAATGGATTTAGTGATTTGGGGAAATACTGATGCTTTGGTAAACTTGTTAGCATGTTCTTTATGCTATAGTTATCTGAATAACTGTTAATATGTTACGTTAACATACCAGTTTGTCGTCTATGCGTCATGTAGCTGAAGGTATTAGCATACGTAACACCTATTCACCGTGTTGTTCTCTAATCCGTCGCTTATTTTAAACTGCATTTCAAGATTAAATGTCTGTTCCTGGTCTAGGATTTTATCAAAAAAACTTCCCCAAAAAATGCGAATTATACTCCAGTGCGATTTATATGTGTGTTTTTCATCTCCAATATGCATTTTTTGGCTGCTGCGACTTACACTCCAGAGCAATTCATAATCCGGAAAATACGGTAGTCAATCATGGAAAAGGGGCATTAGTCAGCTTTTATCCCAGACAAGACTCTGAAGAGAGAATTTGCATGTTTTAATGGCCATGACTTACACATACCTGCACATGTATATATAACGTAGTATAGAGCTAGGACTGGTGTCTCCTGTTAGGCCTATCATACACCACATCATCAGGTTCTCCAGCTTGTCAGAACGTGCACTACATGTGTGAGAGGACGGACATGTGCAGAGGCAGAGGGACAGGATTACCTCAGGACGTCCAATCTGAGTCAGGGCTGTTGCTCTGCCATACTGCAACAGCAGGACGTCTATAGAAGACACGCCAAGCACCTGAGACACAGAAGCATTTAGATGCATACAGTGGACAGAAGGACAAAGTAGAGAGGGGGACAGAGGAGACAGAGGGAAACAGGAGACACAGAGGGAACAGAGGAGACACAGAGGGAACAGAGGAGACAGGGGAAACAGAGCAGACACTGAGGGAGACACTGAGACAGAGGGGAGACGCAGACGTAAACAGAGGAGACACAGCAGGAGACAGCGAGGAGACACTGAGAGAGACACAGAAGGAAACAGGAGACACAGAGGGAGACAGAGGGGAGACACAGAGGGAGAGAGAGGGGAGACAGAGGGAGACACAGAGGGGAGCCATAGAGGGGAGACACAGACAGAGGGGAGACACAGAGGGGAGATGGAGGAAGATGATGGCTTCACAAATGATGTGAAAGAGGGATGCAGACAGAAAAACAAGGGTTGGGGTAAGAGACAATGAAGAGCACCTTTGTGGAAGTCCCAGGGCCCATAAGGGCCAGGGCACGACTGAAGGCCTCCTCTGCATTGCGGCTACGGAGGTCGTCCAGGGCAGTGTGTCCATCTCTTACAGCAGTGGACAGCTCTATGGATATTTTCCCCGTTTGCCTCTATGGAGACAATACAACAGGTTACATCTTCATTCCGTTTACCATCAGTGTCATTAGAACCATTATCTCAACAGCAGATCGGGATGGTCCTAAGTGTCTCTACTGTCTTTAAGTGATCTAAAGTGGGCTGTGAGAGGTTTAGCTTGCTTTTGGCTCCTCGCACGCTTTTGAGCGAGATGATTGAATATGAGAGAATATAGACTCTGGTGAAAAAAAATTGAAAAGAATAAGTTCTCACCAACCACTGACTTAATCTTGTGATAAATTATATTTCCCCTGATGCAAACATACTTGTTTGAGCCCAAATGTAAAAACAAAGCTAGCGCATGTTACTAGCAGCCAAACGGAAAATACTGTATTTCCAGTGCATATTGCTTCTAACATTATCCAAACCCTATCCATTACATAAAGCAATGTTCAAATGCATTGAAGAGGTGCAAAGAATTTAAATAAATGTCAGTAATTTCAAGTTTGTGGCGCTTTGAGACGTGACACAACCGGTTACCATCCGCCTATTTGGCCCTGTGCACAATGGTTGGACCCAAATGGCATTGCTTATTAAAAGAGGATCTTACAGCCCACAAGTGTGATGCATCATTAGAAAGCTTAGGCCTTCTAGTTTCTGCAGATGTGCACATGAACACTGTCAGGGCTTCAGAACTTACACTACAGAAGCCCAAACATAAACAAAACATCATTTTTTTACTCTCGCCTGAATATTGTCAATTTGTAATGGTCCTGAGCATGACATACTTCATTGTGTGCTTATGCTGTTCACTGTACATGATGTTTATCTTGTTGACAACAACTGTGTAAAGTTTCAGATCTCTAGGAACAGGCATTTTGGTGATGTTGACCTTTTTGTATCAAAAAGTATATTCGGAACAAGTTATCCAAAGACCGTATGTGCCAACTGTGCCAAACTGTTTTATTACAATTTTAGCTCCTCTATGATCATAAAACATACATTTTGATGTGTTGTAGACCACTAATACCTATTATAACTGCTAAAAACAATGTATGTAAAAAATTGTTAATATGAGTTTACCCATGAATTTCCCATATAGAGGTGAAAAAATAATAGTAAATTGTATTTTATTTTTTTATTGATATAATAATACATATATCTAACAAAATGCGCGTCCAAAAGGCTAATAAAATCAGAAAATGTGATGCGTAAAATCTGGTCGCCGCTCTTGACAGCCTTTGCGCATCTGTATTGTAAACAGAAGCTCTGGCTGTTTCCTAAAAAACACCCACCGTTCGAAAGCTTAGCTCATTGGCTAGAATAATATGTCAATCAAAATCTTCTACGTCATCTTTACGAGACGCTATGTGCATGTAAACAAGATGCATGCGTGCGTCTGAAGCGGCGCATATTTTTTTCCGGAGGCTGTAAAAAACAAACCCGTGGACAAAAAAATGGTGGATGGTCTCATTCTGTAGCTAACAGTCAAACAGGTCATTTGTTATGGACGGAGAAATGCGCCGGACGAGCGTTCGTTGTGAATATTTTCACAGAAGAAAACTTTATTTACTTGACAATATCTCGAAATTGGATAACTTCAGGAAAAATACAAGTGGATATTGTTTTTCTGTGGAATATTACGGACAGAACGAGTCCACTTACTGAAGGATTGAACGTCGATGAGGCCGTCATAATTCGCAAAACAGGTAAGAAATGTTGATGAAAAGTTGAGACTTTATGACAAACTATTGGTAACTGCTTATTGGGGCGTATTTTTAAATGTAAATTAATGACATATTTGTTTTGTTGAGAAAATAATCTTTAAAATGATGTACAACTTGCTGGTATTGACAACAAAAATAAAAGTGATGATGTAATAGAACTTCTAAAGTATGATTTTTGCGCGGGCGGGTGGGCGTGAACAGGTTAAGCTAGAGTAAACAAGAAATGACTTCTGGTCTACCTTCATCTCTTCTCTCCTACGCTGTGTTTTCACGTCTCTTTATGAAATGCATTATGTACTAGAAATATCTATTCAGTCTTAAAGTTAGTGCCGTGCGTCCATAAAAAGGGCACAGCTGATGCCAGCATGTGCTACCTTTGTTTTACCAAGTCTGTTGGCTAAATTAAGATATCACTGGAAATGTGGCGGTTTATCACAAGATCAACTCAGCGCGTTTGGTGAGGAATTATTATTTCAATTATGCCATTTGTTTTCATCTGAAAACGTTCTCTCATGAGCAATCATTGCACGCTAAAGCCTTCCAGCGACCCCAAAGCAAGTCAGCATCCTCTGGAAGGTAGTGTATCTCCCCTTCGGACTGCTCTGTGCTGCTCCCATAGATACATGGCAATTGAACCATTACAAAGTGCTCTAAACCAATCTGGTCTGAGCAATCAAGGCCGGTCGAAACACGGCTAATGATAAATGTAAACTTTCTTTTCACATGAATTTTACACTTAATTTGAAACCTCTCTAAAGCTGGGGACACACTACACGAGTTTCCGAGATATTTAGAATGTTGTTGAGGGTTTACACTACAGTCTCTCCCTGTCCTGAGAGAGTCCACACTACACGACTTTAACAACTAAAGACACTTTAACACTTTACAATATGCAACCATTAATCTACAAATAATTTGTATCACCATAATAACTATAGAGTGCAATGTATTAACGCTCTATTAGGACTGTCATGTTTCAAGACTTTGCATGTGTGAAACTCCTCGTGGCCAAACAAAAACAGTTCAAAGATGTGGTACCATCAGTAAAGCTAACTCACTCAGGATTCTCTAAATTGGACACGTTTCCTGTGGATCATTTACATGAGGCAGACGTGAGGTGAAAAGAGAGTGAACCACGCCTATAAACATTAGTATGGTTTTTCTGTTTTACAACAACAATAATGCCAGTTAGTTATTGCAGTGGCCCATGATGTAATCCCCCCTATTGTGGTCAAAGTATAAAACTACACTCAGAGAGACCTGTCCATGGTTTTAATAACTGCAATGATCCTATTGTAACCAGACTGCTGTCTGGGGACCCTTGATGATGAAGGGGCCCCAATCAATTGCCTATCTTGCCTGTTGTGTAGCTATGCCTCTGCATGAGTCCAGTTGTATTTAGTCCACACTATGACTCTGAAGCACCAGCAACTTGACTTCAACTACTGATGATTGAGCTTGACAAGATGCGCCTGAAAATCATACGAAAAATGATAGTACGTTTCAGCTCAAGTGTTGTTCTGGTTGTATACCTTCTGTTCCCTTTGAGGGCTCTTTGACTGCCCTCTGGTGGTGGTTTCAGCTTTGCCTTGTGTGAGCGGGTTCCCACTGTAGGTAAAGCATTGTGGTAAGGATTCAAGTCAGAGCATAAACAGAATCAAACTTGGTTTGGAAAAGTGTCTTTTCCTGTGACCTTACAAAATAAAAGGCCTCTATGACTTTAGCTACAGAAGCAGCTTCATTGTGACAGGATCTGACAGGAACAGATCATTTAATGTGCAGATAAAAAATGGAGACGGACAGAGCTAGAGGCAAATATGTTCGCTTTGTTTGCAAAGTTGATACGACACGTGCAATTCCTCCTTAATTTATACTACAAGGCAACGGGCTCAGAATACTCTGTTTTCTTGCAAACGCACAGGTTAAGACCAGGCGCAGCAACGACTAGTCTGCTGGTTTAGCTTTGCCAGAGATATATTTAGCCGGAGGCCGTTTTTCATCATATCCAAAATGTAGCATGTTGTCAACACTCAAATAATGCTATAGATATGGTTTACCACCAAACAAAAGGCTGCTGCCAAAATCTTTGCGAAAATGTTAGACTGAAGTTGAAAAGAATGAACACTTAAGTCAAAGAGTTTGGAGTTTTCCGATCATTTGCCAAGTAAAGGAGAGATGGCGCGATAGCGCAGCGGATTCAGTAATAAAAGGAAAATTGGGGCGCGTTAGCACCCCCTCCTCTTGCGTTGCTGGGCGGCGTGGCAGCGGCGGGGCGAGGGCTGATCATTGCCGCTTGCAGGTATATACTTATGTTGCTAACAGCTACATGGAACTACTGGCAACAAAAGCAGAAATTCTAATTTAATTATTGATGTATAACTCACAAATGAAATAACATTGTAATTGAATCCACATTTTGGGTTGATTTGAGCACTTTCTTGGGTTTTTATTGTTAGATTTGAGTCGTTACAGTCCATACACTGGAATGTAATGATCATTGTTTTTGACCGCGAGGCCCGAGTTCTGATCTCCGTGGGCGACTGGAACGCAGCATAATAGTGCATTCACACCACTGCGTCCAAATTCATGCTGGACATCTGAGTTGGATGCCTGTACATTTGAAAGCAGATGCTTTGGACGTCCTGGACGCGCGTCCAATAAGAGCCTCACCAGTTGTTGCGTTGTTGTGTTTCCCTGTGTTGTTGTCCTCTTGGTGCGATGGCAGACCAGATTGAGAGATTGGCTTTGGTGTATTTACATTACAAAGGGTGGGCTTCCTGTGACGTCACTTCCAGGCGAGTGACTTCTGTTTTGAGCGTTGTTCGCTACTTTATATCGTTAATCCGCTATTATACACACTATTTTAGCTTCCTATACACCATCGAAAGTTTGATTGCTCCACAAACAATCTGGAGCATCATTCAGCTCACTTTTGTTCAGTGTGATTAAAAAACCCTTCGCTCTCTAGCCTCAGCTAGCCTAACCACTAGCGCCATGGCTGAATCTTCCTCCCTTTACCTGCTCTAGTTGTCTCATGTCGAGTCAGAACCCTGGCACTTTTTCTGACGACAGGTGCGTTAAGTACAGTGTAGTAATAGCTTTGCAGGCCAGGGTTACGGAGTTAGAAGCGCGGATCCGCTGTTTGGAGGAACTAAAGTCTAGCTATAGCCAGGTTGTAGTATCAGGTTTACCGGGCCGCGCAACAGGATCTGGAGCATCATTCAGCTCACTTTTGCATTAGCATTAGCAGTTCTAGCAAGGCTAAGACTTATCTCCCAGCACCTCCCGTGCAGCCGGGACTAGACCAGGAACAGAATAGGGACCAATTTGTGACACTTCGGAGGGAACGAGGCGCTGAACGCCGGCCTGTAGTGCACCGTGAGCTTCCCTTCTACAACAAGTTTTCTCCCCTCAGCGATCACACGCCCGCTGAATGGACTCATGACACTCTAGTAATTGTAAGTTCTATAGTCTGAGACGTGAGTTTTCCATTTTTACGTAATGTTCAGCCCGTGACCCAGACTCGGCACCATATGACCTCAGACTTGAAATTATGCTCTGGAATGCCGATGGAACTGGCAATTCCTACTTGTGACCTGGAGATGGGAGATGTACTCGCAGCTGACATGAGATAAACCGACGTGCTACAACAGTGATTTACCATAAAATGAATAATGTCAACATTTTTCAGAGGTTAAATTCTACAATACTGTGTTATTGAACATGTTGGTTTTAGTCATTGGTTTAGCGTTAGCAATATTATTTATATGTATTAATTCAGCTGGAATGCTGGTGGGTAATGACCAGACTCAATTGCCTGGAACACAGCAAGATTCCAAGTCAAATAAAACACTGTTAGAGAAGTTCTGTCAGAGTTTTACAAACCTTTTGGCAGGTTTAGTGTCCGGAGGCGGAGTCTGAGGAGTCGCATGGCTCCTGCTGTGGTCAACTGAAGTACAACAAACCCGTTTTATTATATTGCCAAGCTTCAAAATGTTCTGTACTTTTCATTATGCTCTGAATTATTAAGTTACTTACAGTTCATCCAGAAAGTACTAAAATATTACCTTTTCCACATGTATGTTATGTTATGTTACAGCCTTATTCCTAAATGGATTAATTTCATTATTTGTCTCAAAAATCTACCAACAATATCCCATATAAGGACAATGTGAAAGAAGATTGTTTGAATTATGGGCAAATCCATTTGAATAAAAATAATACAAAGCACACATAAGAATTCCCAGTCCTTGAAGCTCCTTTGGCCCTAATCACAGCCGCAAGTCTTTTGGGGTTTAATGCCACAAGCTCACACACCTTTATGGACAGTTTGTCCCATTCTTCTTCTGAACCTCTCCAGCTCCATCAGGTTGGATGGTGAGCGTCAGTTCACAGCCATTTTCAGATCTCCAGAGATGTTCAGTTGGGTTCAAGTGTGGCCTCTGGGCCACTTAAGGACATTCACAGAGTTGTGCTGTAGACACTCCTTTGTTCTCCTGCTGTGTGCTGAGAGTCTTTGTCTTGTTGAAGATGACCCTTGGCCCCAGTCCGAGGTCCAGAGCCTCTGGAGCAGGTTTTCATCAAGGACGTCTTTGTAACTGCTGCATTCATCTCTCTGTTGATCCTGACTCCCAGTTCCTGCTGAAGAACACGCCCACAGCTGATGCTGCCTCCACCATGCTTCACTGTAGAGATGGTGCTGCCTCCACCACGCTTCACTGTAGTGATGGTGCTGCCTCCACCACGCTTCACTGTAGTGATGGTGCTGCCTCCACCACGCTTCACTGTAGTGATGGTGCTGCCTCCACCACGCTTCACTGTAGTGATGGTGCTGCCTCCACCACGCTTCACTGTAGTGATGGTGCTGCCTCCACCACGCTTCACTGTAGTGATGGTGCTGCCTCCACCACGCTTCACTGTAGTGATGGTGCAGCCTCCACCATGCTTCACTGTAGTGATGGTGCTGCCTCCACCACGCTTCACTGTAGTGATGGTGCTGCCTTCACCATGCTTCACTGTAGTGATGGTGCTGTCCAGGTGCTGAGCGAGGCCTGGTTTCCTCCAGACATGAAACTTCTATTCAAGCCAAAGAGTTGAATCTTTGTTTCATCAGACAGATAAGTTTGTTTCTCATGGTCTGAGTCCTTCAGGAGCCTTTTTACAAACTCATGTGCCTTTTACTGAGGAGTGGCTTCAGTCTGGCCCCTCGACCGCACAGGACTGATGGTGGAGTGCTGCAGAGATGGTTGTTCTTCTGGAAGGTTCTCCTCTCTCCAGAGACATGCTGGAGATCTGTTTGAGTGGAAATCTGTCATCAGGTTCTTGGTCTCCTCCCTGACTAAGGCCCTTCTCCCCGGATTGCTCAATTTGGCAGGGCCCAGCTCTAGAAGAGAGTGGATGTTTGTTTTGTTTTGTTTCACCAAATTTGCAATTTACATCTTTCATGTTATCATTATAGCGCATTTTCTGTAGGGTTAGGGTTTGTAGATTTAATCCACTTTGGAATAAGTCTGTAACATAACAAAATGTGGAAAAGTGAATGGGACTACTCTCCGGATGCACTGTATGTCCTCTCACTCACCGACTTGGGTCTTTTTCTTCAGATTTTCCACAGGCTCCTGCAAAATAGAAGACGTCATAAACCTCTGCACACACATTTTGTAGACCGGGTTCAACCCTGGTACTTATAGTCAAAATCAAACCACATGTGTACACATTTATACAGATACAAGCCGAAATAAAACACATGAATACAAAAACACATAGTAAAACAGAAGGGAAGGATCATTAAGCATTTAAAAACAATCAAGAGAATCTTGGACAAGCAGTGGGTGTGATGTGCTTCTGTCGCCTGGTCCCAAATAATAAAAAGGCACATGTCCCCCAATGTACCGATCCCAATTTTTCAAGTGTGTTAAATTTGGACATGTTTATGTTCAGCCTAAAAGTCAGTTTTTCAATTTCATAAGGCCGTGGCTGCAGAGCCACGGCACTGCCATATAGCCTCATGGCTAACCCTGACCCTGACCCTGACCCTAACCTTAACCCGGCGCGGTCTAAAACGGCGCGGTCAAATAGCGCGGCAGTTTCAGGAGCCGCGGCACAAAATAACATGGCAGTTTCGGCCGCGCGCCGCGGCTCTGGAGACACTCCCTTTTTATAAATGTCTAAAGTTATCTCAGTCCAGTCCTTCACAGTCGGCTCAGTCCCCAAAATCCCTTTCTTTGTTACTGCTTTTTAGCTGCAGATAAAAGTACACTCCACAGGTATCCATTAATCATCTTCATTGCTGGAGTCCTACAGCCGAGGTACATTGTTTTAAAGTCCAATGGAATATCAGTGTCAAAGACAATCCGCAGCACCTCATTGATCTCAGTCCAACAGAAATAGAGAAATAGGGCTGTCCCAAAACACAGCAAAAATGTCCCACTGACAGAGGACCTTTCTTTGTGAAGTTTGCATGTTCTTCTTATGCCTTAATGTCTTTCCCCATCACTAAGGAGAGTCCAGGCCCCTGATCATGTGCACTCATTCAGTTCCAAGGCATAAAGAGCCAGGGTCCATGTGCAGAACTCATCCCCTATCTGTGCTGAACAAGGCGTCACAAGGCGTCACAAAGCTGTGAGCTGTCCGAGGATCCAAAGAGAGAAAACACAAGCAGCAAAATATCATCTGCAATTAAAACCATTACAAATTACCTCAAAAGGTGACAGAAAAATCTAGGTCAGACATGTCCAAAGTCCGGCCCGCGGGCCAATTGTGGCCCGTTTCTGGGATTATTACTGACGGCGCACCTGCCATGGCTGCTGAACGGAGTGGATTATCAACTCGTATCTCGTAAGGAGGTAAAGCTGTAAAACTTCATTGCATTATTCACCAGGAAGTTTTATGTGCCAAACATCTAAAAAATTATCATGTTATGAAACCGGTAATAAAGGCTATTAATTATATTCGCTCCAAAGCCCTGTGCCACCGTCAGTTACAACAGTTTCTGATCGACATCCAGGCTGAATACGGAGATGTTTTCTATTACAACGACATGAGATGGCTTAGTCAGGGCTCTGCACTGCAGCGCTTCTACTCTCTTAGGCAGGAAATCGGAGAGTTCATGGCAAAAAAGGGACAATCAATCCCAGAACTATGTGACCCAGTTTGGCTGGCTGATTTGGGTTTTTTAGTTGACACAACAAAGCACCTGAACCTGCTGAACACGAGCCTTCAGGGGCCAAATGCAGTGAGAAGCCAACTGTATTCACACATCAAAGCCTTTAGAACCAAGCTGAAACTTTTCCAAAGGCACCTGTCACAACCACAGCCCAATACCGCACACTGCCAATACCGCACACTCCCAATACCGCACACTGCCAGTACCGCACACTGCCAATACCGCACACTCCCAATACCGCACACTCCCAATACCACACAGTTCCCGGCGCTGCAGGGAATCATGACCAGCTTTCCACAGAGCAATATCCACGCGCAAACAAGGAGGTATGCAGCAGACATCTCATCTCTGGCTGAGGAGTTTCAACAACGCTTTTAGGATTTTGCAGCTATTGAGAAGGAGATCACGACGTTTTCCTCTCCTTTCTCCGTGGCCCCTGATACTGCTCCGGACCACCTGCAGCTGGAGCTCATTGTGCTGCAGTGTGACGCCGGGTGCTGCAGTCGACACCAACAGCTCTCTCTCAGCTGGATGAAGGCAGGTTCCAAGAGATTCCAACATTTGCTAAGAAAATCCTGAGCTTGTTCGGCTCGACGGATTTGTGTGAGAAGAGCTTTTCGGTTATGAACTTTAACAAGAGCCGCGTGAGGACACGACTAACTGACTCTCACCTGCGTAAAAGTTTGCGCATCAAAACCACTGCCTTTGAGCCAGACCTGACCTATGACCTGCAGTCCAGATCTCAGTATCACCCTTCACATTAGAGCAGGCACGTCATCCGTCACGACTACATTCTAAAATCTCAGCGAATACATTTTGTTTTGTGACTATCAAAACCAGAGTTATAAATATATTTGCACTGAGACTTGTGGTCTATGGTTGCTGAATCTGAATAAGATAAGATATTTCTCCATTTTGAATTTAAAAGTTCCAATAATATGTCATGTCTACAGTGAACATTTAATTGCCAATAATATGTCATGTTTCAAAGGAACCAAATAATGTTTAAGCTTATTAAAATATAAATTAAAAAGTAAATATGAAATGAGTGACAAAAGTGTTCAGATTTATTTGTGTTCCATGTGAGGAATGTCAGGCTGAATGGCCCTCACACACATTTTCACCTCACCAGATCTGGCCCCCTTTGCAAAACGTTTGGACACCCCTGAACTAGGGCAATCGTCCAATTCAGTATAAATATAGATATTTCTGCACTTTGTGGTTCATTTTATGGTTCAAATTTTGAGCAATAATTGAACCTCAAGCATTTAGCACATTCTGGTGCTTTGTAAAAATAGTCTGAATAAAGTCACGAAACATTTAGATATTATTTTTTGTCTCTGGAGATGAGCCTGAGCCTAAAGTTGAAGGCTGTTCCTCTACCACCACATACCCTAGCCTTACCTTTTTCTCTCCGACAGGTGCTGCAGCCTTCAGGTATGCACCTGCATCATGGGGCGCAGGGGGCTTCTTCTCTGTGCCAATAGAGGGCGCCGCTGTCTTCTTGTCTACCGCACTGGGCGCCTGGGCAGCTTTCTTCTCTGCTTTAGCAATTGGGGCAGCAACAGATTTCTTCGCCCCATTGCCATAACCATTAGGGGGCGCTGCTGCCTTCTGATCGACTTTACCATTAAGGGATACTGGGGCATTCTTTTCCGCTTTACCACTAGGGGGTGCACTAGCTTCTTTGACGGGGTTTGGTCTATGGACAGTTTAATAGTTATAAACATGTAAGTTAGAAATTAATCGTTTTAAATCACACAAGTACTTACTTTTGCGACAAATTCCTCTTTAGATGAGCTGAAAAACACCCAAATATGTTGGTTAGTAACCAATATGTACAGACCAAAATGTGTGTATCAGTGATAGCTAAAAGATACTATTGTGATCTAGTCTATTTGGAAATCATGGCATATGTTTTTTGGGCATATCGTTCACCACAATTCAGCAGAGAACTCAATAAAATGGCCGGTCCGTACACTGAGAAGGAGAACATAGCACCTGAGGCAATTCAATAATGATTGTAGGAACTTTATAATACAGTAAAACTATTTTAAAAGGGACAAAGTGTACCATTTCTGGCGCAGTCAGAGATGTGGGCGGTGAACTTGTGATGCTGCATCTCCAGGTCCTTGATGCCTTCTGGGTCCTGCTTACACTGGATCTGGGCCGAGCTGTTGGCCTCCAGAGCCCGGCGCATTTCCCCCAAACCAAAAAGGGCCTCGCAGTACCGATAGTGCCCCTGCAAGAGGCCAACATAGTATCAGCAACTGCATTTCTACCCCCTTATTTTTAATGCACATTTTGAAGTATTGCATAAATAATGGGAGGTAGAAACACCAAATATTGCATTTAGAACCCTTAATTTACAATTAAAAGGTTATGCGCTCGCTTCAGGTGGAAGCACACAACAGTTTTTCTCTCAGCCAATTTCCAGTTCTGCAGCTCCCATTGATCCTTCTACATGCCCTTATTACACGTGTAGTGGCCTGCATTTTGTCCTGGGGTGGAACTTGACATTCAATTATCTTTAGGCTGAGCAAAATAATATGTCTGTTTGCCGTAACCTGACCGATCCAGTGTGAAACTAGCGGACTGAAAAAAAAATAGACATTTTGTCGATAAAACATCAAAATCTTTTATTTTTCAATTATTTCGCCAACTCAGCGACCGGTCTTCCCTAAACCGCCGTGTGGAATATTTTTATAACTCTGGTAAACCTATCTTTTAACCCAAAGGACTGAAAACGCACAACACGTCTTCATATTCTGTCCTCCGCAAGTTTCTGCGACGAAACAGAACGAGTGTCAGCGCCATTAAATTGACTTTCACAAGTTGGTTTGACTCTGTCGGCGCCACTTAAATGTCCATAGTACATGCCAGGCTCTATCACGGTGTCTTACGCAATGCATTCTGGGATTGAAACACGGCCAGCAGCCTCATCACAACAAACATGACGGCGCCCGTGTCCCCCGCATGTTCCCCCCGCTCGCCTTCGCTACCAAAATAAAGGATAGTGGCGTACAAAAGGTCAATTGAAATATTTTTAAATTGTGAGATTGAGTCTCCCGATCGGGTTGAAGCCCGACCCCTGGACTGTTGAAGCCCGACCCCTGGACTGTTGAAGCCCGACCCCTGGACTGGTGAAGCCCGACCCCTGGACTGGTGAAGCCCGACCCCTGGACTGTTGAAGCCCGACCCCTGGACTGTTGAAGCCCGACCCCTGGACTGTTGAAGCCCGACCCCTGGACTATTGAAGCCCGACCCCTGGACTATTGAAGCCCGACCCCTGGACTGTTGAAGCCTGACCCCTGGCGGTCACTCCGAGTCAAAAAATGGCAAAATTTTGATCTTTTTTTTCTTTCTTCAAAATAAAAAAATAAAAAAATAAGAATTTACCTACCGTCCGACCCACTTGAAAAATGTTGGCCCGGGTTACAGTAAACAGACAATTTATTTGGGGTAGCCTTATTAGAAAATGTTTATTTTTGGCAATATATTTATCATATTTAGAAGATTATTTGGATCAGGATTAGGTTTATGTTTAGGAATGATTTATTTGCTTAAGATTAGGTTGTTTTTAACAAATGTTTGGTTTAGACAATGTATTGTTTCACAGGTTAGGATCAGGGTTAGGTTTAGAAACCATTGATTTAGTTGCAATCAGTGCTCTGGGACATAGACTGTGCGACTAGTGCCAACCCTGGACCAAATGCAGATTTTTTAGAGAGTCCCATTAAAAAAATAAGGTGTTTGATATAAAAAAATCTCATACAAAGAGTGAGCTAGACTAGAGCATCCTACAAAGTGACTGTATAAGGGTACTTGGACGTGACACAGAGAGGCGTGTGAAGAGGGCAGTACCTTGGCCCAGAGTGGCTTTATTAGAGTGGCCCGTTTTCCATCTCCCAGAGCTTTTCTGAAACGGACAGCACTCGGGTAAATCTCTGTTATACTGAAGAGAAAACTCAATCAAATACATACTCACATGAAATTATTGGACTTGATATAACAAAGGGCTCGATTCCCATAAATGATGTGGTTATCAGGGCTGCAGGAGAAGCATACGTGTTTACAAAGTGATAAATGTGATAAACTGTTCACCTCGTCATACAAACTTACTAATCTCTTATGGCTTTAGTGTAGAACTTGACAGCCTCCTCATACAGCCGCCTCTGAAAGTATTCGTTACCTTTCTTCTTCATGTCTTCACTTCTCTGAAAAGTTGAAGAAACAAAAAACAGAGTTTTCAGACATGCTAAGCAATCAAATATAAAGCCGTGTTGGGGAGTGATCGGATTAGAAATGCTGCTGCTCAATCTGAGACGGCTAGAGCTGCACAGAAATGTTTGTTTTTAAAAGAACCAAATTTATTAGTAAGTTTATTTCAAAATGATGCAATTCTAATATTTGGGCTTTGTAATCTGGTTAGTTTGCACAGGGTTATTACATTAGGTGGAATTGTTTACTCATGTTTAGGTTTTACACATGTTCCATACTCACTTTTACATTTACAACACATTGAGCATAGTTCTCATATTCACAAGGAATTCTTGATACGTCTGATACTTTCATGATGCTAATCCATACAGTCCATTCTCAATTGACAGAGTCATGATTTATTATTGGTTGTGGATAAGCATCTATACCCAGGCCCACCCTGGGCCCCTCCCACTGTACATGTAAGGACCCGCCCCGTCCGTGCACATCAGGCCCCTCCCACTGTACATGTAAGGACCCGCCCCGTCCGTGCACATCAGGCCCCTCCCGCTGTACATGAAAGAATCTGAGCTACAGATTACCAGTCTATTGGGTCTAGTATGCAAAATGTAATCCTTCTTTAGCTTTCTACTCTACCGTTTTAATTCATGCATGATTATCTTGTCTTTTAAACAGTTCTCTTTGTTGAGTGAAATTGTATAATAAACCTGAACCGACGCCCTTAATCACATGGAGTGGAGTCGAGGGCAGTTTGACTAAGCGACAGAACATAATAAATCATATGCCAAATATTCCACCAAACTATTACAGAACACTAGTCCACCAGGCCAGCATACTTCTGTCACCGTAAGAGGCAGTTACACCCGCCAAGTGCCATTGAAGGGCCTTGAACCCCACTAAACCCGTCGTTTGGCCGAGTAAATTTACTTGAAACATGTGTCCACAGATTTATATTGAAATGGATTTAAATTAGAGCCAATAGGGCTTTTAAAGAGACAATGTGCAAAAATACTTTCAAGTTTCATGTTACATATAAAGAATGACATCAACGCAAGTTTGCTGTGCGATTAGTAGTGATTAATTATATTTCAAGAGGAAGGTTTGAGGAACTGCCACGACAGTCCCTAATCATATTAAGCGCTGCCCCTTCCCTGTCGGGATCTAAGCGCCACAGTCATGTGTGATAGTGAGAGCGGGGGTGGGGCTAATTGTGCTTCAGCAGCTGTATGGAACAGTTTCTTTAATGTGTACATCCCACATGTGTGGACACAAGATGCATGAAAATGTTGTAATACATATGCCAGGTTCCTTGGTGGCGCTGTTGAACAGTAACACTAAGACAATGTGCATGCGCTGAAACTGCCTTGTAAAGTAGAGGAGGGGCAATGGCGCAACCTTCACTAAAGAAGCGTCACGGCGGATCTTTGTCCTCTGGGACCTGGTTTCAAAGTTCAGCTTTTAGACTCCTGAAACGCCCGCTCCCTGTGCAGAATACCTTTCTAGACTTTATCTTCATGCAGACAAGGCCATAGTTTTCATTGGCCTGGTTTTGTCAGTTCAACCGTCTGTAGCACAAAATATAAAAACCCACCTCGTCATTCTATCTTAACTCGACCCTTTTTCACTAATTTTAAGGGAAACTTGGCCTTGCCTTGTAGTCTCAGGCCCACTGCAGACATATTTCATTCCTACCTTGATGAGCGTTTCACTGGGCCGAGCGGTCAGATAGCGCATGGTCTGGTCAAAGTTGAAGGCCAAGGCTTTCACGTACCGAGCATCTGCAACAAAAACCCAGCAGAAACACGTCAGCACATACATGAATGTGGGCCCCATACACATAAGGCCAGGGGTCTCATTTCTAAATCCTTCTGCACTATACGAGGCATTTATAAAACTTCCACTCTCTGCTCAAACTGAGACCCTCCTGTAAGTTCTGCACAAAGTCTGGAGACGTCACTCGTGGAGAGGAGCCGAAGTGAAGAGTTATTAGGAAATATTTGATCCAGGAAATAGTCAGAAAACACATCTTTTAACCTCAAATGAAAATAAATTCAGAGATATGATGACAAAAATAATGTGATCATATGATAAACACTGAGAAGGACCGTTTATTCATCTCATTCTGGACACACAGGGCACACATGAAGCCGAGCACACTCCCTGCCTCTGCCCCTCCCCCTCTGATAATCGACTCATGCTTTGTTAAATCTCATTCATAAGTCACTTTGCACAGCTCTTTCATGGTGTTGTGGAGGTGTTCACGTGCACAGACCCCAGCGGCAGGTGGGATCTGTAAAGCACAAACTGCGTAGTGGACGCCGCACAGTTTTATAAATCAGTAGTTTGCCTCTAGTGGTCACTTAGAGTGTGCACTTGCTCTGCAACATTCCCACACAATCCTTGCCAATCTTTGTCCACCTATTTACACACACACTAGCTCCAATATGTCAAACCTCCGGCAAAATCAGTGCGTAAGCAGCAGGTCTGAGGTCTGAGGTGGCCATGTACTCGAGCTTCAAACAAACAACAAACCACTTTGAACTGCATAAAACGTACTGCCCCATCATTTATTTCTCATTAGGCTGAGCAAAATAATATGTCTGTTTGCTGTAACGCGACCGACCCGGTATGAAACTAGCCGACTGAAAAAAAAAGCAGCATTTTGTTGAAAAAATGTCAAAATATTATATTTTTCAATTATTTCACCGACTTTATGGAGCCATCTGGCACATTTACATTCGGCCCTCAGAGGCGACTGTTGTTGTGATTTTGGCCTTACAAAAATAAATTGAATTGAATTGAATAATTTAAGTTAATATGTATTGTACCTTTTCAAATGAACAAATACACAGATAAATGTTATAAAAAATGTAGAACTGGATGGAAAATGTGATGCATTAAGTAAAATAAAGCAATGGCAATTGGGAGGTTTCAAAAGAAACAATAGGAAGTGAGATTAGCACAAAGGTCAGAAAACAGCTGGGCATGATGAAAACTCAAAGTCAATATTGTGGTATATGCAGTATTTTCATAAGAAAAATTCCTGAGGAAAAATGTGAGGTGCGTCCTAACCGCCACGGCAACCGCCCCGGCGTGTGTCCGTCCTAACCGCCACGGCGTTCGTCCTAACCGCCCCGGCGTGCGTCCGTCCTAACCGCCCTGGCGTGCGTCCTAACCGCCCGTTATGTATTATTGTTTCCTGTATTATTAATATCTGAGCCGGATGGAGGGCTAGGGAGATTTAAATTCAATTTAAAGGGACAATTATGATTATATATATAATATGATTATGGGGGTTTGTGTTGATTTATGCCATTTTGTGTCTAACCCCTATCCTTTGTTAATTGGTTTGCCCAGGGGAGGGGCTAGGGGAGGGGCTAAGGGTTTAAACAGGAGCTCTGCTCATTGTTGAAGGGAGAGAGCTGAGGGGAGCATGTTTGCTGTGAGACCCTGTCACTGTGAGACCCTGTCACTGTGAGACCCTGTCACTGTGAGACCCTGTCACTGTGAGACCAGGCTGCGAAATAGACGGGGGCCCCGGGGCCCATAAGCAGTCAAATCTCCGGTGGGCCCGGGGTTTGAATTAGGAAGGGCCCGCCGTGCCCCTGTATCTAAATTACTCGAAAAAAATCAAGATTTAACTAGTAATTTGGCCATATTCGGGGCATTTTCATCGCTTAAGTTTAGTTTTGACAGACATGCCCACTTCGCAGTCTTCTCGCTTCTCATTGGCCGAGCGGTTTCCGTGATCTAATTTCGATGAAAGCGGGCATCTGATTGGCCGCTGCGTTCGGTTGTACTCGGAAATGCCCGCTCTAATTTTGCCCCAAAAGTGATCTCTAGGTCGGCGGGCGTCAATCTCTACTCAGTCAACAATTCAGTCTTTTTAAAGTTGTTTGCAACAAAAGCTGTAGTTTTGCACATTAGTGACAATGTCAATGTGGAAGTATCCAAGGGCCCCAAGGGCCACGCCCCCTTTGGAGTTGTTAGCATCGGGGCAATGTATATATTAGTTTATTTTGTAGGCTGTGATTTTATATATTCCACAAGATCTCCTTATGTCAAATGCTGTAAACAGTATTTATTTAGTATCTAAGAAACATTATTATATTGAATTAAACAGTTTTAAAGATCATGATCTCTGTAGAAAAAGCTTCAGTTGTAGTCATCTGGACTCAGTTAGAAAAATTTGACGTTTCGACTCTCATCCAAGAGTCATTGTCAATAAGAGAATTTAGGTCGAGAACTCCGATATTTGTACTATTCTGTGGTAAGTCCAGCCCATTGGTCGGAGCCTTCCTGAAGTGGAAAGAGTTGTTTGTTTCAACAGAAACTTACCCTCTTGGTATCTACCGAGCCTATTCAACCCTTTAATGGACTATTAGTCTCCCCTTTGTCTTTGTGAGACCCTGGCTCACTCACCCTGAGTACCTGATTAGCATCTAAATGTCCTGGTCCTCTACCTCTTCAGGGGTTCAATATTCCATTATAAACCACAGGAAGGTTGAATCTTAGCCCTCCATTTCTGTTTAAAGAAGGTTTTTCTTTTTTTAACAAAAATAGCTTCCTTAACTCCTCTTTAAATCTTTTCTCCTGCTTAAAATCTTCACCTCACCGTCTTCAAACGAGTGATTAGAGGCTTCAAGATGAAGATGCACGGCGCTCTGTGGTCCTGAACTAGTATTTATTCTGTGCTGATAGTGAACTAAACAGCCTCTGCACAGGAGACACTATGTAACGTTCTTTAAAACTTTCTTCACTGCATTGGATAGTTTAAACTACCTTGCTCTGTTTTTGAGTCGGCAACTTGTCCTTAGGATGAACCAGTTTTTGTCTTAAAGTGTTCCCTGGTTTAAAATAAACAGGGACTTCATGTCGTCTAAAAATTCTCTGCAGTTTTTCCGATAGGCCAGAGACATAAGGGATAGAAACACCCTTCCTTCTCTGTTCAGTTTCCGGGGTAACCACAGGCTGAGAGGGCATTTCGGACGTGTTTTTCCTCTTGCCCTCTGAGCTGGTGGGCTCCTCTTGCCCTCTGAGCTGGTGGGCACACCTTGAGCTCTGTTGTAAGGTTCTGATCACACCCAGCTTGTGCTGTAGTGGGTGGTTGGAACCAAAGAGCAGATACTGGTCCGTGTGTGTAGGTTTCCTATATACTTCTATTTGGAGTTTCCCGTCCTCTCCTCTGATCGTGGAACAATCAAGAAAGGCCAAGCGATTCTCCTTAGCGTCTTCTCTTGTAAACCTGATATGTGGGTCCACAGCATTGATGTGATCTGAGAAGGCTTCCAACTCTTGTTTGTTGATTGTTACAAAAGTATCATTGACATAGCGACGCCACAGCTTAGGGGCAATGCCTGAGAAGGAGGCCAGTGCCTTCTTCTCAAAGTGCTCCATGTACAGGTTGGCCACTATGGGAGAGACGGGCGAGCCCATGGCACAGCCATGAACCTGTCTGTAAAATTGTCCACGGAATTGAAAGTAAGTGGTGTTCAGACAGATGTCCAACAGTTTGCATATGTGTTCAGGTGTCAGTTTGGTCCTTTCCTGTAGGGTGGTGTCTTCCTGCAGTCTGATCCTCACTGCTGCTACTGCATCAGAGGTCGGGATGCAGGTGAACAGGGACACAACATCATATGAAATCATGAGGTCATATGAAATCATGCGTGTTTTCCACATGATGTACCGAATTCCCCACCAGTGGAGCCAATATAGTTGTTAAATGCTTGGCCACATTGTAAGTGATGGAATCTGTGCTGCACACTATGGGTCTGAGTGGAACATCCTTTTTGTGTATTTTAGGAAGGCCATAAATGCATGGCATGGCTTCCCCAGGATACAGTCTGTAATACAGAGGCCGGTCTATCGCTTCCTCTTTTTCCAGCCTTTGTAAACAGTCTATCACTTTCTTCTTGTAGCCACTGGTGGGATCTCTTTTCAAGCGTTCGTATGTGGTCGTGTCCTCGAGGAGGGTGTGGACTTTGGCTTCGAAATCAGATGCGTTGAGAATCACAGTGCAGCGTCCCTTGTCTGCTGGGAGGATGTTGATGCTGTGATCTTTTTCTAGTGCTGAAAGTGCTTTTCTCTCTTCAGATGTGATATTTGAAGGTGGTGGTTTGGCACTCTTCAGAGTCGCTGTGACACGTAACCTCAGGTCTGCAGCCTCCGATTCAGTCATTTTGTTGTTCCTAATTGCAGTTTCAGTGGCTGTGATGTAGTCCTCTGTAGGGATGTCCAGGGTCTCACAAAGACAAAGGGGAGACTAATAGCCCATTAAAGGGTTGAATAGTCTAGCTCAGTAGACACAAAGAGGGTAAGTTTCTGTTGAAACAAACAACTCTTTCCACTTCAGGAAGGCTCCGCCCAATGGGCTGGACTTACCACAGAATAGTACAAATATCGGAGTTCTCGACCTAAATTCCCTTATTGACAATGACTCTTGGATGAGAGTCGAAACGTCTATTTTTTCTAACTGAGTCCAGATGACTACAACTGAAGCTTTTTCTACTATGGAACACGCCTGGACGAATGAGGGATTACACCAACATCATGATCTCTGGTTTATAGGAATTCAGTATTTGTGCTCTTCCTTCATATCAAATAAAAGTACTTTTTAAAAATTGTTTTACATGCTAATAACGAGGTTTAAAACAACACATTTATCTTGTTCCTATGACGCTGCGATGCCGCGCGCGATTGTGGGCCCCTGAAATTGCTGGGGGGACCCTAACTTGTTTAGGTAGGTGTCACTGTGAGACCCTGTCACTGTGAGACCCTGTCACTGTGAGACCCTGTCACTGTGAGACCCTGTTACTGTGAGACCCTGTCACTGTGAGACCCTGTCACTGTGAGACCCTGTTACTGTGAGACCCTGTCACTGTGAGACCCTGTTACTGTCGCTGCTGTGAGTTTTTTTGGATCCAGTAAATACCTTCTTTGATAGTCATTTTTCCCACTGTAAATATTCTGCCACTGTTTTTGTGACTGGGTGTGAATAAAAATCACCACACATTTTTTTGACTGAGCCATCATTTTTCACGGAAGCTAAAACGAATCCGTGACAAAAAATATAACATTTTCCCTGTGCATTTCTATTACCGATAATTCTTTTATTTTTATTTCGTAACACCCCAAAACCACAACAGCCGTTGCCTTCATGGGAGACAAACCCCACCACAGCCACCACATGTGCAGGTGAACTAGACATTTGAGCCATCACAGTTCAGCATGACAGGATTTATGTGGACGGGAGGGTTTCTTACACTCCGCAAAGATGAGCTGCAGGGCATCGAAGCAGATGTCCAGGTGGCCCAGCTCCAGGACCCGGGGCCGGATGTTGGGCTCTCCGGTGCGCTCCAGCCATTGCAGCGCGTTCTCCAGCACCTCTGGGGAGTGCTGCGGGGACACGCACGGGACACACAGCTTGTGAATTTGTGGAAGAAAAATCGTCATTTCAGTGACTTCATACAATTATATTAAGATGAGATAAGATAAGATATTCCTTTATTGTCCCACATGGGGAAATTTCATTGGTGCAACGCAGGAAGATACAGAGGTAGATACAGAAGAACAGATCACTTATAGGAAGTCTGAAAAACACTTTCAGTAGAAGATCTCCAATAAACAAAAACTCCTATAGACAAATAAATTAATATTGTGGCCTGTATAATAATTCTGAACTAAAGATTAAGACTTACACGAGTTAGTTCAACTGTAGACTTAATGGCGCACTGAGACATTTTCTGGTGGGGAAAGGCTGTTTGGATTCACACATAGTGCTTTGCCAGGAATGTTCCTCATTGTGGCATTCCTTATCTATCTTGCATTTAACCAATCACTGGTCTTTAATTGCAAAACAAAATCATAATTAAAGCCACAAACAGCAGGCCAGGTCTTATCCTTCTGCCTTTTGATGTAGGATGATTGGTTTTAGCTAAAAAGTGGGGCACTGAAGGGCACAACTGGACTTTATTAAGGATTTATTAGACTTGTGCGGGAAACAATGCCTGAATTTCAAATCCTGACATCCACAACTGTGAAAAACATAAGTAGTTGCAAGCTCCTATTTTTTTCAAACGTACACTTATGTACTTTTACGGATCCATTTACAAAAAATAAGAACAGAAAATAAGTGATGTTTTTTTACATTCTCAGCCCCCTTTAACACCATATTGTGGAATATTTCAGGGGAAAAAATAAAATCTCCCAGACAAGCCGATAGCAGACCCCCACCAGACTAGTACTACAGGATGTGGGGCGTGTGCACTGGACTCACCAGAGTAAAGCAGTTGCTGATGAACACCACTTGTTTAGTTTGAGCCTTATGCAGCTGAAAGAGAAAAGCAGTTTAGACTGAGCTCAGACTCTACGGCCGCACTGGGGGCCGCACTGGGGGCCGCGCTGGGGACAGCGCTGTCCCACCAGCGCTGGGGACAGCACTCACAGATCCTTCCACCAGAGCACGCAGGATTGCCTCCAAGATCTCAATCTTGTGGATGTGCCTCAGCGTCACGTCTTTACTGTGGAACCAGAGAGAGAAGAGAGAAGGGTGAGACAAGAGTGGGAGTGTGGGGAGGACAGAAGAAAGACATCATACTCAATGAACATATCACCCATTGAGCATGTTTGAGAATTCTATAAAGCAAAACAGTGTTCTTTTATTGTGGCCAGCCCAAGGCACACCTGAGAGGTGGGATGGATTATTAAGATAAGATAAGATAAGATCATATTAATAGCTCAGCGAGACAAATTTGTAAACAATATTTGAGCGATATGAGTCTTTTATGTATATATAACAAGTTAACGAAGTTCAGCTTATGAAAGATGGGAGCAAAACTCAAGTATTGTGCTTATATTTGAGTTGGGTGTAGGTGAAGAGATGAGAGGCCTACATACTTGGGCTCTACCAGGCCCACTTGAGCGGCCCAGCAGAACACTGAGTTGGCCTCGTTGCGCTGCAGCAGGATAGGCAGCCAGAAGGCACAGACCTTCATCAGATGGCCCGCTTTCTTCCTGTCCGCCACAGAGATCCGGCCCCAGTGCTCAAACACAAGGTCTGAAAAACAATGTACACAACTTTTCAACAGGATGTGCCAAAGGTCACTAAAGGCCATTAGTGTCTGTGTGTGGAAATGTACAAGGTTATTTTTAAATGATAAGAAATCTCAGCTAAAGCCCAAAACACATTACACCATCATTTTCCCAATTTAGGACCAGATTTGCTCAAAATGGTCAAAACATGTTTTTTTCTATTGAAGTTGTAGTGCTGTTAATAACATGGGTCCTTTGGTTACAGTTTTCATTTTTGTCGTTGCCTGGAAACAGGAAAGGCCTAAACAAAGATTAAGTAGGCTGTGTAATGTTAATATTAAAGCGTGCAGCACGTGAGTGTCCCAGTCCGGGCTTTTTACACGGGAAACTGTCTTTCTGCGTTAGCAGTGGGCCTGGGCTGTGTCACAAATGTATTCAAATTTGTGTTCTTCATGGAAAGACGGAGTCACCACAGAGGTCAGCGCTCAGAGCGCTCAGAGCGTTCTGAGCGCGCTGAGCGGTTTGGCATAACCATACTTTCTGGAGGCCAAATCGTCGTGAAACAATATGCAAGTGGTGATGAGGATGATACAGTTGGAGATATCGACAAACTCTGTGAGCTCCATGTCATGAAATCACATGCAGCAGCAGCGATGACGCCTCTGGACTCTCCAAAGTGGACGCTGTTGAAATGTCAACTCCGCTGTTCGTACTCAGAGACTTCGGTGCCAAATTCATAATGTGTTCTTTGACATTCATATTTTACCTGCCTGTCGCCTGTTCAATATATTTCATTTAAAAATCCGTAAACCAAGTAATAAAATAACTGCGGCCTAAGGTTATAGGTGTTATAGCAGTGTCGGTGTTGATAAGGATCAAAATACATCGCTTCTTTCTTCTTTAAGAATACACCCTTTTCAATTTCAGTTTTATGCTTGCAGTGTTTCATGACTAACAACAGAGCTCGGCAACAGCAGCGGCCACAACAATAAGTCACGTGAGTGAGACACAGGAATAATCAAAGCACTTGCAGCCTTTGCCCCAGCGTCTGTTGTGCCTTACCTGAAGTCTGGAGCTTTGTGATGGTAAAGGGCGGGTCCGAATGCTCCTGAGGACAGAAACCAACAGCTCAAAGTTAGCATGGTTTACAGTTAATGTTTAAAATGAGTTGCCCCTATTCAACAATGAATGTATTTGGAAGAGAAAAACAATAATTTAATAAAGAACTTTGTGCCAGTTTGTATTCACAGAATTCAGACCGGTCTCAGCTCAGTTCAAACTACAGGGAGTGTTGTCACGCCGACACAACAAAGTCTAAGTCTAAGACGTACAACTACAGTAGGAGACGGTAATGTAACGGTCAGCACTAGATCATACACTCATAACTCACGGAAGTGACAAATTTGTTCCCGCTGATACAGCTCAGGCAATCATTTTCCACTTCCCACGTAGTATATTTTGTTTTGTGCTTGAATGTTGAGCGCTTTTTGTTTTTGACCAAACCACAAAAAATTAATTTAAAAAATAGGGTTAACCCCTAACCTTTAACCCTAACCTTTAACCCCTAACCTTTAACCCTTAACCTTTAACCCCTAACCTTTAACCCCTAACCTTTAACCCCTAACCAGGCTGCGAAATAGACGGGGGCCCGTGGCCCATAAGCAGTCAAATTTCCGGTGGGCCCGCGGTTTGAATTAGGAAGGGCCCGCCGGGCCCCTGTATCTAAATTACTCGAAAAAAAATCAAGATTTAACTAGTAATTTGGCCATATTTGGGGCATTTTCATCGCTGAAGTTTCGTTTTGACAGACATGCCCACTTCGCAGTCTTCTCGCTTCTCATTGGCCGAGCAGTGTCCGTGATCTAATTTCGATGAAAGCGGGCATCTGATTGGGCGCTGCGTTCGGTTGTACTCGGACATGCCCGGTCTAATTTTGCCCCAAAAGTGATCTCTATGTTGGCGAGCGTCAATCTCTACTCAGTCCAGAATTCAGTCTTTTTAAAGTTGTTTGCAACAAAAGCTGTGTCAATGTGGAAGTATCCAAGGGCCCCAAGGGCCCCGCCCCCTTTGGACTTGTTAGCATCGGGGCAATGTATATATGTTAGTAGTTTATTTTGTAGGGTGTGATTTTATATATTCCACAAGATCTCCTTGTGTCAAATGCTGTAAACAGTATTTATTTTGGATCTAAGAAACATTATTATATTGAATTAAACAGTTTTAAAGATCATGATCTCTGGTTTATAGGGATTCAGTATCTGTGCTCTTCATATCAAATAAAAGATAAAAGTACTTTAAATTGTTTTACATGCTAATAACGAGGTTTAAAACAACACATTTATCTTGTTCTTATGACGCCGCGATGCCGCGCGCGCTTGTGGGCCCCTGAAATTGCTGGGGGGCCCCTAACTTTTTTAGGTAGGGGGCCCCCCTGGCCCTTAACTTTGAAAATCTATTTCTCAGCCTGCTAACCCTTAACCCCTAACCCTAAGTTTTTGTAGTAATTAGTTTTTGGGTTTAAAAATTTAGACACAAAAAAAAATTGCGGGAGTCGAACCCAAAATCTACAGCATGGCACGCCGTGGTTCAAACCGCTGGGCCAATTATTCTGGAAATGTTCTGCTGCAAGACAGAAAATATACCTCGCATGTGACCTGCCCACCACGAGGGCCGCCATATTAGATTCTGTAACTTCCAAATTCGACACTTCCGTGATTTATGAGTGTCTGATCTAGTGCTGACTGTAATGTAACACTTGGATTCCAACCGGAGGAGGAGGAGGAGGAGGAGGAGGAGGAGGAGGAGGAGGAAGCCTATGAGTGTCAAGGTAACAAATTAAACTGAGCAATGTTTGAGGTAAAGCCTCAATCATTGAACGTAAATGTGTTAAAAGTTGGTTTATTTGTTGCCCTTATCGCCCAATAGCCATCAAATGTAAGATTTTTTATAATTGAATAGTCCCACTTTTTTCATAATTCTAGGTCCCAACCGTTCAGAGCTTTTGTGTCTTCACCTGGTCAATTGTAGTTACTTCAGCTACATTGATATGAACTCTTCAGCAGGAGCTGCAGTCTGAGCGGGTTCACGGCAGAGCTTCTGGACAATAAGCTCGAGTCAAAACAACTTCATGGAAAACTTTGAAGCTGACTCTAGTGGGCAAGTGTCTGAGCTCGCAACTATTCTAAGCAATCTTATTTGTCGTTTGCATTCCAGTTTTTTTAAAGTTAATGTTGAGTTAAATCTGGTTGAATTGTGCGTTGACTACTGGTAGCTAATGGCTAATGCTATCCCCCATTTTTTGTAATCAAAGTAAATGACAATCTTTTGTATGAAACAGTTCTACGGTGTATCTACGGAAGTCCATATCATGCCATTTCTTTCATTGTGAAACTTTATGGTTTAATGAATATAGTGTACAATGATGGAGATGGTAAACGGGATAGAAATGACTAATGTCTTGAAAACAGTGCTGGTCAGTGGTCTGTCGTGAGATGTTTGTATAAATATAACAGTCTTCGAAGTATAATACTGTATCACATAGAATATATTATTCTTAATCACTCGGGCTGTGGTGGTTAAACCATTTCCCTTGCGGTAACTTAGCGTGGCGCAGCACAGCAGTTTGCGGTGTGGCCCATAGGCCCATAAATTGAGGCAGGCATAAGTGACAGCCGTGGGTTGCCAGGCCTTGGTCTAAATGATTTCAGCATTATAACACTGCCTTCACCCATTAGCTAAAACTGTACGGATTTTCATTACATACCAAAATTGTGAATAAAATGGTGTATTATGATACAGTGCTCAGGCTGCGGTTATTTTATCACTTGGTTTACGGATCCGCCGCACTTAGATTATTGATTTCTACAATATAAATAAAATCAATTATCATAATTGTTTTTCCTTTAAGTACCGCCAACAGCGCAAAATAGCATTAAATGAAATATAAAAAGCCAAAATCCTGCGGGAGTCTGTGACGGAGCGGCGGCGTCCAGTGCGCGGTCCGCGGAGAAGACGCGCGCCCCCGTTTCCCTGTCTGCTGCGCGCCAAAATTATATTTATGTATTTTTTTTTATCGCCCCTGCGACGAGTTGGCCACTATCCAGGGTGTACCCCGTCTAAGGCCCAAATTCACTGGGATAGGCTCCAGTCACCTGCGACCCCGAAAGGGAACAAGCGGTAGAAAATGAATGAAAATTATATTTATATTTCGTCCGCCTGTTCAATACATTTCATTTAAAAATACGTAAACCAAGTAATAAAATAACTGCGGCCTAACTGGTAATACATTTAAATGAGCATGTCTTCCATGATTCCATTAAAAGGTGGAATGGACGATTTTTTGGCCCAAATCTGAGTCTCATTTCCTCGTGGCGTGGACTGCCGATTAGTCCTGCCGTTCACCTGCAGCCTCGTGCGGCTCGTCCCCACGAGCAGCACGTTTCCCTGTGTCTAAGCGCATGGATCTATCATGATATAGTTCCCTCAGTGTACAGGACAAAATGAAGACAGAGAAAGACTGTTCGAGCTCAGAAGAGACGGAAATCTACGGAGACGAGAGATGCGATGCGATCCGTCGTGCTAATAAACAAACGCACGTGTGGCATCGAGGCTTTTTTGTGCGTCCGCACGGGGGTGAGTGCTCATGCACACTTGAGCGTGAGTTCTCAAAACAGCAAGAAATTGTCCATTACGCCTTTAAGTTTTGGGTAGCCAATATTCATATTTCTTGATGGTGGATAGGCTTATACACCATGTAATAGTGTGTTTAGACTTATACACCATGTAATAGTGTGTTTAGACTTATACACCATGTAATAGTGTGTTTAGACTTATACACCATGTAATAGTGTGTTTAGACTTATACACCATGTAATAGTGTGTTTAGACTTATACACCATGTAATAGTGTGTTTAGACTTATACACCATGTAATAGTGTGTTTAGACTTATACACCATGTAATAGTGTGTTTAGACTTATACACCATGTAATAGTATGTTTAGACTTATAACACCATGTAATAGTATGTTTATGGTGCATGTACCTTTGGAAATAATGAAGGTACGTTAAACCATCCTTGGAGGAAATACATTATTATAAACATATTTACCATCCCTTTAAAACAGTCTGGGGAGAACACTGATAATTCATATCTTCGATCGTGTGATGGTTCTGTGTTTTTTAGAAACTCGTTACAGGTGATTAACTCTTCGCTCTGAGGGTGGCCAACATCACTGCATTTAGCATGTTTAGCCAGCATGAGCTAGCATGATTTCATAAAGGCTTAAATGCTGTGATTTTAAACATTGCTATTTTACATATCAACCAATAAAATAGCACAATATTGTCTGATTAAAATGTTCTCTTTGTTATCATTTGATTCCAGTGACATTGAACCCTCCCGGGCTGAGGCTCACCGTACGCCACAAGAGGGCGGTTTTGTGATGCTCTCCCATGTACATGTATTTTACTCAGAAGCTCCAAAAACACATATATTGTGCTATATACATTATATTTTTAATTAATGCATAATTCAGACGTAATTAAGATCTTTCTGTTTCTTCCACTGTTGAGACGCTTCGATCAATCAGCGTTTCAGCAAGAGCCTTTCCAGACTCATTCATGTGAAGAACTGGGCGACACAGATGGATCTGGAGTGAGTCACTAAACTCATTGTGCGGGTATCGGATCGATATCGCAGTAGTATTACTTGGTACACTGCTCAGAAGCGCTGCTGTGAAGTCGCTCGGACTTGGACTACAGAAGCATCAGCTTCAGCAGAACAATATTCACCAGGTGATAACAAATATTACATTTGATGGAAATTACGTGATGACATAATAATTAACCAGATCGAATGATTCTCAATAACAGTATTAACACATTTACTTTCAATGATTAAGCATTAATCAGTTTCACTGTTACTTTGACCCCGCCCCCGTACTGCAGAACGGGGGCGGGGCCTCTTAGTGTGACCCCCATACTCACAATATCATCGTAGCTGTCGTCTTCACAGCCCTCACAGTCACAGTCTGTGTCAGAGTCCGACATGTTCAGCTTCAGCACCTGGAAAGGAAAAGAACACAGACTCAGCCCCCGGTCCTGTGGTGGGCACACACACACACACACACAACACACACACACACACACACACAACACACAAACAACACACACAACCTACAACACACACACAAACACACGACCTACAACACACACACAACACACACACGCACAACACACTCACACAACACGCACGCACAACACACACAAAAACACACACACTCAACACGCACAACACACACACGCACAACACACACAAACACACGCACAACACACACACGCACAAAACACACAAAAACACACGCACAACACACACACACAACACACGCACAAACACACGCACAAACTCACTAACACACAAACTACACACACAATGATGATCTACTTGCTGCATTACTTTTGAGGCACATATTCAGCTGTAATAGTGAGGACCAGGCGTGATAATCCAGCACTGAGCCAACAGTTGAAGCCGTTGGCAGTAAAATAAGATAAGGTCATGAAGTCATATTAACTTGATGTTACTAGTAACTACTTTTTAACTAAATGGATAAACAAATATGATACAAACATATAGCCTAATCTAGCCTAAGCCTATTAACATTAGTTACTTAATCAAAAAGGCAGTTTTGTCAAATTTAAAATGAAAATAAACTATATCCATGGGTTTTGGAATGATAAGAAATGAGGTCGTTTGCCACACTGATTAAATTTAAAACTATTTAACTTACATTTTTGAAGGTGAAAATGTCCTCAAAATGTTATAAACAGGACAATGAAGCCCATGTATGACTCTGAATGTTTCTTTCATGGCTCAGGAGTGCAAGTGTCATTGTACATTTGATAAGAGCAGCACGGCTCTGTTCACGAGGGTAGATCACACTTTATATGAAGCTACTCTCCAAAGACTGCACTACAGCCTTGTCCTCACGGCCTACGGGCCTCAGCACCACCTTCTACTAGTCTGACAGTCTCCTTGAAAGGTGTCCAGGAGGCGACACAATGACCACTGACCGTCCACTGAAACAGCCGGTGCCAGTAATAGAGCCTTCTGAGCCAACAACCGCTCATGTGTTTATGGTTTTTATTTTTATACATCGTTTTATTGAGAAAGAGCATCATGAAGTGCATAAAACATGGGTCTTATTTTGACCATATCTTATTGCACTTCCATGGCTTGAACTCATGAAGGATCAACTAAACCACAGAGCCAAGTCCATTATCATATCACAAACTTCTTCACTGTCATAACTTAGTATGAAATAAAAGATTTAAATAAAATGAAATAGATATAGAAATAAGGTAAGAAATATAAATAAGATGAAATAAAAGTCATATGTGCAATTACTGTGAAATTCATGTGCAATCCATGTGCCGTCGTGACACATATTCATGTGCAATTACTGTCGTGATCACATGCAATGGTATTTATGTATTTATTTATTTATTTATGTATTTATTTATTTATGTATTTGTCTATGGGAGTTTTTGTTTATAAGAGATCTTCTACTGAGAGTGTTTTTCAAACTTCCTATAAGTGATCTGTTCTTTTCTTCTGTATCTACCTCTGTATCTACCTGCGTTGCAACAATGAAATTTCCCCATGTGGGACAATAAAGGAATATCTTATCTTAAGATTTAAATACACATTGCATAAACAAATAACACCCACAGATCTCCCACTAGCAGTGAAATAAGACCAACAGGGGACACGGCAGGCTTCTCCGGTCCCCTCTCTCTGGTCCACTCTCTGGTCCACTCTCTGGTCCACTCTCTTGTCCTCTCTCTTGTCTTCTCTCTTGTCTTCTCTCTTGTCCTCTCTCTTGTCCTCTCTCCGGTCCTCTCCCTTGTCCTCTCCCTTGTCTTCTCCCTTGTCCTCTCCCTTGTCCTCTCCCTTGTCCTCTCTCTGGTCCAGGACAGGACCTTGTGGTTGTTTACGTGTCCACACAGCCATGTGCTCATGGGTAAACAGGACACGTAGACAACACTCAGCACTCGAGACTAGAAACATATGTATAGCGCTTTAAATGAACTAAAGAGTGAAATGTGTCATGTCTTCACGTTGGTTTAGTCACGTTATAGTGCGAGATAAAGCCCCGCGCTCCCGAGCGGGTTCAACGCGGGAGGCTAGCTAGCTAACGTTGCTACGAGAGTTGTCTCCGCGGACACGCAGAGCCCGCGGCGGCTCAACAGTTTGTCCCCTGGAGCTCCGCGGGGACACGGGCCAACACACTGACCTGTGCCTGACCCGTCCGCAGCGTTCTGTGGGTTTAAGTGCCGCTTCTGTCCGCCACTGGAGCGCGCGCAGGAGCTGGAGCTAGTGACGACGTTACATCCGGGTCCTCCACAACGGTTGGGAATATATGGATTTTCTCTGTTTGACGCGCATTTTCTGTCTCTTAAGTTACTGAAGCAACACGTGGCACTTCCCGTCAGAAAACAGGCGGAAAAGTGTCCGCGTCCGGCGCCAAACTCACACTCAGCAGGGTCCACGCACCTCCAGAGTACCCGGATGTGGCCCAAAGAAAAGAAGCGACGGAGTTGTTGGAGTAGAACCCATGGATCTATTATATTAGGCAGAACCGGAGTAGAACCCATGGATCTATTATATTAGGCAGAACCGGAGTAGAACCCATGGATCGGTCGTAATCCTGGACGGGTCTCAGAGGTGAGACTCCTATTTTACTGATGGATCCAGGGACAACAAATGGAAAAGTGGGGTTTGGTGTATTTATGTTTCTCAAGTTGAGTACAGGTCGTCTCCGCGTTTGCCTGATGCATTAGTGTTTTTTCAGCAGAATAAATAGCTATTTAAGTGCTTTGTGATGGATGGAGGAAGCTGGAGTTGATGGTGTGATGTTCAGGCTTGTTTCAGGCTTAAGAGGGCGAAAGAAGACCACCATCGGGCCATGTCCCGCATGTCGTGGTCTATTCTCGCTCGTGTTATTGTTTTCTTCCGGGATGTTGGGTCCTGCGCGCCCCCTGGTGGCAGAACGTGAGTGCAGCAGGCGAGAGCGAGGTCCGTTTTGCACGTTATCTTCCACTTTATGAACTGTGAGGACATGTGACCGTGAGGACATGTGACCGTGGCACTGTGAGGACATGTGACCGTGGAACTGTGAGGACATGTGACCGTGCAACTGTGAGGACATGTGACCGTGGAACTGTGAGGACATGTGACCGTGGAACTGTGAGGACATGTGACCGTGGAGCTGTGAGGACATGTGACCGTGGCACTGTGAGGACATGTGACCGTGGCACTGCGAGGACATGTGACCGTGGAGCTGTGAGGACATGTGACCGTGGAGCTGTGAGGACATGTGACCGTGGCACTGTGAGGACATGTGACCGTGGCACTGTGAGGACATGTGACCGTGGAACTGTGAGGACATGGAACTGTGAGGACATGTGACCGTGGCACTGTGAGGACACGTGACCGTGGAACTGTGAGGACATGTGACCGTGAGGACACGTGGCACTGTGAGGACGTGTGACCGTGAGGACATGTGACCGTGGCACCGTGAGGACATGTGACCGTGGCACCGTGAGGACATGTGACGTGGAACCGTGAGGACATGTGACCGTGGCACTGTGAGGACATGTGACCGTGGCACTGTGAGGACATGTGACCGTGGCACTGTGAGGACATGTGACCGTGAGGACATGTGACCGTGGAACTGTGAGGACATGTGACCGTGCAACTGTGAGGACATGTGACCGTGGAACTGTGAGGACATGTGACCGTGGAACTGTGAGGACATGTGACCGTGGAGCTGTGAGGACATGTGACCGTGGCACTGTGAGGACATGTGACCGTGGCACTGCGAGGACATGTGACCGTGGAACTGTGAGGACATGTGACCGTGGAGCTGTGAGGACATGTGACCGTGGCACTGTGAGGACATGTGACCGTGGCACTGTGAGGACATGTGACCGTGGAACTGTGAGGACATGGAACTGTGAGGACATGTGACCGTGGCACTGTGAGGACACGTGACCGTGAGGACACGTGGCACTATGAGGACACGTGGCACTGTGAGGACGTGGAACTGTGAGGACGTGTGACCGTGGCACTGTGAGGACGTGTGACCGTGAGGACATGTGACCGTGGCACCGTGAGGACATGTGACCGTGGCACTGTGAGGACATGTGACCGTGGCACTGTGAGGACATGTGACCGTGCAACTGTGAGGACATGTGACCGTGCAACTGTGAGGACATGTGACCGTGGAACTGTGAGGACATGTGACCGTGCAACTGTGAGGACATGTGACCGTGGAACTGTGAGGACATGTGACCGTGGAGCTGTGACGACATGTGACCGTGGAACTGTGAGGACATGTGACCGTGGAGCTGTGAGGACATGTGACCGTGGCACTGCGAGGACATGTGACCGTGGCACTGCGAGGACATGTGACCGTGGCACTGTGAGGACATGTGACCGTGGAACTGTGAGGACATGTGACCGTGAGGACATGTGACCGTGGCACTGTGAGGACGTGTGACCGTGGCACTGTGAGGACGTGTGACCGTGGCACTGTGAGGACACGTGACCGTGAGGACATGTGACCGTGGCACTGTGAGGACATGTGACGTGGAACTGTGAGGACATGTGACCGTGGAACTGTGAGGACATGTGACCGTGGCACTGTGAGGACATGTGACCGTGGAACTGTGAGGACATGTGACCGTGGCACTGTGAGGACATGTGACCGTGGAACTGTGAGGACATGTGACCGTGCAACTGTGAGGACATGTGACCGTGGAACTGTGAGGACATGTGACCGTGCAACTGTGAGGACGTGACCGTGGAACTGTGAGGACATGTGACCGTGGAGCTGTGAGAACATGTGACCGTGGCGCTGTGAGGACATGTGACCGTGGCACTGCGAGGACATGTGACCGTGGAACTGTGAGGACATGTGGCCGTGGAGCTGTGAGGACATGTGACCGTGGCACTGTGAGGACATGTGACCGTGGCACTGCGAGGACATGTGACCGTGGCACTGAGGACATGTGACCGTGGAACTGTGAGGACATGTGACCGTGGAACTGTGAGGACATGGAACTGTGAGGACATGTGACCGTGGCACTGTGAGGACACGTGACCGTGAGGACACGTGGCACTGTGAGGACGTGTGACCGTGGCACTGTGAGGACGTGTGACCGTGAGGACATGTGACCGTGGCACCGTGAGGACATGTGACCGTGGCTCCGTGAGGACATGTGACCGTGGAACCGTGAGGACATGTGACCGTGGAATTGTGAGGACATGTGACCGTGGCACTGTGAGGACATGTGACTGTGAGGACATGTGACCGTGAGGACATGTGACCGTGGCACTGTGAGAACATGTGACCGTGAGGACATGTGACCGTGGCACTGTGAGGACGTGTGACCGTGGCACTGTGAGGACGTGTGACCGTGGCACTGTGAGGACGTGTGACCGTGGCACTGTGAGGACACGTGACCGTGGAACTGTGAGGACATGTGACCGTGGCACTGTGAGGACATGTGACCGTGAGGACATGTGACCGTGGCACTGTGAGGACATGTGACCGTGAGGACATGTGACCGTGGAACTGTGAGGACATGTGACGTGGAACTGTGAGGACATGTGACCGTGGAACTGTGAGGACATGTGACCGTGGCACTGTGAGGACATGTGACCGTGGAACTGTGAGGACATGTGACCGTGAGGACATGTGACCGTGGCACTGTGAGGACATGTGACCGTGGAACTGTGAGGACATGTGACCGTGCAACTGTGAGGACGTGACCGTGGAACTGTGAGGACATGTGACCGTGGAGCTGTGAGGACATGTGACCGTGGCACTGTGAGGACATGTGACCGTGGCACTGCGAGGACATGTGACCGTGGAACTGTGAGGACATGTGACCGTGGAGCTGTGAGGACATGTGACCGTGGCACTGCGAGGACATGTGACCCTGGCACTGTGAGGACATGTGACCGTGGAACTGTGAGGACATGGAACTGTGAGGACATGTGACCGTGGCACTGTGAGGACACGTGACCGTGAGGAAACGTGGCACTGTGAGGACACGTGGCACTGTGAGGACACGTGGCACTGTGAGGACGTGTGACCGTGGCACTGTGAGGACGTGTGACCGTGAGGACATGTGACCGTGGCACCGTGAGGACATGTAACTGTGGCACCGTGAGGACATGTGACCGTGGAACCGTGAGGACATGTGACCGTGGAACTGTGAGGACATGTGACCATGGCACTGTGAGGACATGTGACTGTGAGGACATGTGACCGTGGCAATGTGAGGACATGTGTCCGTGAGGACATGTGACCGTGGCACTGTGAGGACGTGTGACCGTGGCACTGTGAGGACGTGTGACCGTGGCACTGTGAGGACGTGTGACCGTGGCACTGTGAGGACGTGTGACCGTGGCACTGTGAGGACACGTGACCGTGAGGACATGTGACCGTGGCACTGTGAGGACATGTGACCGTGGAACCGTGAGGACATGTGACCGTGGAACTGTGAGGACATGTGACCGTGGCACTGTGAGGACATGTGACCGTGAGGACATGTGACCGTGGCACTGTGAGGACATGTGACCGTGGCACTGTGAGGACATGTGACCGTGGCACTGTGAGGACATGTGACCGTGGAACTGTGAGGACATGTGACCGTGGAACTGTGAGGACATGTGACCGTGGCACTGTGAGGACATGTGACCGTGAGGACATGTGACCGTGGCACTGTGAGGACATGTGACCGTGAGGACATGTGACCGTGGAACTGTGAGGACATGTGACGTGGAACTGTGAGGACATGTGACCGTGGAACTGTGAGGACATGTGACCGTGGCACTGTGAGGACATGTGACCGTGGAACTGTGAGGACATGTGACCGTGAGGACATGTGACCGTGGCACTGTGAGGACATGTGACCGTGGAACTGTGAGGACATGTGACCGTGCAACTGTGAGGACATGTGACCGTGCAACTGTGAGGACGTGACCGTGGAACTGTGAGGACATGTGACCGTGGAGCTGTGAGGACATGTGACCGTGGCACTGTGAGGACATGTGACCGTGGCACTGCGAGGACATGTGACCGTGGAACTGTGAGGACATGTGACCGTGGAGCTGTGAGGACATGTGACCGTGGCACTGCGAGGACATGTGACCGTGGCACTGTGAGGACATGTGACCGTGGAACTGTGAGGACATGGAACTGTGAGGACATGTGACCGTGGCACTGTGAGGACACGTGACCGTGAGGACACGTGGCACTGTGAGGACACGTGGCACTGTGAGGACGTGTGACCGTGGCACTGTGAGGACGTGTGACCGTGGCACTGTGAGGACGTGTGACCGTGGCACTGCGAGGACATGTGACCGTGGAGCTGTGAGGACATGTGACCGTGGCACTGTGAGGACATGTGACCGTGGCACTGTGAGGACATGTGACCGTGGCACTGCGAGGACATGTGACCGTGGCACTGTGAGGACATGTGACCGTGGCACTGTGAGGACATGTGACCGTGGAACTGTGAGGACATGGAACTGTGAGGACATGTGACCGTGGCACTGTGAGGACATGTGACCGTGGCACTGTGAGGACATGTGACCGTGGCACTGTGAGGACGTGTGACCGTGGCACTGTGAGGACGTGTGACCATGGCACTGTGAGGACACGTGACCGTGAGGACATGTGACCGTGGAACTGTGAGGACATGTGACCGTGGAACTGTGAGGACATGTGACCGTGGAACTGTGAGGACATGTGACCGTGGCACTGTGAGGACATGTGACCGTGGAACTGTGAGGACATGTGGCCGTGAGGACATGTGACCGTGGCACTCTGAGGACATGTGACCGTGGCACTGTGAGGACATGTGACCGTGGAACTGTGAGGACATGTGACCGTGGAACTGTGAGGACATGTGACCGTGGAACTGTGAACATGTGACCGTGGAGCTGTGAGGACATGTGACCGTGGCACTATGAGGACATGTGACCGTGGCACTGCGAGGACATGTGACCGTGGAACTGTGAGGACATGTGACCGTGGAGCTGTGAGGACATGTGACCGTGGCACTGTGAGGACATGTGACCGTGGCACTGCGAGGACATGTGACCGTGGCACTCTGAGGACATGTGACCGTGGCACTGTGAGGACATGGAACTGTGAGGACATGTGACCGTGGCACTGTGAGGACACGTGACCTTGAGGACACGTGGCACTGTGAGGACATGGAACTGTGAGGACGTGTGACCGTGGCACTGTGAGGACGTGTGACCGTGAGGACATGTGACCGTGGCACCGTGAGGACATCTGACCGTGGCACTGTGAGGACATGTGACCGTGGCACTGTGAGGACATGTGACCGTGGAACTGTGAGGACATGTGACCGTGCAACTGTGAGGACATGTGACCGTGCAACTGTGAGGACATGTGACCGTGGAACTGTGAGGACATGTGACCGTGCAACTGTGAGGACATGTGACCGTGGAACTGTGAGGACAGGTGACCGTGGAGCTGTGAGGACATGTGACCGTGGCACTGTGAGGACATGTGACCGTGGCACTGCGAGGACATGTGACCGTGGAACTGTGCGGACATGTGACCGTGGAGCTGTGAGGACATGTGACCGTGGCACTGTGAGGACATGTGACCGTGGCACTGCGAGGACATGTGACCGTGGCACTGCGAGGACATGTGACCGTGGCACTGTGAGGACATGTGACCGTGGCACTGTGAGGACATGTGACCGTGGAACGGTGAGGACATGGAACTGTGAGGACATGTGACCGTGGCACTGTGAGGACACGTGACCGTGAGGACACGTGGCACTGTGAGGACACGTGGCACTGTGAGGACGTGGAACTGTGAGGACGTGTGACCGTGGCACTGTGAGGACGTGTGACCGTGAGGACATGTGACCGTGGCACCGTGAGGACATGTGACCGTGGCACCGTGAGGACATGTGACGTGGAACCGTGAGGACATGTGACCGTGGAACCGTGAGGACATGTGACCGTTGAACTGTGAGGACATGTGACCGTGGCACTGTGAGGACATGTGACCGTGAGGACATGTGACCGTGGCACTGTGAGGACATGTGACCGTGAGGACATGTGACCGTGGCACTGTGAGGACATGTGACCGTGAGGACATGTGACCGTGGCACTGTGAGGACGTGTGACCGTGGCACTGTGAGGACATGTGACCGTGGCACTGTGAGGACACGTGACCGTGAGGACATGTGACCGTGGCACTGTGAGGACATGTGACCGTGGAACTGTGAGGACATGTGACGTGGAACTGTGAGGACATGTGACCGTGGAACTGTGAGGACATGTGACCGTGGAGCTGTAAGGACATGTGACCCTGGCACTGTGAGGACATGTGACCGTGGCACTGCGAGGACATGTGACCGTGGCACTGCGAGGACATGTGACCGTGGCACTGCGAGGACATGTGACCGTGCAACTGTGAGGACATGGAACTGTGAGGACATGTGACCGTGGCACTGTGAGGACACGTGACCGTGGAACTGTGAGGACATGTGACCGTGGAGCTGTGAGGACATGTGACCGTGGCACTGTGAGGACATGTGACCGTGGCACTGCGAGGACATGTGACCGTGGAACTGCGAGGACATGTGACCGTGGAGCTGTGAGGAAATGTGACCGTGCAACTGTGAGGACATGTGACCGTGGCACTGTGAGGACATGTGACCGTGGCACTGTGAGGACATGTGACCGTGGAACTGTGAGGACATGGAACTGTGAGGACATGTGACCGTGGCACTGTGAGGACATGTGACCGTGGCACTGTGAGGACATGTGACTGTGGAACCGTGAGGACATGTGACCGTGGCACTGTGAGGACATGTGACCGTGGCACTGTGAGGACATGTGACCGTGGCACTCTGAGGACATGTGACCCTGAGGACATGTGACCGTGGAACTGTGAGGACATGTGACCGTGGCACTGTGAGGACATGTGACCGTGGCACTGTGAGGACATGTGACCGTGGAACTGTGAGGACATGTGACCGTGGCACTGTGAGGACATGTGACCGTGGCACTGTGAGGACATGTGACCGTGGCACTCTGAGGACATGTGACCGTGAGGACATGTGACCGTGGAACTGTGAGGACATGTGACCCTGGCACTGCGAGGACATGTGACCGTGGAACTGTGAGGACATGTGACCTTGGAGCTGTGAGGACATGTGACCGTGGCACTGTGAGGACATGTGACCGTGGCACTGTGAGGACATGTGACCGTGGCACTGCGAGGACATGTGACCGTGGCACTGTGAGGACATGTGACCGTGGCACTGTGAGGACATGGAACTGTGAGGACATGTGACCGTGGCACTGTGAGGACACGTGACCGTGAGGACACGTGGCACTGTAAGGACACGTGGCACTGTGAGGACATGGAACTGTGAGGACGTGTGACCGTGGCACTGTGAGGACGTGTGACCGTGAGGACATGTGACCGTGGCACCGTGAGGACATGTGACCGTGGCACTGTGAGGACATGTGACCGTGGAACTGTGAGGACATGTGACCGTGCAACTGTGAGGACATGTGACCGTGGAACTGTGAGGACATGTGACCGTGCAACTGTGAGGACATGTGACCGTGGAACTGTGAGGACATGTGACCGTGGCACTGTGAGGACATGTGACCGTGGCACTGCGAGGACATGTGACCGTGGAACTGTGCGGACATGTGACCGTGGAGCTGTGAGGACATGTGACCGTGGCACTGTGAGGACATGTGACCGTGGCACTGCGAGGACATGTGACCGTGGCACTGCGAGGACATGTGACCGTGGCACTGTGAGGACATGTGACCGTGGCACTGTGAGGACATGTGACCGTGGAACGGTGAGGACATGGAACTGTGAGGACATGTGACCGTGGCACTGTGAGGACACGTGACCGTGAGGACACGTGGCACTGTGAGGACACGTGGCACTGTGAGGACGTGGAACTGTGAGAACGTGTGACCGTGGCACTGTGAGGACGTGTGACCGTGAGGACATGTGACCGTGGCACCGTGAGGACATGTGACCGTGGCACCGTGAGGACATGTGACGTGGAACCGTGAGGACATGTGACCGTGGAACCGTGAGGACATGTGACCGTTGAACTGTGAGGACATGTGACCGTGGCACTGTGAGGACATGTGACCGTGAGGACATGTGACCGTGGCACTGTGAGGACATGTGACCGTGAGGACATGTGACCGTGGCACTGTGAGGACATGTGACCGTGAGGACATGTGACCGTGGCACTGTGAGGACGTGTGACCGTGGCACTGTGAGGACGTGTGACCGTGGCACTGTGAGGACACGTGACCGTGAGGACATGTGACCGTGGCACTGTGAGGACATGTGACCGTGGAACTGTGAGGACATGTGACGTGGAACTGTGAGGACATGTGACCGTGGAACTGTGAGGACATGTGACCGTGGAGCTGTAAGGACATGTGACCCTGGCACTGTGAGGACATGTGACCGTGGCACTGCGAGGACATGTGACCGTGGCACTGCGAGGACATGTGACCGTGGCACTGCGAGGACATGTGACCGTGCAACTGTGAGGACATGGAACTGTGAGGACATGTGACCGTGGCACTGTGAGGACACGTGACCGTGGAGCTGTGAGGACATGTGACCGTGGCACTGTGAGGACATGTGACCGTGGCACTGCGAGGACATGTGACCGTGGAATTGTGAGGACATGTGACCGTGGAGCTGTGAGGACATGTGACCGTGCAACTGTGAGGACATATGACCGTGGCACTGTGAGGACATGTGACCGTGGCACTGTGAGGACATGTGACCGTGGAGCTGTGAGGACATGGAACTGTGAGGACATGTGACCGTGGCACTGTGAGGACATGTGACCGTGGCACTGTGAGGACATGTGACTGTGGAACTGTGAGGACATGTGACCGTGGCACTGTGAGGACATGTGACCGTGGCACTGTGAGGACATGTGACCGTGGCACTCTGAGGACATGTGACCCTGAGGACATGTGACCGTGGAACTGTGAGGACATGTGACCGTGGCACTGTGAGGACATGTGACCGTGGAACTGTGAGGACATGTGACCGTGGCACTCTGAGGACATGTGACCCTGAGGACATGTGACCGTGGAACTGTGAGGACATGTGACCGTGGCACTGTGAGGACATGTGACCGTGGAACTGTGAGGACATGTGACCGTGGCACTCTGAGGACATGTGACCGTGAGGACATGTGACCGTGGAACTGTGAGGACATGTGACCCTGGCACTGCGAGGACATGGCCTTGACTAACCCTCAGACACGGTCACTTTGGTCACATGTGTCTGAGTTCGAGGCCTGTGTGGGACGAGGCTAGTTTTTGTGTCAATAACTGCACTGTCCTCGGATTTTGCTGCTTTTCTAAGTAAGATGATAAAAGCACAAATAAATGTAAAAATCCTTGCGTTCATCCATATTATCTAGTTCAATATTCATATTAATCTAGAAACACAGTTTCATCAATAATACACACAACTAAAATGCAAAGTTAGTTTATTGGCAACCATAGCACTTGGTTCGAACACTGTGGATGGGGTAGTACTGAACCAAACCTTTAGATGTCACTCTGGAGTGTTTCAACGCCTCGAAACATTGAGTTCAAATGCTTTGCTGTTTCATGAGGCTACACTTTGCCTTTCACTATTGTTTATTAGCTCCACTGGTAGCATTGATCCGTGGTGTTGTGTTCTGCCTTCTGTGCGGACGTGACATCATTGCAATTGTTCATCTCCGTCAAATCCACGCCGACCTCTCCGAAGCACAGAGCGGCCAGTTGCAAAGCTTACAGCTGCCGTGTGCTTCAGGAGGTCTTTGACGGAGAAGCCTAAACCAGCCTTTACGCCTCATTCGCACCGCAAAGCTTTCGTCGCTCATCAACGCGCCTCATTCAATGTGTCTGTACCTCATGCCAGCGCCACATTGGGTTTAAACTACTACTATCTCAGAATTAAAACAGAAAAAAAAAATATATATATATATATATATATATATATATATAATAATTTGGAGATGGGCCGCGGGGCGGATCAGATCGTTTGGCGGGCCTGATCTGGCCCCCAGGCCTTAAGTTGAATAGCCCTGGTCTATAAGTTGGAGAGACTTGGGGGCAGCATGGTGTTTCTGTGGGGACCGCCCATGAGGGAGCTGTAGGGCCAGATCTGTTTTGATCAGAAATGAAACAGGCTGGAGTTCTGCTCCTCCTCACTCTTCATCTCATCTGTCACTTTTATATAATCACAGATGGTCCAAACGAGACAGAAAAGGCCCAGATTGTTGCACAATACAGACAGCATAAGTAATATATGACCTTGGTGTGCTAAAAGTCCATTTAACCTTAGATCAAGAGCAAGCTCAGACTTTATTGTGAGCTCATTATCTTTTGCTTTGGTGATGTGTGTGAGAGGGACAGAAGCATTCACAACCTTTTACTTTGTTTTATTCAGAGCCACGCTTCAAAGAATCGTGAGATCTGTCCGTGACGCTGCGACCTGACGCGGCCTCTCTGTTCTCGGGCTCCAGGAGTGTTCAGGTTGATTCCAGGCTCTTTCTCCATCCTTCAGCTCCAGCCTGCTCTCACAGACAATCCAGGTGCTTAAACAAGCCTAAAGGCTGGTGCATGCTTCTCTGTCAAACCCACGCGGAGCAGCGTTCTGGACGGCTTGTGCGTCGGGGAGGTGTGCAGGGATTTGACGGAGAAGCCTTGACCAGCCTTAATGGTACAACTGTAATGCTGTTTAATGCTCTGTGCGGTGCATATAACACACAGTTTAACGCTGAGTGCTGCAGACAGAATGACCACCGTGTCCAGCAGAGCGGCCCTGGGCAGCCGGGTTTTAGCCCAGAGGAACCAGGCGGCCGTGGCGGTCGGAGCCTGGGTGGAGAGCGGCACGGAGCTGTGGAAGCACCCGTCTGTGAGTAATGGAGCTGCCATTAACCCAATAATCATGAGCAGTGGACAATTGAAAAAACCAAAGAGAGAGGCAAACATATGACAAGTTTTCATCTTCATGTTTTCTAATTATTACCTAGTCAGGGATAGAACCTGTGATAAACATGTATCAGTCAATTGGCAGTTTGTGGAGAAAATTCAAAAAAACTAAAGTTGAAAATGTCCAGTACTGTGTATGAAATGTGTAGTTTAACTTGTCATTAGCACTTTAAATCGAAATGTTAAAAAATAATCAACTCTTTCTGATTTTCATTTAAATATTCTCCATCTAGAAGCCTTCAGTCACTGTATTTCAACCTTTATTCTATGAAAATAATTGCTTGATAAGTCCAAACAATCCAAAAACAATTGTTGACTGCTAAAATACTTGTCCGTTGCGTCCTGACTGGTGGATGTTCACAAAGTCCTAGCTAATGTTTCAGAGACGAGTGATGTCACATGTAGCGGCCGACTGTGTCACAGTCACAGAAACGGACTTTGCACTGCTTTCCAGGCCCAGGCGTCACTGACGGAGGAGCTGGTGGAGGAGCGGCGGTGCAGGAGCGAGCAGAACCTCCGCCTCTTCCAGGAGAACGTGCGTCAGCGTGTGGCACGGCAGGAGCTGCTCAGGAGGTGTGAGCCACAGGTGAGCTCGGTCCGACCCCTGACCTGCGGCTGCCCCTGACCTGCTGCTGCCCCCTGACCTGCTGCCCTGACCTGCTGCTGCCCCCTGACCTGCTGCCCTGACCTGCTGCTGCCCCCTGACCTGCTGCTGCCCCCGGACATGCTGCTGCCCCCGGACCTGCTGCTGCCCCCTGACCTGCTGCTGCCCCCGGACCTGCTGCTGCCCCCTGACCTGCTGCTGCCCCCTGACCTGCTGCTGCCCCCTGACCTGCTGCTGCCCCCGGACCTGCTGCTGCCCCCTGACCTGCTGCTGCCCCCGGACCTGCTGCTGCCCCCGGACCTGCTGCTGCCCCCGGACCTGCTGCTGCCCCCGGACATGCTGCTGCCCCCGGACCTGCTGCTGCCCCCTGACCTGCAGCTGCCCCCGGACCTGCTGCTGCCCCCGGACCTGCTGCTGCCCCCGGACCTGCTGCTGCCCCCTGACCTGCTGCTGCCCCCGGACCTGCTGCTGCCCCCTGACCTGCTGCTGCCCCCGGACCTGCTGCTGCCCCCTGACCTGCTGCTGCCCCCTGACCTGCTGCTGCCCCCGGACCTGCTGCTGCCCCCGGACCTGCTGCTGCCCCCGGACCTGCTGCTGCCCCCTGACCTGCTGCTGCCCCCTGTTGGCTCTCTTTACATCTGTGATCTTTAGGGGGGGAAGAAAATATTGTTAAAGTGCATATGACAGGTGCTCATTTTTGCAAAAGGCTTCTTCTTTTAATCTATTTTATATTCATTTTTTTATTTCAATCAGGTAAAACAAACAAAAACTTCAAATTCCACATAATATATCGTCAGTGTTGTCATTTTCCATTGACACACATTTGAATCACTATTTTTCAACTGCAATATCTCAATTTCTTTGGATGATGACCAAAGTTTAACCTTGTATGGTCAGTGATGGAATTTCCCCAAGCCCTTTCCCTCAGGGCTCAGTGACATTAGTTTTTTGTGATTGGGTGAGTGTTTGTGGAGTCCCATAGAATGGTCAAAGACACTATTTGACAGCAGAACAGCAGAGATATTGTATCCGCTACTATTTCAATATGTTTGGGTGAATCCGTCTGGAATAGTGTCTAAGAAGTGGGGAAGTGTATTTTTGTGCAGTGGCACCAAGTCCCGGGGGGACAAGGGGGGCGGGGGGACTTGTGAAACGTCGTCCTCCACGTCACGCGCCCTGCTCCAATTCAAAGTTCACTTCTCAGCAAATTTGCTGGAAAACTCTAGGTTCTCCACCGAGAATACATCAGAGGAAACGATGCCCTTCATACGGTGCTGGCGCTCGCCCCTTCACCCTCTGTCCCTGCCCTCTGTCCCTGCCCTCTGCCCCCTGCCCTCTGTCCTTGCTTTCTGCTCTCTGTCCCGGCCTTCTACCCTCTGTCCCTGCCCACTGCCCTCCGCCCTCGGTCCCTGCCCTCTGTCCCTGCCTTCTACCCTCTGTCCTTGCCCTCTGCCCTCCGTCCTTCAATCTCTGACCTCTGTCCCTGCCCTCTGTCCCTGCCCTCTGCCCCCTGCCCTCTGTCCTTGCTTTCTGCTCTCTGTCCCTGCCTTCTACCCTCTGTCCCTGCCCACTGCCCTCCGCCCTCGGTCCCTGCCCTCGGTCCCTGCCATCTATCCCTGCCCTCTGTCCCTGCCTTCTACCCTCTGTCCCTGCCCTCCGTCCTTCAATCTCTGACCTCTGTCCCTGCCCTCTGTCCCTGCCCTCTGCCCCCTGCCCTCTGTCCTTGCTTTCTGCTCTCTGTCCCTGCCTTCTACCCTCTGTCCCTGCCCACTGCCCTCCGCCCTCGGTCCCTGCCCTCTGTCCCTGCCATCTATCCCTGCCCTCTGTCCCTGCCTTCTACCCTCTGTCCCTGCCCTCCGTCCTTCAATCTCTGACCTCTGTCCCTGCCCTCTATCCCTGCCCTCTGTCCTTGACCTCTGCCCTCCGTCCTTCAATCTCTGACCTCTGTCCCTGCCCTCTGTCCCTGCCCTCTGCCCCCTGCCCTCTGTCCTTGCTTTCTGCTCTCTGTCCCTGCCTTCTACCCTCTGTCCCTGCCCACTGCCCTCCGCCCTCGGTCCCTGCCCTCTGTCCCTGCCATCTATCCCTGCCCTCTGTCCCTGCCTTCTACCCTCTGTCCCTGCCCTCCGTCCTTCAATCTCTGACCTCTGTCCCTGCCCTCTATCCCTGCCCTCTGTCCTTGACCTCTGCCCTCCGTCCTTCAATCTCTGACCTCTGTCCCTGCCCTCTGTCCCTGCCCGCCGCCGAGAGGCTCACAGCCTTCATGTGAGCCTCTCTTCCTCTTTCACACACTCTGACTGGACTTTATATGACTTTTATATCAAAGTTTCCCTCTGATGCAGAGGAAGCAGCCGGTCACATGAGTAATCTCCACTCAGATGTACTGTACACTCACCCAACACAAGGTCAAAGGATTTCCACTGGGCTTCATTAAGATATTTCAGATAAAATGAAGGTCTTCAGTGGCATTCAAACTCATTCAATTTGATTCCCACAGAGAAAGGTAAAACTGAGCATGTCTTACAGTTAACAACAATCCAGAGTTTTGACAATTGGGTTTTTCCGTAGGAGTCCAATTACCGTACTTTATGGGCTCTGCAGCTACTCCTGAATAAAAGCCACTCTCACGAAAATGTACAAAGAAAATTGAAATTGTACATATACGGGCTGCACCTGTCAATAAACTGCAGGTGCTCACGTTGTAACCTGAGATATTTACACATAAATACAGCAGAGCAGAACCATACCAGAGGGCCTTTTTACCTGGAAAATAGTTTTCCTTTCACCCACTGATCTCTTTTGGATCAGTCTATGGGCTCTTTGCATGTTTTAGGCATAACCTATTTTCTTTTGCATTTTGTTTGGTCTGTTGTGTTCTGTTGTTTTGGTTTCTGTGTTTTTGTACGTTTTGTTTTGTACCTGCACGTCCCAGAGCCCTGGACGTGCAGGTCTTGCAGAGATAAGATAAGATAAGCCTTTATTTGTCCCACAATGAGGAAATTCCAGATGGAAGTCCACAGCCGATTACCTTCTCAGCAGAGAGCAGAATGCACTGTAGTCTCTGTTTTTCCCTGCAAGAACTGCAACATCCTCTGCTGGGCCTTCTTGATGAGGAGCTGATGGTGGCTCCCACTTGAGGTCCTGGTGATGGTGGTGCAGAGGAAGCTGAGGGAGTCCACAGTTCATGATCATCTCCACTGTCTTCTGGGCGTTGAACTCCAGGTTGTTACCGCTGCACCAGGACACCAGTCGCTCCACCTCCTCCTGTAGACAGACTCATCTCCGTCCAAGATGAGCCCGATGAGGGTGGTGTCGTCATGGTGATGAGTGTGGTGTCGTCCGCAAACTTGACAGATTCGAGGCTGGAGGTGCAGCAGTTTGTGTACAGGGAGAACAAAGGAGAAAGTACACGGCCCTGTGGAGCTCCTGTGCTGATAGTCCGAGTGTCTGAGACACACTGCCTCCGATCTGTCAGGAAGTCAGTGCTCCACCTGCAGGTGGAGTTGGACACGTTGAGCTGGGAGAGCTTGTCCTGGAGCAGATGCTGCAGGGTGAAGTGGAGTGCCAGGTGAAGTTGTCGTCCACAGACCTGTTGCCTCTGTAGGCGAACTGCAGGGGGTCCAGCAGGGGGGAGGTTAAGGACTTGAGGCGGGGCAAGACCAGGCGTTCAAATGACTTCATGACTACAAACGTCAGCGCCACAGGTCTGTAGTCATTAAGTCCAGTGATCCAGGGCTTCTTGGGGACAGGGACAATGATTGACGACTTGAAGCAGGCTGGGACATGGCATGACTCCAGGAAGGTGTTAAAAATGCCAGTGAAGACAGGGGCCAGCTCACCTGCACAGTGTCTTAAGGTGGCCGGAGTGACACCGTCTGGTCCAGCTGCTTTTCAAGGGTTGCTTTCCGAAATAGTCTGCTTACATCCTGTTCCTGAACTGTGAGAGGGGTGGGGGGGACCGGGGCTGGGTTGGCAGAGGTGGCCACAGTGGCGGAGGGGGTGTCAAATCTGCAGTAGAAGGAAAAGGTTCAGTTGTATCATCTGGACTCTGTTTTGTGAAAAAAACGAAACGTTTCGACTCTCAACCAAGAGTCATTCTCAATCTGCGAATCAGGAGCGGGAACTCAGATATTTATCCTACTCTGGGTAGGCCCTAATGAAAATATGTTATTGGTATCAACAGATACCAATGACTACAACTGAATCTTTTTCTACAATGGAACACTCCTGGACGAATGTGTGATTACACCGACATGTTTCCTACAGTAGAAGGAGATGAGTTGCTGGGCCAGTTTTCTGTCGTCTGCGAAATGGGGGGCTCTGGGCTTGTAGTTGGTGAGAAGCCGGAGCCCACTCCACACAGAGGCGGGGTTGTTGTTGGAGAACTGCTCCTTCAGACACATATAGTACTGAGATCTAGCTTTTGACACCTCCCTGCTAAATCCGTACTTTGAATCTTTGTAGCGCTCTCTATCACCGGCCCTGTGCGCTGCCTCCTTCTGCAGCATTAACTGCCTCAGTTTTGGTGTGAACCAGGGTTTGTCTTTGTTGAAGGTGACTTTAGTGTGTGTTGGTACAATGCTGTCCTCACAGAATCAAATATATGCGTCCGTGTATTCATCCAAACTATGTGTGGCAGCTCTGAAAACCTCCCAATCTGTAATGTCAAAATGTAACTAAATTTGGCTGTAACAGACTTTTCTATTTCTCTTACAAGGACAAATATAAGAGGGGTGTGGTAATATTGATCTCAAGCAGAACAGCCTAAAATGGCAGATTTGTATTGTTCAAAGGGAATATTAATGGAAATGTGTTTACTTTGATACATGTATTTGCTCCACCAGGAGGCGCTCTCACTTTCTATACTGAAGTTGTAGATCTGATTGCAAACCACTCTGAGGGAACCCTTTTCTGTGGCAGCGACTGGATTTTACATGTTCAGCCGACATTGAATGTCACAAAGTCCTGGTGAATCTATAGATAATATATTTTGTAAATTAATAAATAATGTAGGGTTGATCGAGATCTGGAGAGATGAATCCTAATGTCGCCAAGATACATATTTTTCCAACCCACATGCGATCTATACTAGAATAGACTAGTTTCTTATTTTCAAGAAAGGTAAGTCCAAAATGACAGAGGCAGACGTAGGTACAAGAGATCTAAGTGATCATGCTCCTGTTTACATCACTGTAGATCTGGAACAGAAACAAAAAGCACACTTTGGAGATTTAATGCTCGTCTAATCAATGACACACAATTTGTAAAAATGGTGACAAAGGACATAGGGGTCGGGTAATTTATGTCGCCTCTGCAAAGCGTTTCTGTCACAATTAAAGCGGTGTGAAGCTAAACGTGCCCAAAACAATGCTACAGGAAATAAAAAAGACAAAGTGTGAGATTAATGACCTAACCTCACAGGAAATATGTTTTTCACCAAACAAAAATATCATGAAAGCGGTTAAACATTTTCAAAATAATTAGCTTGGAAGCTTTGAAAACAAAAGGCAGAAAGAACTCCTTTTAAGTAGTAAGTAGGGTAAGTTAGGAGTAATTTTAGCCAAACATGGCCAAATACGGTCATTGTCTGAATCATTCTACAAAGAAGAAATACAATCTTTTTTGGACACTCTTAAATCACCTGCCATGACCGAAGAGCAAAACAAAAAACAGGTTTTGTACAAACTTTTCAACTCATTGTAAAAGATAATCACATGAAAAAGCTTTGAAATGTTGAAATAATCCTTTGGCTTGAAGGAACAGGACTTTAATAGGTTTTTGCAAATAAAGAGTAATTATAACCAAGAAAATAAACAAAGTAATGACCTGATCTAAATTATATCACTGCATTACTAATCTGGACTACTAAATATATTAAAGTCAAAAGGGAAAGAGAAGGTAATCTTGCTTTGTACTCGTATGTCTGGAGGGAATTTTGCAGGGAAAATCTGTCACGTTTTTTCATAACACAATGTCAAAGTGCTTATTACTCACAGGGAAATGCTAACTGCAGGAAAAACTGTGACAACCCACTATCAGGGGTTTAGGGATTGTCCTGTCGCTCACAAATCCTGGACTGAAGTTCACAATGCACTGCAGACAATTTTAGACATTGCCATCTCTCTGAACTTTAGAACTATGTCCTGCCATGGACACAATGAGCAGAATCCTCCAACAATCAAGAACTGGACTGACATAGTAACGGACATCAAACAAATGCAGACTTTAATTTGGAAATGTACTAATTTGAAAGACTTTGGACTAATTGGGACCGTTTTTAATATGCCATAAGTTTGTTTTTGAATGTTTTGTTTATTTTATTTTCACTCTCTGGTCAGTTTATGTGGTGTTCTGTGTTTTTGGTTTGTTCTGTTTGAAAGAAAATACAAAAAAAAAGGAAAATAATTTGATTAATAGCACAGCTTTGTGTAATACTACAGGTTAGTGTTAGAGACCTGTTCATTTTTTTGGATTGTTTTATAAAGTGTTTAAGTCAGAAATGTTGTGTTTTCAGGGCCGTGGACCAGAACTGAGTCCAGAGCAGCCTCAGTGTGACGGGGGCGACTCCAGAGTCCTGTGGCCCATGGACCGGTCTGAGGAGCTCCGGAGACAGGTGCTTCACTCATTATCTGCCTGAATAGGAAATGTTTTCATGACAAGGCAAGGCAGGTTTATTTACAGTTCACAAGGCAGTTCAAAGTGCTTCACTCGACAGGGAAAAAAATGCATTAAAATCACACAGACATGACAGAAATCACAAAACAGTTAAAAACATAATAAAAGAGAAGAGCGAAAAGAAAATCCTTTCAGTCACATGCACAAGATAAGATAATCCTTTATTGTCCCCACATGGGGAAATTCCGTTGTTACAACGCAGTAGATACAGGGGGAAAGGACAGATAACTTATAGGAAGTTTAAAAAAAAACTCAACAAACTGTTTTTAGCTTGAATTTGAACATTGTCACAGTAGAGGTCTGTCTCACATCTTCTTTTCCAGATTTTATCTGCATAAAACTGAAACGCAGATTCCCCATGTTTAGTCCTGACTCTGGGCACCAGCAGGAGGCCGGTCCATGTTTAGTCCTGACTCTGGCACCAGCAGGAGGCCGGTCCATGTTTAGTCCTGACTCTGGGCACCTGCAGGAGGCAGGTCCATGTTTAGTCCTGACTCTGGCACCAGCAGGAGGCCGGTCCATGTTTAGTCCTGACTCTGGCACCAGCAGGAGGCCGGTCCCTGAGGTCCTCAGAGTCCGAGATGGTTCATATGGCACTAACATGTCCAAGATGTACTTTGGTGCTAGGCCATGGAGAGCTGCTTTAAAGTATCTTCTCTGAACCACAGGGGGCAGTGCAGAGACCTGAGAACAGGACTAATGTGATGGTACTTCCTGGTTCTGGTCAGGACTAATGTGATGGTACTTCCTGGTTCTGGTCAGGACTAATGTGATGGTACTTCCTGGTTCTAGTCAGGACTAATGTGATGGTACTTCCTGGTTCTAGTCAGGACCCGAGCAGCAGCGTTCTGGATGAACTGCAGCTGTTTTACAGCTCGTTTGGAGAGGCCAGTGAGCGGCCGTTACAGTCTAATCTACTGGAGAAAAACGCATGGATAAGTCTCTCCAAATCTGGTTCAGACACTAAACTTTTGACTTGGTAATGTTTTTAGATGGTAAAAAGCTGCTGCTGTTATTGATTTGACGTGGCTGTTGAAGTTTAAGTCTGAGTTCATTATTACCCCCAGATTTCTTACTTGATTTGAATGTTTTAGACTCGACAGTGTCAAAAGCAGCACTCAGATCTAACAGAATTAAGACTGAGGCTTTGCCCGTGTCAGTGTTCAGGCGGATGTCATTTGTCACCTTGACAAGAGCAGTCTCAGTGCTGTGATGAGGTCTAAAACCTGACTGAAAAACATCAAATGAGTTGCTTATTAAGAGGAAATCTGTGAGCTGTTGTTAAACAACCTTTTCATGGACCAAAATGGCAGATTAGAGATGGGCCGGTAATTACTCAGTACTGCGGCATCAAGACTGCTCTTCTTTAGGAGAGGCTTTATGACCGCAGTTTTCAAAGACATTGGGAATGTTCCAGATTGAAGCGACATATTAACTATGTGAGTGAGTGGTGCTAACAAACTGTTCAGCACAGACTTTAGAAATCTGGTGGGTAACACATTGAGGCAGCATGTAGATGAACTCAGACTGGTGATGATCTCATGGACAGTTTTGTCAGTTACAGGTGCAAAGTGAGTCAGCTCTAAGTGTCTAGGTGGTTTTAGGGTTATTATTTAGGGATTTATAGCATTTTTAATGCCCTGAACTTTGTCATTAAAGAATAATGCAAACTCATTACACTTGATGTGGAAATGAGTTCTAACGGCAGCTGAGCTGGAGGGTTTGTTCATCTGTTCCTGTGGCAAGATCTACATAAAATGAGGTTGTACATGTTCAACTTTTCCCTGTAAATCTCTTTTTGAACCTGGAGCTTTGACTTGCGCCATTTCCGTTGGGCCCTGCGGCACTCCCTTTTCTGTGCCCTGACCCAATCACCATTTCTCCATGAAGCCTTCTGCTTATTTTTTTTTAAATGTAGCCTTCATAGGGGCAATGTCGTACAGAACATTCAAAACATTAGATGTAACAGAGTTCAACAAATCATTTACATTAGAACAGGATTCAATTCAATTCAATTTATTTTTGTAACGCCCAAAATCACAACAGCAGTTGTCTCGGACAACACTTGTACACAGTGCACCTGTGCCATCATTTATGTGTCTCCTCTGAGCAGCTGCAGGACCAGCCTCTGAACAGCTGCAGGACCAGCCGGTGGTTTGGGAAAAACAGACAGGTCAAAGAAGACACAGAAATCTGAATATTTACCCGTTTTGTAATCATCACATGCTGAGTAAGACTGAAGGTTTCAAAGACAGCATCAAGCTCTGTAGCGTTTCTGTCACTTGTTTTTTTTAAATGTCCAAAATTGAATATTTAACATTGACTGTATGAATACATATTTTAAATCATTTACAACTGAATTAATTAAGTAAACACACTGTATTTCCACTTATGTTAATGATAATCCAAAGACTTCGAGGCAGATGCCATTTGTGAGAAAATACAAAAGGAAAAAGGACATTTTACACTTATAAAATATCAGATTGTAAAGAGCAAAACAAACATCTCAGTGATACTGTAACTTATTGTGCAGAGTAACATTACTACATGAAGAGAATATAAAAACACAAACAATTGTTGGTGTTTCATAAAACAGATTCTAAGTGGCATTAGTTACCCTGAACATGTGTAACATTTTACATTTTTATATTTAATCATCACAGACATTATTGCAATATAGAAAGTTGTTCTTAAAGACATGTCATTTATAACATTCTTTCATAGGTTTTCGAATCACCAAAGCATATTTTTCTGAACAGAAGTTAAGCGATACTTAATGCTCAGCGTTAGCCTTATCCAGGTAATAAACTAATAAAAACACTCCTCTGTGTGTTTGTAGTCAAGGTAACGGAGTCTGACAGATCACATGTCTTGGATTGATAATATGAAATCAGCCGCTTTCACTTCATCATGAATATAGTTTCATATTCACAGCCAGCAAACAGTCGAACAGCTCATTCTGAATCGTTTTGGGTGTAGCTCCGTGGCGTAAACACTACGTTAAAATGGGCGCTGGAGAAAGCGCCCCTCTGTCGCTATTTCCCTATGGCTTTTCCCATAGCGACGTAGTCACTTTTTATTGGGATTTGATTGGCTAAAAATCCCCATTGCTTTTCTATGGGGCTCTGGGGCGCTACCCCACGGGTAAGTAGAAAAGTGACGCAGGCTGAGCCACGCAGAAGACTATGCGGCGTGCAGATAAAGTATCATATATATATCTCTATCTATATATATATATATATATATTGATATATATGATTCCTTGAACCGACACCTTAACGTGGTGGGGGGGTTTGAGTGCCCGAATGATCCCAGGAGCTATGTTGTCGGGGGCTTAAAGCCTTGGGTAGGGTCTCCCAAGGCAAACAGGTCCTAGGTGACGGGTCAGACAAAGATTGGTTCAGAAGCCCTTTATGATAAGTTCACGAACAAGGCCGTTTACTTCGCCCTGATCGGCGTCACCGGGGCCCCATCCTGGAGCCAGGCCTGGGATGGGTGCTCGATGGCGAGCGCCTGGTGGCCGGGTCTTTCCCCACGGGGCCCAACAAAGAGCGACGTGGGGCCGCCCTCCCGTGGGCACACCACCCACAGGATGATCCATAAGGAGCCGGTGCAGAGAGATCTGGGCGGCAGTCGACGGCAGGGGCCTCGACGACCAGATCTCCAGACACAGAGACTAACTCTGTGGACATGGAATGTCACCTCGCTGGGGGGGAAAGAGCCTGAGCTTGTGCGGGAGGTTGAGCGATACCGACTAGATATAGTCGGCCTCACCTCCACGCACAGTTTGGGCTCTGGAACCCATCTGCTCGAGAGGGGCTGGACGCTCCACTTCTCTGGTGTTGCCCGCGGGGAAAGGCGGCGGGCTGGTGTGGGCTTGCTTATAGCCCCTCAGCTCAGCCGCCACGTGTTGGAGTTTACCCCAGTGAACGAGAGGGTCGCGTCCCTCCGCCTTCGGGTGGGGGACAGGTTTCTCACTGTTGTGGCGGCCTACGGGCCGAACAGCAGTGCAGAGTACCCGGCCTTCTTGGGGTCCTTGGGAGGGGTACTGGACTGTGCACCGACCGGGGACTCCGTTGTTCTACTGGGGGACTTCAACGCCCACGTGGGCAATGACAGTGACACCTGGAGAGGGGTGATCGGGAAGAACGGCTTCCCCGATCTGAACCCAAGCGGTGTTAAGTTATTGGACTTCTGTGCTAGCCACGGATTGTCCATAATGAACACCATGTTCAAGCACAAGGGTGTCCATCAGTGCACATGGCACCAGGACACCCTAGGTGCCTCAATGATCGACTTTGTTGTCGTGTCGTCTGACCTCCGGCCGCGTGTCTTGGACACTCGAGTGAAGAGAGGGGCAGAGTTGTCAACCGATCGCCACCTGGTGGTGAGTTGGATCCGCTGGCGGAGGAGGAAGCCAGACAGACTTGGAAGACCCAAGCGCATTGTGAGGGTCTGTTGGGAACGTCTAGTGGAGCCCTCTGTCAGTAGGGTATTCAACTCGCACCTCCGGGAGAGCTTCTCCCATGTCCTGGGGGAGATTGGGGACATTGAGTCCGAGTGGACCATGTTCTCCGCCTCCATTGTTGATGCGGCTGCTCGGAGCTGTGGTCGCAAGGTCTCCGGTGCCTGTCGAGGCGGCAACCCCCGAACCCGGTGGTGGACACCGGAAGTAAGGGATGCCGTCAGACTGAAGAAGGAGGCCTATCAGGCCACTCTGGCTTGTGGGTCTCCGGAGGTCATCGACAGGTATCGGCAGGCCAAGCGAGCCGCGGCTCGTGCTGTCGCAGAGGCAAAAACCCGGGCCTGGGAGGAGTTCGGGGAGGCCATGGAGGAGGACTATCGGTCGGCCCCAAAGATATTCTGGCAAACCGTCCGGCGCCTCAGGAGGGGGAAGCAGTGCCTCACCAACACCGTTCACGGTGCGGGTGGAGGCCTGCTGACCTTGACTGGGGATGTCGTCGGACGGTGGAAGGAATACTTTGAGGATCCCTCAGTCACGTCTTCCGAAGAGTAAGTAGAGACCGGGGACTCCGAGGCTGACTCATCCATCACCCAAGCTGAAATTACTGAGGTTGTTCGTAAACTCCTCGGTGGCAGAGCTCCGGGGGTGGATGAGATCCGCCCTGAGTACCTAAAGTATCTGGATGTTGTAGGACTGTCTTGGTTGACACGTCTCTGCAACATCGCGTGGGGACCGTGCTTCTGGACTGGCAGACCGGGGTGGTGGTCCCTCTGTTCAAGAAGGGGGACCGGAGGGTGTGTTCCAACTACAGAGGGATCACACTCCTCAGCCTCCCGGGTAAGGTCTATTCCAAGGTACTGGAGAGGAGAATCCGACCAATAATCGAACCTCGGATTCAGGAGGAGCAGAGCGGTTTTCATCCTGGTCGTGGAACACTGGACCAGCTCTATACCCTCCATTGGGTGCTCGAGGGTTCATGGGCGTTTGCCCAACCAGTCCACATGTGCTTTGTGGATCTGGAGAAGGCTTTCGACCGTGTCCCTCTGGGTGTCCTTTGGGGGGTGCTACGGGGTTCGGGGCCCTTTGCTCAGGGCTGTCCGGTCCCTGTATGACCGGAGCAGGAGCTGTGTTCGCATTGCCGGCAGTAAGTCAGACCTGTTCCCAGTGCATGTTGGACTCCGCCAGGGCTGCCCTTTGTCACCGGTTCTGTTCATAATTTTTATGGACAGAATTTCTAGGCACAGTCAGGGGTCGGACGATGTTTGGGGACCACAGGCTCTCATCTCTGCTGTTTGCAGACAATGTTGTCCTGATGGCTCCATCAAACCCGGACCTGCAGCATGCACTGGGACGGTTTGCAGCCGAGTGTGAAGCGGCTGGGATGAGAATCAGCACCTCCAAATCCGAGGCCATGGTTCTCGACCGGAAAAAGGTGGCTTGCCCTCTCCAGGTGGGTGGGGAGTCCTTGCCCCAAGTGGAGGAGTTCAAATATCTCGGGGTCTTGTTCACGAGTGAGGGAAGGATGGAGCGTGAGATCGACAGGCGGATCGGTGCAGCGGCTGCAGTGATGCAGTCGCTGCATCGGACCGTTGTGGTGAAGAGGGAGCTGAGCCGAAAGGCAAAGCTCTCAATTTACCGGTCGGTCTACGTTCTGACCTCACCTATGGTCATGAGCTTTGGGTAATGACCGAAAGGACAAGATCACGGATACAAGCGGTCAAAATGAGTTTCCTCCGCCGGGTGGCTGGGCGCTCCCTTAGAGATAAGGTGAGGAGCTCGGCCGCACGGGGGGAGCTCGGAGTAGAGCCGCTGCTCCTCCACGTCGAGAGGAGCCAGCTGAGGTGGCTCCGGCATCTGTTTCGGATGCCTCCTGGGCGCCTCCCTGGGGAGGTGTTCCGGGCTTGTCCCACCGGGAAGAGGCCCCGGGGAAGACCCAGGACACGCTGGAGAGACTATGTCTCTCGGCTGGCCTGGGAACGCCTCGGGATCCCCCCGGAGGAGTTGGAGGAAGTGTCTGGGGAGGAGGAAGTCTGGGAGTCCCTGCTCAGACTGCTGCCCCCGCGACCCGGCCCCGGATAAAGCGGGAGAAGATGGATGGATGGATGGATTCTTTTACACATTTAAACTAATAAGAATATAAGATAATTCTGAACAAATTATATTGTTTTTATTATATTGACACCAAAAAATGTACGTACTTGGCTGATTGACAGGGGGGGCGGCGCCCTTAATGGACCAGCCGCCGCTGGTGAATATGAAACAAATTTCTCAGATTGGGCAGCCTGGCTCACATTTTGTTTTCCCATCTGTATGATGTGACTACAGAAATACCCTGAGGGGGGCTGTTTTTACACTGGGCCCCGGGTTGGTTTGATTTTAATATGAAAATAAGTCCCGGCAACTATGAGACCCAGTGCATCCTATCTATGGGAGATACCAGGTGAAAGGCGAGGGGGGATGAGTGGTGTCTTTATGCTATATCGGCCGTGAGTGGAGCCATCTTAAGGCCTGATTTGATCAGACATTCAAGATGGCTGAGAAGGCCCCTGGGAGATGGGAAGGAGAGTGAGGAATCTGTAGCAGGAGAAGATGTTGTAGGGGTGACCCAGGGCTGCTCTGAGAGCAGGGGCGATGACCGATGACAGAGATGCTGTCAGGCCTTTCACTGATGGGTCCAAGGCCTTTGAGGATCCTACAGGGAATCATTTGAATGACTCCTGCGCTGGCCGCGGTGAAGATTGTCTGTTGCTGGTGAGTCCTTCGATGGAGGTGGTGGAGGTGATTGTGGAGCAGCTGGAGCTGAATCCTTTGCTGGTGGTAGTGGAGCGGCTGCTGATGAATCCTTTGGTGGAGGCTGAGGTTGTGGTGCTGTTGATGCTGAAACATTGGCTCGGTCTCTGGCTGATGGAGCAGGAATTCTTTTCTCCTTCCTCTCTTCCCTAACTATCTGCTCAGGACCCTGTCCAGGCCCAGTTCAATGCCTCAGAGCGTGGAGCAGGTTCTCTGTCAGCACCCTCACTCCACCTCTGCACCCTCTGCACCCTCACTCCACCTCTGCACCCTCTGCACCCTCACTCCACCTCTGCACCCTCACTCCACCTCTGCACCCTCTGCACCCTCACTCCACCTCTGCACCCTCTGCACCCTCACTCCACCTCTGCACCCTCACTCCACCTCTGCATAGGTGGGGGCCATTTCTCTTAAACAGGTCCTCTTGTTTCCAGAAAAGATAGAAATTCTCAGTGCAGTCCTCTCGGTGCACACTCTTTGGACAGCCATGTGTTCAGCTGACGCAGCCGGATAAACTTGTTTATCTTCCTGTCGATGTTTGGAAGAGGTCCACTTATGAATGTTTTGATTTCCACTTCATCAAGAACATCAAATAACTTCAAGAAGTCTTTTTTTCAAATCTTCAGTCTGTTCTCGCCGCATGTCCACTGCACCCATGTGCACAATCAGCTGTTTAACTCCTCCATGTTTGGCCAAAGCATTAGGAAGGAGTGACGTTATCTCAGAAACTGTGGTGCTGGGAAAAGAATGCGTGTTGATCTTTACATGCGTCGCGTGAATTATTATTATATTTCCCTTCTTCTCCTGGATGTCGCTGGCGTATCTGACGTCGCTGGCGTCAGATATGTTGTTAAAACTGTAAAAAAAATCTTATATCCTTGGTTTACTTAAAAAAGTCAATGTTTGGAAGACAAAAACTGATAACAAAGCTAAAGAAATAAGGAAAGCAGCTATAGCAAGCGGAGCAAACAGGAAAGCGTCTGCACTCTTCGGATCCCCTCAAATCAATCATTTCAATCATTCATAGTGCAAACTCAAATCATTTCCAAATGTTTTCTGACTCTGTGTTTGTCTGTGATTGTGCGTGTTTGTCTGTGATTGTGCGTGTGTGTCTGTGATTGTGCGTGTTTGTCTGTGATTGTGCGTGTGTGCATGTTTGTCTGTGATTGTGCGTGTTTGTCTGTGATTGTGCGTGTGTGTCTGTGATTGTGCGTGTTTGTCTGTGATTGTGCGTGTGTGCATGTTTGTCTGTGATTGTGCGTGTTTGTCTGTGATTGTGCGTGTGTGTCTGTGATTGTGCTTGTTTTTCTGTGATTGTGCGTGTTTGTCTGTGATTGTGCGTGTGTGTCTGTGATTGTGCTTGTTTTTCTGTGATTGTGCGTGTGTCTGTGATTGTGCGTGTGTGTCTGTGATTGTGCATGTTTGTCTGTGATTGTGCATGTGTGTCTGTGATTGTGTGTGTGTGTCTGTGATTGTGCATGTGTGTCTGTGATTGTGCGTGTTTGTCTGTGATTGTGCGTGTGTGCGTGTTTGTCTGTGATTGTGCGTGTGTGCGTGTTTGTCTGTGATTGTGCGTGTGTGCATGTTTGTCTGTGATTGTGTCTGTGATTGTGCGTGTTTGTCTGTGATTGTGCGTGTGTGTCTGTGATTGTGCGTGTTTGTCTGTGATTGTGCGTTTGTGTCTGTGATTGTGCGTGTGTGTCTGTGATTGTGCGTGTTTGTCTGTGATTGTGCGTGTTTGTCTGTGATTGTGCGTGTGTGCGTGTTTGTGTGTGATTGTGCGTGTGTGCATGTTTGTGTGTGTGAACAGCGGCAGTCCCAGATCCTGATGCAGCGCAGACTGTTCCTGAGCAAAGACAGACAAAACATGAAGGAGAATGAGGAGCAAAAGAAGCACTTACTGAAGACGGCAAGGTATTATTTCAGCCAAGCCACACGTCTCACCCAATATCCATTTGTGCTGCTCAATTAGTACATATTAGAGATGGGTCGAGACCCAATTCCCGCACTTTTAAATTTAAAAGTCTTAATGTTGAATATAAATAAGTTTGTTGCAGCCCTTCAGGAAATGTACTGTAACTCACCGCCGCTTAGTTTATTTCTTTATTGACCTTTATTTTGTTTTTTGTCCACCCCAAATGTTAAAGGTTGAATGGACGATTTTTTTGGCCCAAATCTGAGTCTCATTTCCTCGTGGCGTGGACTGCCGATTAGTCCTGCCACGTATCAATCATAAATGGGATGTTTTGTCTATAGGAGTTTTTGTTTATAAGAGATCTTCTACTGAGAGTGCTTTTCAAACTTCCAAAGTGATCTGTTCTTTTCTTCTGTATCTACCGGCGTTGCATCAATGAAATTTCCCTCAGTGTACGGGACAAAATGAAGACAGAGAAAGACTGTTTGAGCTGACTCATAAGAGACGGAAATCTACGGGAGACGAGAGATGCGATGCGATCCGTCGCGCTAATAAACAAACGCACGTGTGTGTTGTATCAGTCCACACGGGGGAGTGGCATGCGCACTTCTGCCTGAGTTCTCAAATCGCCGAAAAATCGTCCATTGCGCCTTTAACACTCCAAATGTTAACACTCTCGCGAGAGCTTGTGGTTTACAATCCCGTGTGCTTTTTGTCTGAAGCCTGAAGGAGGAGAAGGAGCATGAGCGGCTGGTGGAGGAGACGAGACTCAGGGAGGCTCGGGCCCTGTCCATGGCTCAGGAGAGTCTGGAGCAGAGGGAGCGGCAGGTCCAGCAGACGCTCAGGCAGGAGCAGGTCCAGCAGACGCTCAGGCAGGAGCAGGTCCAGCAGGCGCTCAGACAGGAGCAGGTCCAGCAGACGCTCAGGCAGGAGCAGGTCCAGCAGACGCTCAGGCAGGAGCAGGTCCAGCAGACGCTCAGGCAGGAGCAGGTCCAGCAGACGCTCAGGCAGGAGGCAACAGAAGGGGCAGAGAGAAGACACCGCCGAGTACCTAAGACTACCAGGTAAACACCTAAGACTGCCAGGGAAACAAACTACGACACGTATCCACTCAGCAAAGACCATAGGTAACCACGTAGCAAAGACCATAGGTAACCACGCAGCACAGACCATAGGTAACCAGGCACCAGAGATGGTGAAAAGCGTTTTTGTTTTAATTTGAAGATTGTATTTGTATATTCTCCAGGCTGATGGATGCACTGCGAGTCCAGCTGAGAGAGCTGTTTCCTGGGCCAGGGCTTGAGCTGCCACCCTTATGCTGCTGTGGCTCCTTCTGGGAGAGCCACCCTGACACCTGCGCCAACAACTGTGTGTTCCACAACAATCCAAAAGGTACACTAACTGTTCAGGGGAAAATTTAGTGGAGCTAATAATTGTAGCTTGGTGATCACTGTTTGCCCTCTGTTTGCCTCCTAACATGTGATCTGTTGTCTTCACAGCATATGTCCAGGCCTTACAGACAGTGGTCCACTGCTGGGATCTGCTCTAACCTCCAGGCCTCACTGTGGTCCTCAGCTGGAGTCATAGGACCTCCAGACACCACTGTGGTCCTCAGCTGGAGTCATATGACCTCCAGACACCACTGTGGTCCTCAGCTGGAGTCATGGGACCTCCAGACACCACTGTGGTCCTCAGCTGGAGTCATATGACCTCCAGACACCACTGTGGTCCTCAGCTGGAGTCATGGGACCTCCAGACACCACTGTGGTCCTCAGCTTGAGTCATGGGACCTCCAGACACCACTGTGGTCCTCAGCTGGAGTCATAGGACCTCCAGACACCACTGTGGTCCTCAGCTGGAGTCATAGGACCTCCAGACACCACTGTGGTCCTCAGCTGGAGTCATGGGACCTCCAGACACCACTGTGGTCCTCAGCTGGAGTCATGGGACCTCCAGACACCACTGTGGTCCTCAGCTGGAGTCATATGACCTCCAGACACCACTGTGGTCCTCAGCTGGAGTCATGGGACCTCCAGACACCACTGTGGTCCTCAGCTTGAGTCATGGGACCTCCAGACACCACTGTGGTCCTCAGCTGGAGTCATGGGACCTCCAGACACCACTGTGGTCCTCAGCTGGAGTCATGGGACCTCCAGACACCACTGTGGTCCTCAGCTGGAGTCATGGGACCTCCAGACACCACTGTGGTCCTCAGCTGGAGTCATAGGACCTCCAGACACCACTGTGGTCCTCAGCTGGAGTCATGGGACCTCCAGACACCACTGTGGTCCTCAGCTGGAGTCATGGGACCTCCAGACACCACTGTGGTCCTCAGCTGGAGTCATGGGACCTCCAGACACCACTGTGGTCCTCAGCTGGAGTCATGGGACCTCCAGACACCACTGTGGTCCTCAGCTGGAGTCATGGGACCTCCAGACACCACTGTGGTCCTCAGCTGGAGTCATGGGACCTCCAGACACCACTGTGGTCCTCAGCTTGAGTCATGGGACCTCCAGACACCACTGTGGTCCTCAGCTGGAGTCATGGGACCTCCAGACACCACTGTGGTCCTCAGCTGGAGTCATATGACCTCCAGACACCACTGTGGTCCTCAGCTGGAGTCATGGGACCTCCAGACACCACTGTGGTCCTCAGCTGGAGTCATAGGACCTCCAGACACCACTGTGGTCCTCAGCTGGAGTCATGGGACCTCCAGACACCACTGTGGTCCTCGGCTGGAGTCATGGGACCTCCAGACACCACTGTGGTCCTCAGCTGGAGTCATGGGACCTCCAGACACCACTGTGGTCCTCAGCTGGAGTCATATGACCTCCAGACACCACTGTGGTCCTCAGCTGGAGTCATGGGACCTCCAGACACCACTGTGGTCCTCAGCTTGAGTCATGGGACCTCCAGACACCACTGTGGTCCTCAGCTTGAGTCATGGGACCTCCAAGCCTTACCATAGGGAAAAAGATACACTGGATAGAAAATGTGTCTTAAGCATTTTAGTGTTTTTTGTCAAACGTTAGATCAAACTGCAACATGTCATCTATAATCCATAAACTGTCATTCACTCAGACTCATTCTGATCATTGTAGTGCTTGCTTTGCCTTCACTTCAAACCAACATCAAGACTGGAGGACTGGAGCAACACTAACTGTTTCAATACTTCAAATTATGAGTTGCTGTTACTTGTTTTACATTGAAATTAAATATGTTTTTTATATTTTGTGAAGTTCTTCATGTTTTGCCCCGTGCAGTTCCATCATTGGGCCGGTCTATTCGAGTTTTTTGCACAGCTTTTGGTGAGCTCTATTCATTGGTTTCATCTTTCCCATTCAAAAAATATAATATTTAGTTGTATTTTATTTAGGTCCTAATTTGTCATTCTGAAACTCATACTAAATATTACACTATCACGTTGATTATTATAGAACATCTGATTTTACATACAGCAGTAAAATGTACTTTAATGTACTTTAATCTCCTGCCAATTATTTTTGGTTGATATTGGGTCTTCTGGCTGAAACTTTAGTGCATATGACAGATTATCATTCTTTTTCATTATCATTTTCGATGGGGTAGTAATTTTTTGTAAATATTTAATAGTTTTTCATCAGTCAACTCGCAGTTAATGAAGAAATGTTGAAAAATAAAAGTTGAAAATTAGAGAAAGGAGAGAATCCCTCTGAATTCAGGGACACATTTTTCGGACAGGTTAAACAATCATTTAACAAAATAAGTGTTATCAGGTATTATTTATCTAATTATAACTTATGTAATTTATATGGATATTACAGTTTGGTATTACCCCTACGTCACATCTGCTGCTCAACCAGAAAGTAAGAAGACATCGCAAAAGTTGTGAAACGTGAACTTATTCTTTCTTTTTCATTAAACCTGTGATGGAATACGTGCACGATGGATACACAAATTGAATGCTTTGGTGATGAACATTTCTGGCAAAGTAATACCATCTCCAAGCAGGTGGCGGACCTAAAGCCAGACTCGGTGTCTGTCTCCAGTGCGTCTGCTTAACTACAAAGTCCCGACCAGAGAGCAAAACACGCTGGATCACTGTTACAACACTGAGTAACGCTTTTCAGGCCCGAGCTGCTTTTGGCTCATCAGACCACGTCATGGTTGACCTGATCCCCACGTACAGACAGAGGCTGAAGCTCTGTAAACCTGTAGTAAGGACTTCTAAGAGGTGGACCAACGAGGCAGTGGAGGAGGAGCTACATGTGTGTTTGGACATTACAGACTGGGAGGTTTTCAGAGCTGCCACAGACAGTTTGGATGAGGACACGGACACTGTGACATCATATATTCTATTCCGTGAGGACTTAATGACTACAGACCTGTGGCTCTGACGTCTGTAGTCATGAAGTCATTTGAGCGCCCTGTCCTCCAGCACCTCAAGTCCTTCACCTCCCCCCTGCTGGACCCCCTGCAGTTCGCCTACAGAGGCAACAGGTCTGTGGACGACACCATCAACCTGGCTCTCCACTTCACCCTGCAGCATCTGGACTCCCCGGGAACCTACACCAGGATCCTGTTTGTGGACTTGAGCTCTGCATTCAACACCATCCTCCTGCTCTGCTCCAGGACAAGCTCTCCCAGCTCAACGTGCCCGATTCCACCTGCAGGTGGAGCACTGACTTCCTGACGGATCGGAGGCAGTGTGTGCGGCTGGGGAAGAATGTCTCAGACACTCGGACTATCAGCACAGGAGCTCCACAGGGCTGTGTACTTTCTCCTCTGCTCTTCTCCCTGTACACAAACTGCTGCACCTCCAGCCACAACTCTGTTAAACCAATTAAGTTTGCGGACGACACCACCCTCATCACCATGACGACACCACACTCATCACCATGACGACACCACCCTCATCACCATGACGACACCACCCTCATCGGGCTCATCTCAGACGGGGATGAGTCTGTTACAGGAGGTGGAGCGGCTGGTGTCCTGGTGCAGCGGTAACAACCTCGAGTTCAACGCCCAGAAAACAGTGGAGATGATCGTGGACTTGAAGAAAGTCACAGCCCCCCCCCTCACCATCTCAGACTCCCCCATCTCCACTGTGGACTCCCTCCTCTTTCTCTGCTCCACCATCACCAGGACCTCAAGTGGGGGCTCACCATCAGCTCCTCATCAAGAAGGCCCAGCAGAGGATGTACTTCCTGCAGCTGCTGAAGAAAGACAATCTGCCAGAGAACATGATGGTGCAGTTCTACACGGCCATCATTGAGTTCATCCCCACCTCCTCCATCACCTCCTCCATCACCTCCTCCATCACCTCCTCCATCACCATGTCGTACGCTGGAGACACAGCCAGGGACAAATAGAGACTACAACGCCCTCTGCTGAGAAGGTGATCGGCCGCGGACTTCCATCTCTGCAGGACCAGGGCTCTGGGACGGGCAGGTCAGATCACAGCTGACCCTTTGAGCCACTCCCCTCAGGCAGGAGGCCACTCCCCTCAGGCAGGAGGCCACTCCCCTCGGGCAGGAGGCTACTCCCCTCAGGCAGGAGGCTACGGTCCATCCGGACCAGGACCTCCCTCCACAAGAACAGTTTCTCTCCCTCTGCTGTTGGACTCATGAACACTTCCAAACACCTTCCACGTGAACATTTATTCAACAATACCATCCACGCACTGTTTCTGTGCACATACTGAGACCAAGTGTATTTTTACTTCATTTGTAAATTCTTAATTTATGCATGCATTTTTTATTTTATAGACGTTGCTATTATTAAAATGTTATTGTTCAGTGTTTTATGTTGAACTTTAACGCCGAAAGTTTCTAAGTTTGCAAACTGTGCAATAAACCTTGTTCTGATCCTGATTCTGACCATAGCTGACCACTGCACTGACCACCCCCCCTGTGACGTCCCCCTCAGTCACATGACCCCAGCGCCTCCGTCTAGACTGGAAAAGCAGGATCACTTTATCAACAGGTCTGAACAAGACACGCGAATCTCGGGGACTTTTTCCACTTCTTTGGCTCTATAAGAACGCCATGGCCCTGAGCCGGGACACTCTTGTCCCCGTCCCGTCCGCGCGCCCCTCGCTCCCGGCCTGAGCTGCTCCCGGAGCCGCCACTTCCACGTCCCGCAGCGGCACCGGCCATGGCGCGGGGCTGTTAGGACGCGGTAATAACAGCCGCAGGGTTTGGTCCATTCAAGCGAGAGAATGAAGTCTTCCCTGGCCCCTGGGATCCGGCTCGTCACTGCTCTGTCCCGGGACACTTGGTGAGTTTGTTGTGTTCAAACTAAAGTCAGTAAACGAGGCGCTTGTGGAAAGGGAACACGTGGAGATAAAAGTACCAGCTCAGCGTTATCGGTTCTTTTTTAACACAATCTTTGGGTCTTACAACTTGTTTCGTCGTTGTGGTGGTTTAGTAAATGTTTAGAGTGGCCACATTATTAATATGAGTGCACAACATTTGGCTGAACTAGTTCTCCCTCTATTCTGGGAATGTTCAGTTATGTTTAGCTGTGAATGTGTGAAATGCACTCTTCTCTTTTCTGTTTGAAACTGTTTTGTGGTTCTGTCATGTCTGTGTGGTTTGAATGCATGTTTCCTGTGTGTGAAGCACTTTGAATGGTGCTCTACAAATAAACTTGCCCTGCCTTATGCACAGCCAGACCTCTTTGTCCACAGAGAGCGTGAATCATCTGACCATTGTCAGGCTGCACAGTTCTGCAAAGTGTGTTTAATGTGTAGCCAATAGAAGTCTAAAATGTGTTCACATCAGGATGGCACAATGTGACCGAAATGGCAAATGACCAATTTATTGTTATTGTAGGCATTTATTGCAATATTCTAAACCTAAACGTGAAAATCATTCATATAAGTGTAATTGTACATGAGTTGCACATTCATTGAAAATTGTAATAATTATTTGCCGTATCATCCAGCCCTACTCATAATTCTGATCATATTGTGCTATGGCCATAATTACTGCTACATTTAACAACATGACGACCTGGAGGACTCTGACTCCCTCAGAGAGACGCGAGGGAGACAGTGGAGCTGGAGCCGCTCAGGAGGAGAACCAATTCTTCAGGAGGAGAACCAATTCTTCAGGAGGAGAACCAATTCTTCAGGAGGAGAACCAATTCTTCAGGAGGAGAACCAGTTCTTCAGGAGGAGAACCAGTTCTTCAGGAGGAGAGCCAGTAGAATAAGTAGTCTTTAGCAGAGAATAGTGCTCAAGCTGCCATTCCCCCATAGTTGCTCCTAGGGCAGCGGAGCTGAAACTGTAGGTTTTATATTTCTGTTCCTAACTGGCCTGACCATGAGTCATTTCAAAGAGGAACGTTTTAAGCCTGGACTTAAATGAAGAGACTGTGTCGGCCTCTTTAACATGGACAGGAGCTGATTTCATAACACAGGAGCTCTACCTCCTACTGTGCTTTTAGAGACTCTTGGGACCACCAGAAGGCTCTACCTCCTACTGTGCTTTTAGAAACTCTTGGGACCACCAGAAGGCCAGCATTTTGAGAGTGAAGAGCTCTGTTTGGATGATGTGGTACTATAGCATCTATCTATCATTCACGTGACGTCACACGACCGCCCACCACACTCCCCTCACACTCCCCCAGGCTCCCCCAGGCCCTTTTGAGTGCGTGTCCCCCTATACAAGCCCATTCTAAACCGCAGTCTGTCTGCTTCGATTTACGATGAAACACGGTTCAAAGAGGCCCAAAACTTCATTAATGATATCGCACTCTTTACTATTATCACAATGGTGAAGGTTTATGTGGCAGTTGATGCAGCAACCGAGAAAATAAACGGAGAGAAGTTCTATCTGATACGAGAAACCCGGAAATAAGAGCGCAATCGACATAGACTACAGATCTATAGATATATCTGTTCTGCGCACGCTGTAGAATTAACATCAGTCTTATTTAGGCTCAAAGTAGACTCTTTGTTGATCTGAAGCTCTATCGGTCACTCACTCGAGCGGCGGGAGCGGCGCACGGCGGAGCTGACAGCTGTTCAGCCCGGTGGAGGTGACTGAACCCCGGCCATGCAGACTGATGAACCGCTGTCTGCGCTGGAGCTCCGGATATATAAGTCTATCTGTTCTACGGACGCTGTAGAATTAACATCGGTTTAGTAGACACTTTGTTGATCTGAAGTTTTATCGATTGTCACTCACTCACGCGCGGACGGAGCGGCTCGCGGCGCAGGAACCTTACAGCTGATCAGCCCGGGGCAGGTGACCGAACCCCGGGCATGCAGATTCATGCACCACCTGCCTGCGCTGGAGCTCCGGAGAATAAACGCTGTAGAATAATACGTTTTATTCAGGCGTAGAGCCTTTGATCAAAATTGGGACTTGTGAACCATGGGACCAGTGGGCTTGGAGATATCTGGAAGAGTCGTGATTTAGGCATAACATATGGATCTGAGTTGATTGATCGCAGCTTTTCTAAATATCGACCTCTGTGTAGCTCATCCAAGGAGTTTGTGGAATCTGAAAGCACTGGGGGCTCCATAATGTACGTTTGAGATCACTTTCCACGCTCTATCAGTGCAAAGGAACGCAACGAGTGACGGCCAAGGGGCGGCAACGTATGACAAGGGCGCGGCAACGTATGCGATCACGTGGTTTTGTGACGTCGGTGAATGATCTCTATAGGATGGGGCCATGTAATTTATGGCTTTGTAGGTCAGGAGTAGAATTTTAAATTTGATTCTAAACTCGACGGTGTAATGTGCTCTCTTCTTTTTGTTCCTGTTAGTAATCTTGCTGCTGCATTTTGAACCAGTTGAAAGCTTTTTATGGAGCTTTTAGGACACGCTGCGAGCAGGGAGTAACAGTAGTCTAATCTAGATGTTACAAATGCATGGATACGTTTTTCAGCATCTCTTACAGTAGAACTGGAGGCTAGACTGACATTGTCCAGTGTGACTATCTGCTCAGATAAAGCGTCTCGTAGATGTTTAGGACCAGCACAATGACCTTGGTTTTTTCAGGGTTAAAAAGCAGATAATTAAGTCTGTCTACTTGATCGGCCTTTCATCCCCGCCTTCCTCTCTGATCTGCTCCAGGGCTCAGATTAAGGATTTTCACTTGTACAGCAGCAGCTGCTAACAATCAATATTTTCCATTGATGTAACAAGATTATTTATTTCAAATGTATTTGTAAACATTCTATTTAAAAAATACTCTTTACAAATTATCTTTTAAACACTTTTTAAACATAAAACGTTTCCATTTTTGGTTTTGCTATTTGATGACGGTCCCTAAGTACTCGTCTCAGCTCTGGCTGCACATTTGATGACGGTCCCTAAGCACTCATCTCGTCTCGGCTGCACATTTGATGACGGTCCCTAAGTACTCGTCTCAGCTCCGGCTGCACATTTGATGACGGTCCCTAAGCACTCTTGTCACCGCTCCGGCTGCACATTTGATGACGGTCCCTAAGCACTCGTCTCGGCTCTGCACATTAGGATCAGTGTAATTCACTGAGCCCAAAACACGCATCTGATTGTTAAAAACGAGTTTGTGTCACTTGGCAGTGTAAATATGAGTATTTTGGCATGTGAATGATCTGTAAAGACTTTTGCGTTTAGGAGCTGTTGACCTCGGAAGTCCGAATCTGTTAATATGACGCTAACTTTACCGCATGTGGCTCCTCCCACTTTCAGACTCTGATCTGAGACAGCAGCGGGAGTCGTCATGACAACACAGCGTCCTACATGTGTCATGCCGTTATTGACGATCGATTGACGAATGATCAGTACTTTTAGGCGCTTTGGTTCTACAATTGAACACACATTTTTGTATTGTAAAAGCTGCGATACAAAAACACGATGCATTCGAGAGAAATTGCGTCGCATTTTGAATCCTGTGCTCTCTGATTGGTTGTGTGATGCAGGTACCGAGGATTCACCCTGGTGCTCACCTTCCTATTCTACACGGTGTATCACCTGTCCAGGAAACCAATCAGCATTGTCAAGGTAAGCCCCGCCCACAGGAGGAGGACGTCTGAAGATGTCTTAAGTGAACTATGGTGGTCTATTTAAGCGGTCCAAAGTGAACCAGTCCAAACGTGGCTTATGAGACTAATATTGTCCTTCTGTCTCTGACCGGTAGACTGAGCTTCACAGAAACTGCTCCACCGTCATCCGTCCTGCAGACCTCAACATCACCAACAATGTCACCTGGTGCGACTGGGCTCCGTTCGGTGAGTGGTGCCCCCTGTGTGCAGGTCACGGTCACTACACACACTGACCTCTTGTGTCTTCAGACCAGGACAACTACCAGACGCTGTTCGGAGTGTTGGACAACTGCTTCTTGGTGGCATACGCTGTGGGCATGTTCATTAGGTGAGAGCACTAGTGTGGATAGATGTGGATAATTAACACCATGACTTATTCTAGATAGTAAAGAAAGGCTTACTGGTAAGTGTTTTATCAATGTTATACAATTACAAAAAGGTTTACTGGGATTATCCTGCTTGAAGAGGTCAATTGTATCGGTCAGACCTGTTCAATCTACAGCCCAAGGGCCAAATCAGCCTCTCCAAACAATCTGATCTGTCTGAATCCTTTTCTTGGTAAACTGTTGGTGTTAGTGCAGTTTAGTCCTTGTTTGGTGCTTGTTTACTTCTGCTTTAGACCTGCATTAGTCCAGGGTTGACCCGGTTTATTTCTGGGTTAGTTCTGGTTCTGCTCCGGTTAGTGTTAGTCTAGTCCTAGATTAATCCTGGTCCTGTAAACAATTGACCATTTTTGCAGAGCAATGTTGGTAAAGACTTTTGTATCAACATTTTCTCAAAAATCTAATGTAGCAGCTGGCTCATTTACAAGCGCACCCATGTACCAGACTAACTAACTAGAGATTGGCCTAGGTCAGAGTATATCAAGAGCCCAATGGATAAACTGTATACTCTTTTCATTTTCACTCTCAGGTCTGTACCTTATTTGGAGCCATGAGGCAGGGACATGTTTGAGCCTGGTCCACGATGGCTCTGTGATGACGTGCGTTTGTCTCCACAGTGGCATGTTCTGTGAGCGCCTGCCTCTGCGCCTCTACCTCACTGTGGGCATGCTCCTCAGTGGACTCTTCACCACACTGTTTGGACTGGGCTTCTACTGGAACATCCACTCTCTCACCTACTACGCCATCATGCAGGTACCGCCCTGTAGCCACAATAGCTTTTCTCTTGCAAACTCAGTGGTGGCATCAGTGAAATGATAGCCCCGTATATGCACATTTTACTTTTCACCATTCAAAAGAGGTATGAATGAATGATTCTCAACCCGTTCACTGTAATCTGGCGCTGCATGTAGACCGAAGAGTGTTCTGAGACGTGTTTCTCTAGAAACATCTTAGCATTTCTTGGAAACCAAATTGTTTATCAAATTTCCTTCACTTCAACTTTGTTGTTTTTTTGGTTGGATTTTCTTTTTTTAGTTTTAAAATGGTCGGTTTAATCCCACATTCGAGTTTTCCATCGAAGAATAAGATTCAGTTGTAGTCATCTGGACTCATGGCTCAAGCAGCTCAGAATAAGACCTCAGACTAGATCTGCAGATTGAGAATGACTTTTGACTTGGTTTACACGTGTAATAAAAACACCTGTCCAAAGTTCTCTTAAAGAACGACACATTTTACCAAAATGATCTATGCGAGCGATGTGTTTGTGGCACTTTAGTTTTGCTCAAATTAACTTGATTAGGTAAAATGTAAACTGAAAGTAGTTTCTCCGTTGTTAGCTAGCTTGTTTGCTAACAGCAGGGGGAGATAAAGGGGGAGATAAACACCTCAACATTTGGACTCAGAAACATGTTATTTAAGGAGAGAAAGGTAATGAGATTAACTGAGTGTGATCCCAAAGTCTGCATCAGTGATAAATATGGGTGAAGCTGCAGTGCCTTTACTTTATTTTAAATTTTTGGATGTCAAATTCAAACTAAATAAGAAATATATTAAGGGAGTTGCAGACATTTTTTATATTTATTATCAGAATCAGAAAAAAATGACTGTGATGTAGTTTTGCCACTCTCTTCTAAAAAGCCAGATGTCCTGATGTTATGTGTATAAGCTGCGTTCCCATTCAATTGCATTATATTCAAGTGTAAAAACAAGACGACTTCATGTTTGTGGCGTCTTCTCTGCCTTCACACAGTCTTGAGGTTTGTTCTTCACAAAGCACTAACAAGAACACAAGTGTACATACTGTAAAAGAATGTGGCAGGTGTCTTCTGTGCGGTCACATGTCACATGACCCAGGCTTTAAGAGGACCACATGACTCACTGCTGTGCTTGAGGCTAAGCTGCTGAAACAATGACATTCTGTACTATGTATGTTAAATGTACAAGACTTCTATACATTTAAATAGAAATCCTTCAACTTCTAAATGAAGGGAGCAAATATTCCTTTATTTCATATGAGCTGTATGTGGGTGTGTATACTGTACCAGAATGTTTCAGATCATCAAACTGATTTTAATATCTCACAAAGATAACACAAGTAAACCTAAAATATAGTCACTAAATTATTATTTATTACATATTTGACTTTTCTATTGGGAAAATGACTGCAAACATATCTGACAGCGTGTGAAAAGGTAATTGCACCTTTTGATTAACTGCAGAGTCTCATTTCACTGTCCACACCCAGAGCTGCTGGACACGTCTCAAACAGATGCATTAGGTCGAAAAAAGAGAGACAAACGAACCCCTAATGTATATAATAATAATAATAATAATAATAATAAGTATATTTTATGTTGACTAAAATGAGTTTGATGATCTGAAACATTTTAAAGGACACATACAATGTGGCTTTTGGAGCTTTTAGCCACATTGTTCCCTCATCAAAAACACTGAAGTTGTATTTAGTTTTATTCACGTTTATGTGATGAAACATGGTCAGTTTGTCCTCTCTCTCTCTCTGAGCCTCAGAAACACTCCGTTCCAAATTTACCTCATTTGGGACATTAAATGTAGAGTTCCGGAGGTCTTCTGTGCTGTTTTCATCAAAAAATCATCACCCGACTCTGCATTTCTGCCTCTGTGACCTTTATACAGCTGCATGTTGACATAAGCATGAGAATAGATGAAGTGTTAACACCAATGCGGACGAGGGAACGCCCGACTGAGAGAAAGTCATGTGAGCTTTTTGATGACCAATTTTTTTTGTTCAAAACGTGAGATGACAAAGCAAAGGCACAAGAGCCTGTGTAAAGGACAAGAACAATAGATCATGCAGAATATGTGTCTGATAAATGTGCAGTAAAAAGCAGACTACAGAAAGGTGTTTTACATGTGCATGTCCGTGTGTGTCAGGTGATGAACGGCCTGGTGCAGACCACCGGCTGGCCCGCCGTCGTGGCCTGTGTGGGGAACTGGTTTGGAAAGGGGAAGTGAGTACTCTGAGTCAGTGGCCGGCGTGCACTCCTGACTCAGGATTTTCCATTTCATCTGTATGGAAGATTATTTGTTTCATCGGCAAAAAAAATGAAACCTTGAAAAAACATGTTTTACCTTTTGAATATTAAATGCATAGATTTATAAGCCCCCAAATTCAGTCTAAATTCAGAGTGAAACATTATTTGAATTTTCTAACTTTGAAGAACACATTCAAACAATTCAATTCATGTTTTTTATGTGTAAGATTTTTTTTCCAGTGCAGGCGCGGCTTCATCATGAGCGTGTGTGTGTTTGTGGGGCGGGCGCGGCTTCATCATGAGCGTGTGTTTGTGGGGCGGGCGCGGCTTCATCATGAGCGTGTGTGTGTTTGTGGGGCGGGCGCGGCTTCATCATGAGCGTGTGTGTGTTTGTGGGGCGGGCGCGGCTTCATCATGAGCGTGTGTGTGTTTGTTGGGCGGGCGCGGCTTCATCATGAGCGTGTGTGTGTTTGTGGGGCAGGCGCGGCTTCATCATGGGCGTGTGTGTGTTTGTGGGGCGGGCGCGGCTTCATCATGAGCATGTGTGTGTTTGTGAGGCAGGCGTGGCTTCATCATGAGCGTGTGTGTGTTTGTGGGGCGGGCGCGGCTTCATCATGAGCGTGTGTGTGTTTGTGGGGCGGGCGCGGCTTCATCATGAGCCTGTGTGTGTTTGTTGGGCGGGCGCGGCTTCATCATGAGCGTGTGTGTGTTTGTGGGGCAGGCGCGGCTTCATCATGGGCGTGTGTGTGTTTGTGGGGCGGGCGCGGCTTCATCATGAGCGTGTGTTTGTGGGGCAGGCGCGGCTTCATCATGGGCGTGTTTGTGGGGCAGGCGCGGCTTCATCGTGAGCGTGTGTTTGTGGGGCGGGCGCGGCTTCATCATGGGCGTGTGTGTGTTTGTGGGGTGGGCGCGGCTTCATCATGAGCGTGTGTGTGTTTGTGGGGCGGGCGCGGCTTCATCATGAGCGTGTGTGTGTTTGTGGGGCAGGCGCGGCTTCATCGTGAGCGTGTGTTTGTGGGGCGGGCGCGGCTTCATCATGGGCGTGTGTGTGTTTGTGGGGCGGGCGCGGCTTCATCATGAGCGTGTGTGTGTTTGTGGGGCGGGCGCGGCTTCATCATGAGCGTGTGTGTGTTTGTGGGGCGGGCATGGCTTCATCATGAGCATGTGTGTGTTTGTGAGGCGGGCGTGGCTTCATCATGAGCGTGTGTGTGTTTGTGGGGCAGGCGCGGCTTCATCATGAGCGTGTGTGTGTTTGTGGGGCGGGCGCGGCTTCATCATGAGCGTGTGTGTGTTTGTTGGGCGGGCGCGGCTTCATCATGAGCGTGTGTGTGTTTGTGGGGCAGGCGCGGCTTCATCATGGGCGTGTGTGTGTTTGTGGGGCGGGCGCGGCTTCATCATGAGCATGTGTGTGTTTGTGAGGCGGGCGTGGCTTCATCATGAGCGTGTGTGTGTTTGTGGGGCGGGCGCGGCTTCATCATGAGCGTGTGTGTGTTTGTGGGGCAGGCGCGGCTTCATCATGAGCGTGTGTGTGTTTGTGAGGCGGGCGCGGCTTCATCATGAGCGTGTGTGTGTTTGTTGGGCGGGCGCGGCTTCATCATGAGCGTGTGTGTGTTTGTGGGGCAGGCGCGGCTTCATCATGGGCGTGTGTGTGTTTGTGGGGCGGGCGCGGCTTCATCATGAGCGTGTGTTTGTGGGGCGGGCGCGGCTTCATCATGGGCGTGTTTGTGGGGCAGGCGCGGCTTCATCATGGGCGTGTTTGTGGGGCGGGCGCGGCTTCATCATGAGCGTGTGTGTGTGTTTGTGGGGCGGGCGCGGCTTCATCATGAGCGTGTGTGTGTTTGTGAGGCGGGCGTGGCTTCATCATGAGCGTGTGTTTGTTTGTGGGGCGGGCGCGGCTTCATCATGAGCGTGTGTTTGTGGGGCGGGCGCGGCTTCATCATGAGCGTGTGTGTGTTTGTGGGGCAGGCGCAGCTTCATCATGGGCGTGTGTGTGTTTGTGGGGTGGGCGCGGCTTCATCATGAGCGTGTGTGTGTTTGTGGGGCAGGCGCGGCTTCATCATGGGCGTGTTTGTGGGGCGGGCGCGGCTTCATCATGAGCGTGTGTGTGTTTGTGGGGCGGGCATGGCTTCATCATGAGCATGTGTGTGTTTGTGAGGCGGGCGTGGCTTCATCATGAGCGTGTGTGTGTTTGTGGGGCGGGCGCGGCTTCATCATGAGCGTGTGTGTGTTTGTTGGGCAGGCGCGGCTTCATCATGAGCGTGTGTGTGTTTGTGGGGCAGGCGCGGCTTCATCATGAGCGTGTGTGTGTTTGTGGGGCGGGCGCGGCTTCATCATGGGCGTGTGTGTGTTTGTGGGGCGGGCGCGGCTTCATCATGAGCGTGTGTTTGTGGGGCGGGCGCGGCTTCATCATGGGCGTGTTCGTGGGGCAGGCGCGGCTTCATCATGGGCGTGTTTGTGGGGCGGGCGCGGCTTCATCATGAGCGTGTGTGTGTTTGTGAGGCGGGCGTGGCTTCATCATGAGCGTGTGTTTGTGGGGCGGGCGCGGCTTCATCATGAGCGTGTGTTTGTGGGGCGGGCGCGGCTTCATCATGAGCGTGTGTGTGTTTGTGGGGCAGGCGCAGCTTCATCATGAGCGTGTGTGTGTTTGTGGGGCGGGCGCGGCTTCATCATGAGCGTGTGTTTGTTTGTGGGGCGGGCGCGGCTTCATCATGAGCGTGTGTTTGTGGGGCGGGCGCGGCTTCATCATGAGCGTGTGTGTGTTTGTGGGGCAGGCGCAGCTTCATCATGGGCGTGTGTGTGTTTGTGGGGTGGGCGCGGCTTCATCATGAGCGTGTGTGTGTTTGTGGGGCAGGCGCGGCTTCATCATGGGCGTGTTTGTGGGGCGGGCGCGGCTTCATCATGAGCGTGTGTGTGTTTGTGGGGCGGGCATGGCTTCATCATGAGCATGTGTGTGTTTGTGAGGCGGGCGTGGCTTCATCATGAGCGTGTGTGTGTTTGTGGGGCGGGCGCGGCTTCATCATGAGCGTGTGTGTGTTTGTTGGGCAGGCGCGGCTTCATCATGAGCGTGTGTGTGTTTGTGGGGCAGGCGCGGCTTCATCATGAGCGTGTGTGTGTTTGTGGGGCGGGCGCGGCTTCATCATGGGCGTGTGTGTGTTTGTGGGGCGGGCGCGGCTTCATCATGAGCGTGTGTTTGTGGGGCGGGCGCGGCTTCATCATGGGCGTGTTCGTGGGGCAGGCGCGGCTTCATCATGGGCGTGTTTGTGGGGCGGGCGCGGCTTCATCATGAGCGTGTGTGTGTTTGTGAGGCGGGCGTGGCTTCATCATGAGCGTGTGTTTGTGGGGCGGGCGCGGCTTCATCATGAGCGTGTGTTTGTGGGGCGGGCGCGGCTTCATCATGAGCGTGTGTGTGTTTGTGGGGCAGGCGCAGCTTCATCATGAGCGTGTGTGTGTTTGTGGGGCGGGCGCGGCTTCATCATGAGCGTGTGTTTGTGGGGCGGGCGCGGCTTCATCATGGGCGTGTGTGTGTTTGTGGGGCAGGCGCAGCTTCATCATGAGCGTGTGTGTGTTTGTGGGGCGGGCGCGGCTTCATCATGAGCGTGTGTGTGTTTGTGGGGCGGGCGCGGCTTCATCATGAGCGTGTGTGTGTTTGTGGGGCGGGCGCGGCTTCATCATGAGCGTGTGTGTGTTTGTGGGGCGGGCGCGGCTTCATCATGAGCGTGTGTTTGTTTGTGGGGCGGGCGCGGCTTCATCATGAGCGTGTGTGTGTTTGTGGGGCGGGCGCGGCTTCATCATGAGCGTGTGTGTGTTTGTGGGGCGGGCGCGGCTTCATCATGAGCGTGTGTGTGTTTGTGGGGCGGGCGTGGTTTCATCATGAGCGTGTGTGTGTTTGTGGGGCAGGCGCGGCTTCATCATGAGCGTGTGTGTGTTTGTGGGGCGGGCGCGGCTTCATCATGGGCGTGTGTGTGTTTGTGGGGCGGGCGCGGCTTCATCATGAGCGTGTGTTTGTGGGGCGGGCGCGGCTTCATCATGGGCGTGTTTGTGGGGCAGGCGCGGCTTCATCATGAGCGTGTGTGTGTTTGTGGGGCAGGCGCGGCTTCATCATGAGCGTGTGTGTGTTTGTGGGGCGGGCGCGGCTTCATCATGAGCGTGTGTGTGTTTGTTGGGCGGGCGCGGCTTCATCATGAGCGTGTGTGTGTTTGTGGGGCAGGCGCGGCTTCATCATGGGCGTGTGTGTGTTTGTGGGGCGGGCGCGGCTTCATCATGAGCATGTGTGTGTTTGTGAGGCGGGCGTGGCTTCATCATGAGCGTGTGTGTGTTTGTGGGGCGGGCGCGGCTTCATCATGAGCGTGTGTGTGTTTGTGGGGCAGGCGCGGCTTCATCATGAGCGTGTGTGTGTTTGTGGGGCGGGCGCGGCTTCATCATGAGCGTGTGTGTGTTTGTTGGGCGGGCGCGGCTTCATCATGAGCGTGTGTGTGTTTGTGGGGCAGGCGCGGCTTCATCATGGGCGTGTGTGTGTTTGTGGGGCGGGCGCGGCTTCATCATGAGCGTGTGTTTGTGGGGCGGGCGCGGCTTCATCATGGGCGTGTTTGTGGGGCAGGCGCGGCTTCATCATGGGCGTGTTTGTGGGGCGGGCGCGGCTTCATCATGAGCGTGTGTGTGTGTTTGTGGGGCGGGCGCGGCTTCATCATGAGCGTGTGTGTGTTTGTGAGGCGGGCGTGGCTTCATCATGAGCGTGTGTTTGTTTGTGGGGCGGGCGCGGCTTCATCATGAGCGTGTGTTTGTGGGGCGGGCGCGGCTTCATCATGAGCGTGTGTGTGTTTGTGGGGCAGGCGCAGCTTCATCATGGGCGTGTGTGTGTTTGTGGGGCAGGCGCGGCTTCATCATGGGCGTGTTTGTGGGGCGGGCGCGGCTTCATCATGAGCGTGTGTGTGTTTGTGGGGCGGGCATGGCTTCATCATGAGCATGTGTGTGTTTGTGAGGCGGGCGTGGCTTCATCATGAGCGTGTGTGTGTTTGTGGGGCGGGCGCGGCTTCATCATGAGCGTGTGTGTGTTTGTGGGGCAGGCGCAGCTTCATCATGAGCGTGTGTGTGTTTGTGGGGCGGGCGCGGCTTCATCATGAGCGTGTGTGTGTTTGTTGGGCAGGCGCGGCTTCATCATGAGCGTTTGTGTGTTTGTGGGGCAGGCGCGGCTTCATCATGAGCGTGTGTGTGTTTGTGGGGCGGGCGCGGCTTCATCATGGGCGTGTGTGTGTTTGTGGGGCGGGCGCGGCTTCATCATGAGCGTGTGTTTGTGGGGCGGGCGCGGCTTCATCATGAGCGTGTGTTTGTGGGGCGGGCGCGGCTTCATCATGAGCGTGTGTGTGTTTGTGGGGCAGGCGCAGCTTCATCATGAGCGTGTGTGTGTTTGTGGGGCGGGCGCGGCTTCATCATGAGCGTGTGTTTGTGGGGCGGGCGCGGCTTCATCATGAGCGTGTGTGTGTTTGTGGGGCAGGCGCAGCTTCATCATGAGCGTGTGTGTGTTTGTGGGGCGGGCGCGGCTTCATCATGGGCGTGTGTGTGTTTGTGGGGCGGGCGCAGCTTCATCATGAGCGTGTGTGTGTTTGTGGGGCGGGCGCGGCTTCATCATGAGCGTGTGTGTGTTTGTGGGGCGGGCGCGGCTTCATCATGAGCGTGTGTGTGTTTGTGGGGCGGGCGCGGCTTCATCATGAGCGTGTGTGTGTTTGTGGGGCGGGCGCGGCTTCATCATGAGCGTGTGTTTGTTTGTGGGGCGGGCGCGGCTTCATCATGAGCGTGTGTGTGTTTGTGGGGCGGGCGCGGCTTCATCATGAGCGTGTGTGTGTTTGTGGGGCGGGCGCGGCTTCATCATGAGCGTGTGTGTGTTTGTGGGGCGGGCGTGGTTTCATCATGAGCGTGTGTGTGTTTGTGGGGCAGGCGCGGCTTCATCATGAGCGTGTGTGTGTTTGTGGGGCGGGCGCGGCTTCATCATGGGCGTGTGTGTGTTTGTGGGGCGGGCGCGGCTTCATCATGAGCGTGTGTTTGTGGGGCGGGCGCGGCTTCATCATGGGCGTGTTTGTGGGGCAGGCGCGGCTTCATCATGGGCGTGTTTGTGGGGCGGGCGCGGCTTCATCATGAGCGTGTGTGTGTTTGTGAGGCGGGCGTGGCTTCATCATGAGCGTGTGTTTGTGGGGCGGGCGCGGCTTCATCATGAGCGTGTGTTTGTGGGGCGGGCGCGGCTTCATCATGAGCGTGTGTGTGTTTGTGGGGCGGGCGCGGCTTCATCATGAGCGTGTGTTTGTGGGGCGGGCGCGGCTTCATCATGAGCGTGTGTGTGTTTGTGGGGCGGGCGCGGCTTCATCATGAGCGTGTGTTTGTTTGTGGGGCAGGCGCGGCTTCATCATGAGCGTGTGTGTGTTTGTGAGGCGGGCGTGGCTTCATCATGAGCGTGTGTTTGTGGGGCGGGCGCGGCTTCATCATGAGCGTGTGTTTGTGGGGCGGGCGCGGCTTCATCATGAGCGTGTGTGTGTTTGTGGGGCGGGCGCGGCTTCATCATGAGCGTGTGTTTGTGGGGCGGGCGCGGCTTCATCATGAGCGTGTGTGTGTTTGTGGGGCGGGCGCGGCTTCATCATGAGCGTGTGTGTGTTTGTGGGGCGGGCGCGGCTTCATCATGAGCGTGTGTTTGTTTGTGGGGCAGGCGCGGCTTCATCATGGGCGTGTGGAACTCGCACACCTCTGTGGGAAACATCCTGGGCTCTCTGATCGCAGGGGCCTTCGTGTCCTCAGCCTGGGGCCTCTCCTTCATCGTGCCAGGGGCCATCATCGGAGGGACAGGCCTGCTGTGCTTCTTCTTCCTGGTGGACAGTGAGTTCTGTATCACTTAAAGAACCATGAGTCAGGAACACATTTTAGTTTGAACCATTGGCCTTTGGTTAGTCCTTTCTGTCACTTTGATGTAGCTCCATGTCACAGACACTACTGTCTGTGCCATGGAGCTATGTCTGTGACACTACTGTCTGTGCCATGGAGCTATTGTGTCTGTGCCATGGAGCTATTGTGTCTGTGCCATGGAGCTATTGTGTCTGTGACACTACTGTCTGTGCCATGGAGCTATTGTGTCTGTGCCATGGAGCTATTGTGTCTGTGCCATGGAGCTATTGTGTCTGTGCCATGGAGCTATTGTGTCTGTGCCATGGCGCTGTTGTGTCTGTGCCATGGAGCTATTGTGTCTGTGACACTACTGTCTGTGCCATGGAGCTATTGTGTCTGTGCCATGGCGCTGTTGTGTCTGTGCCATGGAGCTATTGTGTCTGTGACACAACTGTCTTAAGAGAAGTCAAAATCTGATGAATTAGATTCCCAGGACTCTTCATATTAAACTCTGTTCCTCTAGAACCTGAGGACGTGGGCTGCTCGTCCCCACAGCAGAATGTGAGTTCACTTCTGTTTGTCCACTGGCTCACTCTATGTCTCACTCTGTCTCACTTTGTGTCTCAATGTGTCCTGTGTCTCACTCTATCTCATATTGTGTCTCAATCTGTCCTGTGTCTCACTTTGTGTCTCAATGTGTCCTGTGTCTCACTCTGTCTCATATTGTGTCTCAATCTGTCCTGTGTCTCACTCTGTCTCATATTATGTATTTGTCTATGGGAGTTTTTATTTATAGGAGATCTTCTACTGAAAGTGTTTTTCAGACTTCCTATAAGTGATCTGTTCTTCTGTATCTACCTCTGTGTCTACCTGCGTTGCAACAATGAAATTTCCCCATGTGGGACAATAAAGGATTATCTTACCTTATCTGTCCTGTGTCTCACTCTGTCTAATATTGTGTCTCAATCTGTCCTGTGTCTCACTCTGTCTCATATTGTGTCGCAATCTGTCCTGTGTCTCACTGTCTCATATTGTGTCCTGTGCTTCACTGTCTCCTCAATCTGTGTTTCAGTCTGTACTGTTTCATTTTGTCTCACTCTGTGTCTCTGTGTCTCACTCTCTTTCTCACAGTGTCTCACTCTGTCTCACTCTGTCTCACTCTGCCTCACTCTGGTGCCTCACTCTGTCTCACTCTGCCTCACGCTGGTGTCTCACTCTGGTCCCTCACTCCGTCTCACTCTGGTGCCTCACTCTGTGGTCTCACTCGGGTGCCTCACTCTGTCTCACTCTGGTGCCTCACTCTGGTGTCTCACTCTGTCTCACTCTGGTGCCTCACTCTGGTGTCTCACTCTGTCTCACTCTGGTGCCTCACTCTGGTGTCTCACTCTGTCTCACTCTGGTGCCTCACTCTGGTGTCTCACTCTGTCTCACTCTGGTGTCTCACTCTGTCTCACTCTGGTGTCTCACTCTGTCTCACTCTGGTGCCTCACTCTGGTGCCTCACTCTGTCTCACTCTGGTGCCTCACTCTGTCTCACTCTGGTGTCTCACTCTGTCTCACTCTGCCTCACGCTGGTGCCTCACTCTGGTGTCTCACTCTGGTGCCTCACTCTGTCTCACTCTGGTGCCTCACTCTGTCTCACTCTGGTGTCTCACTCTGTCTCACTCTGCCTCACGCTGGTGTCTCACTCTGCCTCACGCTGGTGTCTCACTCTGTCTCACGCTGGTGTCTCACTCTGTCTCACGCTGGTGTCTCACTCTGCCTCACGCTGGTGTCTCACTCTGCCTCACGCTGGTGTCTCACTCTGTCTCACGCTGGTGTCTCACTCTGTCTCACGCTGGTGTCTCACTCTGTCTCACGCTGGTGTCTCACTCTGCCTCACGCTGGTGTCTCACTCTGTCTCACGCTGGTGTCTCACTCTGTCTCACTCTGGTGTGTCACAGGGTGATGGTTCTGAGGTGGCTGAAGCCGTGTCGGAGGAGGACAGTGAGGCCATCAGTTTCTGCAGCGCTCTGAGGATTCCGGTGAGAACTGGTGTGACTGAGTGTGACTTCATTCCACACATTGTGTTCTTCATTCCAGGTTAGAAATCAAAATGAACTTAAGTAAAAGTACAGATACAGGAGAAAAACTCAAACAAAAATGACTCAAGTACTATAAAAGTATCACATTAAAAATCTACTAAGTAAAAGTACAAAAGTAACATTTACACCATAGAACACATCATAGAAAATCCCTCCTGAAGTAGAAGAAAAGAATGTAAAAGAGCAGAATAAGTGTCCTCGTGTTATTGTCTCATGTCTGTGTGGACATGGGACGTGTGAAGGCTCAGGACAGCTTCAGGTGTTCTGACGTTCCTTCTGTGTGTCTCAGGGCGTGTTGGAGTTCTCCTTCTGTCTGCTCTTTGCCAAACTGGTCAGCTACACCTTCCTGTTCTGGCTGCCTCTGTACATCTCCAAAGTGGGTCAGTGTCCTCCTCGTCCTCATGTCCCTGTGTCCCTCTGTATAGCTGTGTCTCAGATCTGACTCTGTTCTGTTCCCCCAGCACATTCTGATGCTAAAGAAGCCGGAGACATGTCCACGCTGTTTGACGTGGGAGGGATCATCGGTACACACAGTCATCACTATGACAACGAGTTACTGTGACAGTTTCACATGCAAAAGTTAAAAAGGTTAACCCTGGTTAAACAGCAGTTAAACAGCAGTTAAACAGCAGTTAAACAATTAAGGAGTTCAATGTGGCAGCAGTTAAATCTCTAAAGAAGAAATTCGATTAGTGAATTCCAAACTTGTGTTCGTGGCCCTTTGGAGCCATCTGCTGGATATTTATACATAATGCATAGTCAGGTATTCAGTCGAGCAGCGTTTCTCAAACTAGCTCTTCGGTTAGTGTTTACTTAAAGTACCCCACTAAAGTGCATTTTATTCATTTATATTCTTTCTTGAGTCATTTCTTCTAAAAACGCTGTGTTAATGGTATATTCCTGGACCAAATTTAGATCTAGGGCAATATGGAAAGATAAAACTGTTTCTTTTGTGGTACTTAGTGTAAAACACTTCATTAGTGGTAAAAGTGTCACTTTATTTTGATTCATAGTTTTAAGAAGGTGTGAAAAGCAGTAAAGGGATAATCTAAACCTTCAAACTTGCTCTGCGTGATCTCTGATTGACCGTTGCTCTGTGTGCTCTCTGATTGGCCGTTGTTCTGTGTGATGTCTGATTGGCCGTTGCTCTGTGTGCTCTCTGATTGGCTGTGTGCAGGGGGTATCCTGGCTGGTCTGGTCTCAGATTACACTGGGGCTCGAGCTGCCACCTGCTGGGTCATGTTGGTCACTGCAGCCCCCATGGTGCGCGCTCATGAAGACAATTTTATGGAATATCATTCGTTTCATAACAGTTACATATTTCTGGGGAAGGGTCTAATCTTTGTTGTTGTGTTGCAGTTGTTTGTTTACAACAGCGTGGGGCAGCAGAGCCTGGGCCTGTCTGTGGGTGAGTTCATCTCTAACAACATCTAATACACACAGCACATCATTACATACATAGCATACTTTTTCTTACTTTACAGAGATGAATATTTTACAATAAATAATACACTAAAAAACATATTTGGCAGGGACTTTTGAAAAAGACTTACTACAGTGGCCAGTGAGTGAAAACGTTAAAATCTAAACGCACTAACTACCGTTGGTCAATAGACACATGTTGTTTACAGTGTAGTGTCCAGAGTCTGTGTAGTGAGCGGCTCCTGGTAGTGAGCGGTTCCTGGTAGTGAGCGGCTCCTGGTGTGTCCACAGGGATGCTGCTGCTCTGTGGGGCCCTGGTCAACGGCCCCTACGCCCTCATCACCACCGCTGTGTCGGCTGACCTGGTATGAACATGTTTGGTTTTTCATAAACGTTAGACATTTTCCAAAGAAGAATCCACAAAGGTTTTTTCCCTGATCATTTGTATCCGTGACCTGCTCCATCTGCAGCAGGTTAACCTTTGACCTGCTCCATCTGCAGCAGGTTAACCTTTGACCTGCTCCATCTGCAGGTTAACCTTTGACCTTAACCTGCTCCACCTGCAGGTTAACCTTTGACCTGCTCCATCTCAGCTAAAGGAGACATAGGATGCTTTTCCTGGTTTTCTGAATAATAAACTATAACATACGTAGATCGTGACTTTACATTTAGTTGATTGTAAAGAACAATATCAAACGGGTTGGTAATAGAAACACGCCCACTGACTTCCTGTTCACAACTGCTGCTGACCCCGCCCCCTCATTGTGACATTTCACTGTAACAAGCCGCAGTTTTATTTAGTATTTTATCATTGAAAATGTGTTTGACCCAGAGTCTGGATTTGTAAAATAATAGCAGTAAGTACAGAGCTGAGGGCGGGGATAGGGGGTAGGTGAATACAGGACTTGGGCGCAGTGGCGCATCAAATGTAGGAAAATACATGACTCAAACATGCAGGACATAATCAAAATACAACTCTCAGTAAGTTAAGGATGAGGGACCACCATTATGATAGAGAGTCATTACGACTAGGGGTGCGCCAAAATATCGATAAGGCGATATATCGCGATATTTACTCCCGCGATCGATTCTCGATGCGTTCGTGTCAAATATCGATCTTTTAACGTTGAAAAAAGCCGCTATAAATGGCTCTATTCACCGTTCCTTTGTTGAGACACTTCTTTGGCGTTAGCTAGGGGGCGCAGCGGGCAAGATTGGATAGATACATTTACAAAAAAAAGTATTTCTTTAAACATATGATATATCGCGAGTTATAATAGACAATATATCGATAATCGCAGTATCGCCATATTGCAATATTATCGTATCGTGAGCCGTGTATTGTGTATCGTATCATGAAGGACCCAGTGATTCCCAGCTCTGATTACTACAGGGGCCAGTGGGTGGTCCCCCCCTTCTCTCTTAACGTGCTTCACACATTGTCCTCCAAGAGCCCCGCCCTCTTTGCCTGAGCAGCCAGTTCCTCCTACATTCTGTCCATATGTAAGACAAAAAAACACTCAAATATTCTCATATCATTCGGAACAAAACTTTTAGCTCTTAGGCTACCCCAAATAAATTGTGTGTTTGCTGTAACCCGAGTCAACATTTTTCATCTGGGTCGGTCGGTAGGCAAATTCAATTTTTTTTTACATTGAAGGCAAAAAAAAAGGATCAAAATTTTGCCATTTTTTGAGTCGGAGTGACCACCAGGGGTCAGGCTTCAACAGTCAATGACGGAAAACGTCTCTCTCAACCCGATCGGGAGACTAATTCTCATGATTTTAAGATATTTCAATCGACCTTTTGCACGCCGCTATCTTTTATTTTGGTAGCGAAGGCGAGCGGGGGGAACATGCGGGGGACACGGGCGTCGCCATGTTTGTTGTGATGTCTGCTGGGCGTGTTTCAATCCCAGAATGCATTGCGTAAATCCAATTTCACACCCTGACAGAGCCTGGCATTACTCTGGACATATCAGTGGCGCCGACAAGATTTTAATGTGCAAGGTCATACGAGCTCTCACCCGGTGAGGGACTTTCTCAGGGTTGATGGGGGGCAGAGTGAGGCTGGCGGTATGGTTTTCAGCCAGGTAGGAAATGCGAAGGCGCGGCTTGCGGGGGTTGGTGATCTGCGTGTGAGCCCGTCGGTGGCTTTGTCTGCTATAGCTCCGTGGAAGTTTGTCCCGGCTCCTGTTGATGTTAGCTTGCATGGCAAGCTTAGAGGAGTCGCTGGGAGGGCACCGCAGTTTGCCGTTCAAGCGATCATCGATAAGCACTCAGGTGATGTGTTTATTTATACCGACGGGTCTAGGGATCCTGAGAGTGGGCGTACTGGCGCCGCTTATTTTGTGCCTGACCTGGGGCTAGCGGTCAAGAGGAGGTTGACAGATCGCCTTTCTGTTTTCACGTCGGAACTCATAGCGATACGGTTGGCGTTGGAATGGGCGGAATCTGCTTTGCAGTGTTGCGGCATTGTGGTGGCCTCTGACAGCCTTTCTGCATTGCAAAGCATTAAATCTGGGAAATCGGATTGCAGACAGGATGTGTTGAATGGCATCTTCTGTCTGATGCTCTCCCTGTCCAGGAAGGATGTGAGGGTTTCCTTCATTTGGGTCCCTGCGCATGTGGGGGTGGATGGTAACGAAATGGCTGATGCACTGGCTAAACGCTCCCTTCGGCGGCCATCAATTGATGTGGCGGTTGAGTTGGGCAAGTCTGAAATCAAGCCCGTTATCAAGAGTCATGTGGTCGGCCTTTGGCAGGAATTTTGGAGCCACTGTGTTACTGGACGGCATCTCTATCACATACAGGGTAGTGTGGGTCCTTGCGGGTCTATGGGCAGGAACGCGTGGGAGGAAAGGGCCTTCGCCCGCATGAGGATTGGCCATACTGGACTCAATTGGTCACTGAGTAGGATAGGCAAACATCCGACCGGTCTGTGTGGTCACTGTCAGGTGCCAGAGACTGTCGAGCATGTGCTGATTTGCTGTGAGGCTTATGATAGGGAAAGGGCCGGGTTGGCCTTGTGGTTTCGGAATAATGGGCGGGAGTTCAATCTGCGGAACGTTCTGGCGATCCAGTCACAGGGTTTGTGTCAGGCTGTGGTTGCTTACTTATGTAGCACAGGGCTGGGTAAACGTTTATAGAGGTGGGGGGTGTTGGAGACTGAGCCGAGGATGAGGAGCAAGAGGATGTCCTAACGCGCTTGGACTTCGTGGGCCTAGAAACGCCAAAGTGATGGAAGAAGGACTTCTAACCGAGCGTCAAGGGGGGCGAGGAGGGTGGGGAGGAGTCTCCCTGGAATAAAGCCGGTTGGTCTCTGACACAACAACTATTCTAGTCACAAAAACACATCATGACCTCATGGGCTTTGTACGCCAAAGCAATGGGAGGAGTACTTTTACGGACTACGACAGAGTCTGAGGACTACGAAACGTCTGAGGAATAAAGTCTGGCGGTAATGCAACACTCGGATGCCAACCGCCATAAAACAACAACAACAACAACAACATTTTACGAACTACGACAGAGTCTGAGGACTACGACAAAGTCTGAGGAATAAAGTCTGGCGGTAATGCAACACTTGGATGCCAACCGCCATAAAACAACAACAACAACAACAACATGTCCCAGCTTGCACAGGATAGTGCATCCTTTAAGGAGTGGAATTCAGTGGCATTGTCAAAGAGCCTAACTGTAGCTGTGGGAGTGATCAAGAGTGCGAGTGTCCTTAGAGATGGCTTGCTGCTGGTCGTGTGCAAGGACGCGGCTCAGCAACGGAAGGCGATTGGAACTAAACGTCTGGGTGGAAAGGACATTCTTGTGTCTAATGCTGAAAGAAACACGGTCAGAGGAGTTATCGTAGGTGTCCCTACGGCGACGTCTGTGGATGAAGTTAAGGAGAATTTGACGGGAGTTACGGTGGTGGACGCTAGGCGTTTGAAGGTGACCCGGTTTGGGGTAAGATGTGACAGCTTTTCGGTAATGGTAACACTTGAAGGGAGGTGCCTGCCTAGTAAGGTGTTCATTGGGTACATGTGCTATAGCGTCAGGCCATATGTTCCGCCGCCCCTGGCTAAAGGCGCTAAATGGGAGTCGGAGTGATGGGGGTCTGCTTGTGGGGAGTCAGAGTGATCAGAGTGACGAGATGGGGGTGGGGGTGGTCTCCTGAGCATGTGCTGATTTGCTGTGAGGCTTATGATGGGGAGGGGGCCGGGTTGGCCTTGTGGTTTCGGAATAATGGGCGGGAGTTCAATCTGCGGAGCGTTCTGGCGATCCAGTCACAGGGTTTGTGTCAGGCTGTGGTTGCTTACTTATGTAGCACAGGGCTGGGTAAACGTTTATAGAGGTGGGGGGTGTTGGAGACTGAGCCGAGGATGAGGAGCAAGAGGATGTTCTAACGCGCTTGGACTTCATGGGCCTAGAAACGCCAAAGTGATGGAAGAAGGACTTCTAAAGGATAAAACGACAAAGACGTCCCATGACCTCATGGGCTTTGTAAAACAACAAAGACGTCCCATGATCTCATGGGCTTTGTACTTCCAAAGCACCGAACGTCGGAGAGGGCGAGGAGGGTGACGAGGAGTCTCCCTGGAGTGGGGCCGGTTGGTCTCTGACACAACGGCTAGTCTGGTCACGGGGACACATCGTGACCTCATGGGCTTTGTGGCGCCAGGGCAGTGGGAGGAGTGCTTTTACGGACTACGACAGAGTCTGAGGACTACGAAACGTCTGAGGAATGAGGTCTGGCGGTGATGCAACACTTGGATGCCAGCCGCCATAGAACAACAACAACAACAACAACAACAACAACAACAACAACAACAACTATTCTAGTCACAAAGACATATCATGACCTCATGGGCTTTGTAACACCAAAGCAATGGAAGGAGTACTTTTACGGACTACGACAAAGTCTGAGGAATAAAGTCTGGCGGTAATGCAACACTTGGATGCCAACCGCCATAAAACAACAACAACAACAACAACAACAACAACAACAACAACAACTATTCTAGTCACAAAGACATATCATGACCTCATGGGCTTTGTAACACCAAAGCAATGGAAGGAGTACTTTTACGGACTACGACAGAGTCTGAGGACTACGACAAAGTCTGAGGAATAAAGTCTGGCGGTAATGCAACACTTGGAGCCAACCGCCATAAAACAACAACAACAACAACAACATGTCCCATGACCTCATGGGCTTTGTAAAACAACAAAGACGTCCCATGACCTCATGGGCTTTGTACTTCCAAAGCACCGAACGTCAAAGAGGGAGAGGAAGATGAAGAAGAGTCTCCCTGGAATAAAGCCGGTTGGTCTCTGAAACAACAACTATTCTAGTCACAAAGACATATCATGACCTCATGGGCTTTGTAACACCAAAGCAATGGGAGGAGTACTTTTACGGACTACGACAGAGTCTGAGGACTACGAAACGTCTGAGGAATAAAGTCTGGCGGTAATGCAACACTCGGATGCCAACCGCCATAAAACAACAACAACAACAACAACAACTACGAAAAGTCTGAGGAATAAAGTCTGGCGGTAATGCAACAATTGGATGCCAACCGCCATAAAACAACAACAACAACAACAACAACATTAGAGACCAAAGCAATGGAAGAAGAACTTTTAAGGACTACGACAAAGTCTGAGGAATAAAGTCTGGCGGTAATGCAACACTCGGATGCCAACCGCCATAAAACACCACCAACAACAACAACATTGAACAATTTTGTTAAAGGCAATACAACAAGTCCTATGCGCATTCTGTTTAACAATAGACGCACGTGGAGGACTGTAACTGTTTCAGTTACAGTCCTCCACATGCATACAGTTAGTTGTGCGTGTTGCGCAGAGCGTTATCAGTCCTTTGATGTGAAAGACAGGTTTGCAAACATGATAAAAATATTTGACACGGTGGTTCAGGGAAGGCGGCGAAATAATTGAAAAATAAAAGATTTTGACATTTTTTCTACAAAATGCCGATATATTTTTTTCAGTCGACTAGTTTCACAGCGGGTCGGTCGGGTTACGGCAAACAGACATATTATTTTGCTCAGCCTTAGTTTAGTTCTTTGCTTATTGAAATGCACTCAGTTCTAGCTCCTTCAGACTGATCATATCTGCCTCTGAAACCTTTTTACCTTGGTATATATAGTGTACATATAGTGTACATATGTATGGAAAGAAGTTCAAGTTCTCCAGCCCTGATGTGCTAGCATACTAAAGAGCACATTGACAGACAAAGGTTAAAGGTCAAAGGTGCACTGTGGAGTGAAGCATTGTGTGTGTGTTTCAGGGGACCCACGAGAGCCTGAGGGGAAACTCCAGGGCCCTGTCCACAGTCACAGCAATCATTGACGGCACCGGCTCTGTGGGTAGGTCTGTGTGTAACTGTGTGTAACTGTGTGTAACTGTGTAACTGTGTGTAACTGTGTGTAACTGTGTAACTGAGTGTAACTGTGTGTAACTGTGTGTAACTGAGTGTAACTGTGTGTAACTATGTGTAACTGAGTGTAACTGTGTGTAACTATGTGTAACTGTGTAACTGAATGTAACTGAGTGTAACTGTGTGTAACTGTGTGTAACTGTGAGTAACTGAGTGTAACTGTGTAACTGTGTGTAACTGTGTGTAACTGTGTGTAACTGTGTGTAACTGTGTAACTGTGTGTAACTGTGTGTAACTGTGTGTAACTATGTGTAACTGTGTGTAACTGAGTAACTGTGTGTAACTATGTAACTGTGTAACTGTGTGTAACTGAGTGTAACTGAGTGTAACTGTGTGTAACTGTGTGTAACTGAGTGTAACTGAGTGTAACTGTGTGTAACTGAGTGTAACTGAGTGTAACTGTGTGTAACTGAGTGTAACTGTGTGTAACTGTGTGTAACTGAGTGTAACTGTGTGTAACTGAGTGTAACTGTGTGTAACTGTGTGTAACTGAGTGTAACTATGTGTAACTGTGTGTAACTGTGTGTAACTGAGTGTAACTGTGTGTAACTGTGTGTAACTGAGTGTAACTGAGTGTAACTGAGTGTAACTGTGTGTAACTGAGTGTAACTGAGTGTAACTGAGTGTAACTGAGTGTAACTGTGTGTAACTGTGTGTAACTGAGTGTAACTGAGTGTAACTGTGTGTAACTGTGTGTAACTGAGTGTAACTGAGTGTAACTGTGTGTAACTGAGTGTAACTGAGTGTAACTGTGTGTAACTGAGTGTAACTGTGTGTAACTGTGTGTAACTGAGTGTAACTGTGTGTAACTGAGTGTAACTGAGTGTAACTGTGTGTAACTGAGTGTAACTGAGTGTAACTGAGTGTAACTGAGTGTAACTATGTGTAACTGTGTGTAACTGTGTGTAACTGTGTGTAACTGTGTGTAACTGTGTGTAACTGAGTGTAACTGAGTGTAACTGAGTGTAACTGTGTGTAACTGAGTGTAACTGAGTGTAACTGAGTGTAACTGAGTGTAACTGAGTGTAACTGTGTGTAACTGTGTGTAACTGAATGTGGGTGACCTGTGCTACTCCCATTAGACTCCATTGCTCAGATAGTTGCCGACACAGTGGCAGAGTGGTTAACCTCACACACATTAGGTTCTGGGTTTGAGTGCAGTTTGCATGTTCTTCTGTCTCTGGGTGAATCCTTGAGCTACGGCCCTGTAGGGTCAGTAGAGTTTGGGGGGTTAAGTCAGTAGGGTTTGGGGGGGTTAAGGTCAGTAGAGTTTGGGGGGTTACGGTCAGTAGGGTTTGGGGGGGTTACGGTCAGTAGGGTTTGGGGGGTTACGGTCAGTAGAGTTTGGGGGTTACGGTCAGTAGAGTTTGGGAGGTTAAGTCAGTAGGGTTTGGGGGGGTTAAGGTCAGTAGGGTTTGGGGGGTTAAGGTCAGTAGAGTTTGGGGGGTTACGGTCAGTAGGGTTTGGGGGGTTACGGTCAGTAGAGTTTGGGGGGTTACGGTCAGTAGGGTTTGGGGGGTTATGGTCAGTAGAGTTTGGGGGTTACGGTCAGTAGAGTTTGGGAGGTTAAGTCAGTAGGGTTTGGGGGGGTTAAGGTCAGTAGGGTTTGGGGGGTTAAGGTCAGTAGAGTTTGGGGGGTTACGGTCAGTAGGGTTTGGGGGGTTACGGTCAGTAGAGTTTGGGGGGTTACGGTCAGTAGGGTTTGGGGGGTTAAGGTCAGTAGGGTTTGGGGTTAAGGTCAGTAGGGTTTGGGGGGTTAAGGTCAGTCTGGTTTGGGGGGGTTACGGTCAGTCTGGTTTGGGGTGTTACGGTCAGTAGGGTTTGGGGGGTTAAGGTCAGTAGAGTTTGGGGGATTAAGGTCAGTAGGGTTTGGGGGGTTAAGGTCAGTAGGGTTTGGGGGGTTAATGTGAGTAGGGTTTGGGGGGTTACGGTCAGTAGAGTTTGGGGGATTAAGGTCAGTAGGGTTTGGGGGGTTAAGGTCAGTAGGGTTTGGGGGGGTTAAGGTCAGTAGGGTTTGGGGGGTTAAGGTCAGTAGGGTTTGGGGGGTTAAAGTCAGTCTGGTTTGGGGGTTACGGTCAGTCTGGTTTGGGGGGTTACGGTCAGTAGAGTTTGGGGGGTTAAGGTCAGTAGGGTTTGAGGGGTTAAGGTCAGTAGGGTTTGGGGGGTTAAGGTCGGTAGGGTTTGGGGGGTTACAGTCAGTAGAGTTTGGGGGGTTAAGGTCAGTAGGGTTTGGGGGTTACGGTCAGTAGAGTTTGGGGGGTTACGGCCAGTAGAGTTTGGGGGGGTTAAGGTCAGTAGGGTTTGGGGGGTTAAGGTCAGTAGGGTTTGGGGGGTTGAGATCAGTAGGGTTTGGGGGGTTACGGTCAGTAGAGTTTGGGGGGTTAAGGTCAGTAGGGTTTGGGGGTTAAGGTCAGTAGGGTTTGGGGGGTTAAGGTCAGTAGGGTTTGAGGGGTTAAGGTCAGTAGGGTTTGAGGGGTTAAGGTCAGTAGGGTTTGGGGGGTTACGGTCAGTAGAGTTTGGGGGGTTAAGGTCAGTAGGGTTCGGGGGGTTAAGGTCAGTAGGATTTGGGGGTCAAGGTAAGGGTTTGTGTCAGGAGCAGACGTGGAGGGTCACACTGACATGTCCTGTGCACAGGAGCGGCCCTGGGGCCCCTGCTGGCCGGCATCATCTCCCCCTGGGGCTGGAACAATGTCTTCTACATGCTCATCTGCGCTGACGTGCTGGCCTGTCTGGTGAGGTTCTGTAACACTTTATACCAGTGTCACTCCTGCCACCTTAAGACACAGGCGAGCTGGCCCCTGTCTTCACTGGCATTTTAACACCTCCTGGAGTCATGCCATGTCCCAGTCGTCCATCATTGTCCCTGTCCCCAAGAAGCCCCGGATCACTGGACTTAATGACTACAGACCTGTGGCGCTGACGTCTGTAGTTATGGAGTCATTTAAATGCCTGATCTCTCCCTACTTCAAGTCCTTCACCTCCTCCTGCTGGACCTGGAGTCCAACGCCCAGAAGACGATGGTGGAGATGATCGTGGACTTGAAGAAAGTCACAGCCCCCCCCCTCACCATCTCAGACTCCCCCATCTCCACTGTGGACTCCCTCAGCTTCCTCTGCACCACCATCACCAGGACCTCAAGTGGGGGCCACCATCAGCTCCTCATCAAGAAGGCCCAGCAGAGGATGTACTTCCTGCAGCTGCTGAAGAAAGACAATCTGCCAGAGAAGATGATGGTGCAGTTCTACACGGCCATCATTGAGTCCATCCTCACCTCCTACATCACCTCCTCCATCACCTCCTCCATCACCTCCTCCATCACCATGTCGTACGCTGGAGCCACAGCCAGGGACAAACAGAGACTACAGCGCCCTCTGCTGAGAAGGTGATCGGCTGCTGACTTCCATCTCTGTAGGACCTGTACGTATCCAGGGCTCTGGGACGAACAGGTCGGATCACAGCCGACCCTTTGAGCCACTCCCCTCAAGCAGGAGGCCACTCCCCTCAGGCAGGAGGCCACTCCTCTCAAGCAGGAGGCCACTCCTCTCAAGCAGGAGGCCACTCCCCTCAGGCAGGAGGCCACTCCCCTCAGGCAGGAGGCCACTCCCCTCAGGCAGGGGGCTACTCCCCTCAGGCAGGAGGCTACGGTCCATCAGGACCAGGACCTCCCTCCACAAGAACAGTTTCTTTCCCTCTGCTGTTGGACTCATGAACACTTCTTAAACCATAATTTAATCACTCACTGTTCACTTTCTGCACTACATATGTAACTCAGTACAACTGTACATTTGTGTACATATTAAGCCTATTTTTTTATCTGATACCTTATTGTTATGACTTGTTTCGTGTTGCATCGATCACCGAGACAAGTTCCTATGTTTTTGAATTTTGTTCATTGACAATAAACCTATTCTGATTCTGATTCTAATGTTAATCATCTAAATGATTCTGGACCATTCTACTCTGTACCGTACTTTTCAGGCAACTCAGCACTTTTGAATAAACACCAAATATATGTATATGGACAAGTTCTCTATTTTCTTTGTACATTTCGTCCCCCACTCTGTCTGATACTGACCTATGACCTTTGTGTAACTCGTGCTCCTGTTGTGTGCAGTTCCTGTCTCGCCTCGTGTACAAAGAGCTACGACACTGCTGCGGGCGGCGCCGAGGGTAAGCCACGCCCCTCTTTATCCCCTGTAGCCACGCCCCTCTTTATCCCCTGTAGCCACGTGTCGAAAGAGATGCTCCATCTCTTTATCCTGGTTTAAGAAAGTGACTCAGAGAAAGCTGCTCTGGGGCCAGTCCAAACGTGGCGTGTGCGAGTGTCCATCCAAACGGACCTCCTCTCTCTCCTCTCTCTCTCTCACACACACAAACACACACACACACACACACACAGACAAACACACACACACAGACACACACACACACATACACACACACACACAGACACACACACACACACACACACACACATATATACACACACACACACACACACAGACACACATACACACACACACACACACACAGACACACACACACACACACACACATATATACACACACACACACATACACAGACACACACACAGACACACACACACACACATATACACACAGACACACACACACACACACTCTCCTCTCTCTCTCTCTCACACACACACAGACACACACACACACACACATATACACAGACACACACAGACACACACACACACACAGACACACACACACAGACACACACATATACACACACACACATATACACAGACACACACAGATACACACACACACACAGACACACACACACACAGACACACACAGACACACACATATACACACACACACACTCTCCTCTCTCTCACTCTCACTCTCACTCTCTCACACACACACACACACACACACACACTCCCATCTCTCACTCTCTCTCCTCTCTCTCTTTTGCAGGTTCACAGAACTCTGAATCCACTGGGGAAAACAACCGCTCAGGAACGACACACTTTTTCATCACAGATTATTTCATTGTGTTTTTTGCAGGATGTGCAGTGACCAAAGTTTTAACAAACCTCACTTTGTATTCTTCAAAGATTTTATTTTTCAATGATCCAAAGAAAATATTTTGGCTTTTGAGCTCTATTTAAAAAGCAGACAAAGGTCCGAGACATTTTTATTTTTTATGTATTAAACGTCTTTGTAAGTCCTTTGTAAGTTCTGTGTGAAAACCCTCCTGAGAAACCTCAGTGAAACTTTATTTTCATATTTAACCGACACAGGGACTTCAAAAGAGGTTTGATAAGTTAAAAGTACATAATGTATTCACTCTAAATACAGCTTTGAGAGAGAAAATGAGAAGGGAAAACAATTATTACAACTTTCTTTGACAACCATTGTAAAAGCTCTTATTTCAATCAATTGCAACAATATGAAAAATGGACTGTGATTGATTTGACTGCGAATAAGGCTGTGTGCTCGTGAACCCCTGGTTGGAAAACACTGACCTTTGAACCCTGGACCGGGCTTCACAAAACCTCACTGCTCATCTTCTAATCAAATCTGTTTAAAGTTACGTGCTCGTCTTAAATGTAAATGTTTTAATCTTGTTTTTTATTGTACCGTGACCTTGGGCTTTGTCAACAACACCTGTAATAAAAAAGAATGATTTGATCATGATCTGACCAGTCTGTTTTGTACCAATCTTTATGTGATGATTGTGCACCCATATTATCATTGTGGAGTGGTTTTAAGATTGTAGACATGTTAAAATATCTATATTAGCTACTCAACCAATCTCTTTATTATATTTTGAAAACCTGCTTCAGGCTGAAAAAGTAACTGAAAGTAAATTAGTTCTGAATGAAGTAATTTAAGCCGATGCAGTTCAGTCTGATTCAAAGTTCTAAAAGTGTAACAACAATATTTAAAGACAAGAGAGTTCACACTTGGGTTTTTTATTGAAACATGTATTTGTCACACACAACACACACATTCACTCCGCTTGACCTTTGGTTCCACATCCCTTTGGTCTAAACCAGGCTCCCGCAGAAACATGAAGAAGATCTCAGAGAAGTGATTATCAATGATCAGCTGAAAGTGGACCTTACAGTTATGGTCCCTGACTGGTTTAAAAATAAATTATTATAAGGTTGTCTCCATATGAAACAAAAATCTCGAGCTTTGTTGTTTTTCATTCATTGGTTGAGTATAAACCCATGATATTTCACTGACTGATACCAAAGCTGAAGTGTCCAAAGAGGTCAAAATGATAAATAAAGCTTGTGAACTTATAAACCTTAGCAGTGGAATTTAGAGAGCAACTTAAAACAATAATAATAATAATAATGTAACTAAAGCTGTAAAGAGTTTGGGGAGCTTCAAAGTTACAGCATTTGGAGTGATGCTCTAGAGTTGGGTGAAAGTAGAAGTATTAGATTGGATGACTTGGATTTGACCATGTTTACCTCAGATCTGTGGACACAAATATTATTATACTGATTTATTCTAAGATACGAATACATTGGACATGATGGACAATTTTGGTTTTCAAAATACAAAACCAGTCTTCTACGTGCTACATACAAATGCTGTGCTTTGGTCGACTGTGTAAATAGAAAAAGCTCTGTTAAAGTCTAGACTCCCACAGAAAGATTGTCATAATACATAATACTCTTTAAATAAGTTGAAAACTATCACACCCAAAACCTAGGGGCTCTTTTGACCAGATTCTATCCACAACAGAATATTTAAAAAACAAACAAAAACAACGTTGGGAATAAGAGGCATCCCTGGCGTGTCCCCGGGCATCAGTGATGGTAGGCCCCTGGGCATCAGTGATGGTAGGCCCCCGGGCTTCAGTGATGGTAGGACCCCGGGCATTAGTGATGGTAGGCTCCGTTCCATGTCCGATACCACGACCTGCAGCAGAAGAAGGTTATGGGGCCCGTTTAACACATTGGGTTTTTGATATACTGAACATAACAGAAACTATGAGCGGGCTTCAGGGGTGTGTGACCTTTTAAACCCAGAAAGGCCGATGGAGCATATCAGTGACCGACCACCTGAAAACTCAGCTTTGGCTCTCGCCAACTACAGCTGGACACTCCACAATCAGAATCAGAATCAGAAAAGGTTTATTGTCAATGAACGTGATTCAAAAACATAGGAACTTGTCCTGGTGGTTCGATGCAACACAAAACAATAAAACAATAAAGTATCAGATTAAAAAAAAATAATAATTAAAATAAAAAATAGGCTTAATATGTACACAAATTTACAGTTGTACAGATTGACATATGTGGTGCAGAAAGTGAATAGTGAGTGATTAAATTGTAGTTAAAGGGAAAGTGTTCATGAGTCCAACAGCAGAGGGAGGTTCTGGTCCAGAGCCTCCAGGGCCAAAGATGGCGGCCCATTCAGGTCAATGGCAGCTGCCCAGTGGCGCATGTCGCCAGTTAGCCTTTAGCTCTTTGTGCACTGTGGCCCAGAAGTTACTAGGCTCGCGTACCATGTGATCGTGCTGACCAATCAGAGCGAGAGTTACTAGAGCAGCGCTGAAGCCAGATAAAGCGAAATATAAAAAAATGGTTTTAAGAAAACTGAAGGATTTTGAACCGGAAAAAAGGCGTACTTTTAGTCGCTCCATGGTGGGCACGGAGCGAGGGGTGCGCACGGAGCGAGGGGTGCGCACGGGGCGAGGGGTGCGCACGGGGCGAGGGGTGCGCACGGGGCGAGGGGTGAGCACGGGGCGAGGGGTGAGCACGGCACGGGGCAAGGGGTGAGCAAGGGGCGAGCACGGGGCGAGGGGCGAGCACGTTGCGATGGGCGAGCACGTTGCGATGGGCGAGCACGTTGCGATGGGCGAGCACGTTGCGATGGGCGAGCACGGGGCGAGCAACTGTCACTGAAAAAATGAAGCTGGTTCAACATGGATCTATTAAAATATGGCGTTCACCTTAAAGTCCAGCTCATGGTCTGATGCTTCTTTACTTTTACAATATTTACAATACAACAGAACATTTGATTATAAATGCAATTTGTTTTCATATGTCAATTTAATTATTACATTTTATACATAGTGCTAAACTGTACATTTTGTTATTTATTATTCAGTGTTTTGTGGTGTGTCGCAAATAAAATATAAAACCATAAACAAATGTCGAGTTTGCTTTTTCACTGACAATAAAATAATTCAGATTTTTATTGTTGAGTTCACTGCAGCGTTAGACTCAGCTTGTGCACTCTCTCTCGTGCACTCTCTCTCGTGCACTCTCTCCCGTGCACTCTCTCCCGTGCACTCTCTCCCGTGCACTCTCTCTCCAGGAATTGCCGTCCCTACTGTCCCGACCTGCCAGAGGGCTCAGGGGGTTTGATCCACTGAGGAGGCGAGCATGCTGCTGGACCCCGTCGGCCCATGTGGTGGCTGTGTCCTCCCTGACTAGAGACCGGGGCTTAGCCGGACCACGTCTTCTGTGAACCTGTGCCTGTCTCAGGAGAGCTAACTCAGCCTCATGGTAGTTGTCAGCAGTTAGAGGCAGATCATCAGCTGACTGAGCCTGGACTGGACCTGGACTGAACCAGGACTGAACCAGGACTGGACCAGGATTGAGCCTGAACTGAATTTGGACTGAACTAGGACTGGAACAGGACTAAGCCTGGACTGGACTTGGATTAAACCAGGATTGGACCAGGACTGAGCCTGAACTGGACCAAGACTGAACCAGGACTGAGGCATAAAGGGCTGGTAGGATCTTGGAGGGTCCATCCTAATCTGGTGTGCACTGCTGCAGGTCCGCCAGAGAAACCGGGACGTACTGGTTCCATTGGAGTTATCAAATGCTGGGCATCCTTGATCGTGGGCAGTGGAAGGGCTCTAAGGTGGCGACATTTGTCCTGCAGAGCTTGGATGGGATGAGTGTGGCAGGTCAGGTTCAGTTCTCTGGTAGTAAAGGCTTGATTTATCTTGTAGCACTTGCCTGGCTCTGAAATCAGAGACTTCCACAAACGCAGACTCCACAAACTCGCTAGCTCAATGGGTTCACTGCTAAGTGTGAGCTGTTCCGCCTGCCCGTGAAGACCTAGCTGGAGTATAGCCTCATTCAAAAGTATCACCCAGTATGGCGTAAGTTTCAAGTAATTGGTTACCGCTCCGGAGGATAACTCCACTGAGCTTGAGTAGGACTTGGCGGCTACTGGCTGGCCGGTCAATGTACAGAACTAACTAGATGGACGCTTGCTTCTGGTACTTGGGGCTTACCAGCAGCGGCAGTCCTTGGCGGGTGTTCACATCATGGAGGATGTCCAGGTGCATCCTCTCACATTGTTTACACCTGGCTTTGAGATTCCACTTGGCAGCCGGGTGCTCACAGCCACATCTCCAGCAGCGGTGGTTTGTCTTGATCCACTGTGTCTTCTGCTCCACTGACAGGAGTTTGAAGTTGCTGCACTTGTTCAGATAGTGCTGAGTTGCATCAGTTGACCCAGAGATGTAGCTGCTTCCCTCGCTAGCTCAATGGGTTCACTGCTAAGGAGAAGGGTGGTCGATCGCTGAGCGTTGGCTTTTAGGGTGGCCCTGGTCTATCTCTGTCCGGGTTACTGCTGGATTGGTCCCTCCTAATTTGGACCCTCACTTCATATTCCAGCAGGTCAGCCAGGTCTAGAAGGGTTGGAATGGGGGTATGAGTGGGGAATCTATGGAAGTTGGATCTCTGGTCATGCAGTAATTTAGCTAAAAGGCAAGAGACGTGTGAGCTGTACTGGAGCTTCCCAGTCAGTGCAGAAGCCCAACCAGTGCTCAGACCTGAAGACCGAATTACGCAAATTCTTCAATGTTCCCATTTCTTATGTGGGGCCCATCCATCAGTTTCGAGATCCTCTTCAGCACAAGCTGCTGGGGTTGGCCAAATATCTCTGTGAGTGCTCTCATAGAGTCCGTGAATGGGCACAGACCGTAAGCAGCGCTTCCTCACATTGGAGCTTATCTGTGGGTATCTAGAACTTAAAGTGCTCTGGGGCACGAGTTTCAATCTGGCGAGTCCTCAGACTTGAAGTCTGGGATCGATGGCTTAGGACTAAGGTTGACCTCTGAAGCTACGGCTCGGCTGTAGGGAAAATGGTTTGGTGGTGATGGATATGATGGATCAGGTGAGCATCTGTTCCCACTGAGTCTCCTCTCATAACTATCTGTGGGACCGTAGTCACCAGAGTGCTCTCTTACCCTCTCATATCCGTAGTGGCAGCCGTCGCGATGAGCTCTTGAACTACTTTGGTGATGGAACGGAGCAAGACGATTGTACTTGTGACAGTGCTTTGGGTAACTTGGATGGTGTGGAGCCATACCAACTGGGCGTGGCTGGAGAGCCGCGTTAGTTTTAGGGACCGCGGCATTTCCCTTATAGCCTCATGGCTAACCCTAACCTTAACCCCAACCTTAACCCTAACCTTAACCCTAACCCTAACCCTAACCTTAACCCGGCGCGGTCTAAAACGGCGCTAAAACGCGGTCAAATAGCGGCGCAGTTTCAGGAGCCGCGGCGCACAGCCGGCACAAAAATAACATGGCAGTTTCGGCCACGCGCCGTGGCTCTGCAGACACTCCCATACCATAAAGGCTTTTGGTCCAAGGGTGGGTGCCTGGGCGCAGCCTGAGGCTCCCCTCTGCTGCCCCCCAACCGCCTAGGGGGCCAGGAGAGGTACCCTCAGCCACCTCCCGGGCACCCACCCTTGAGCGTTAGTTCTGATAGCCGCTGAATGTCCGCTGGAACGTAGGCCCCCCCCTGGGCCACAACAATCCTAGCTTAACACTTCCGAGTATGGACTGAATAATTAATGCCTTTTAAATTGTTTTGGCTAACTGCTGCTGTCTCGCTTGTTTGGACACGATGGCTGACTTACCCGGTAGAGCTGTGGACTTGTGAGCTGACAGAGGGAGAGCTGCTGGGGGAGGCTCCTCCTCCTGGACTGGAGGGAGATGAGCTGGAAGACACTGAACACATCACTGTGTTAAAGCTACACGCACTCGTGAGTGAGTGTGAGTGTGAGTGTGAGTGTGAGTGTGAGTGTGAGTGTGAGTGTGAGTGTGAGTGTGAGGAGGTTTTACCTGCACTGGAGGCCAGGGGGCTGTAGGACCTGGGGGCGCCAGTCTAAGAACACACACCAGGAACACACAGTTACAGCTCCTCTTCTCTTCTCTTCCCTCTGTTTCTGTCGCATACTTATTTTACTAATTCTATGATTAAAGGCAATAACTGTAACAACAATACAATCATTGCTGTTACTACAAACTACAAACTAGTTTTAGTCCTAATATCTGGCAACCCAAAGTGAGGAGCTCATTCTGCCCTCTGACCACCCAACTTTTATTTTACATTACAATTGTTGTCAGTAAAAAACATTATTTGATTTGAAATGTTTATTTAAGGGTAAACTTCTGTCAGACTTAAATAGATCAGAATACAAATATGATGTAAAAAAGAAGATTTCTTTTGCAGCGGCTCACCATCCTGGAGCTGTAGCCATGTTTGACCGGCAGAGTGGCCACCGGGCTGTAAATCCTCTTTTCCTTCTGTCTCCTGTTGCAGAACCACACCCGCACCACCTCCTTCTCCATGGCCAGCTGTTCTGAGATCAGCGTGATTTCCTCCGAATTTGGCTTAGAGTTCTGAGGAGGTAAGACAGAGGAAGTGACACAGAGGAAGTGACACAGATGAAGGAACGCAGAGGAAGTGACACAGAGGAAGTGACACAGAGGAAGTAAGACAGAGGAAGTGACACAGAGGAAGTGACACAGAGGAAGTAAGACAGAGGAAGTGACACAGAGGAAGTGACACAGATGAAGGAACGTAGAGGAAGTGACACAGAGGAAGTAAGACAGAGGAAGTGACACAGATGAAGGAACACAGAGGAAGTAAGACAGAGGAAGTGACACAGAGGAAGTGACACAGATGAAGGAACACAGAGGAAGTAAAACAGAGGAAGTAAAACAGAGGATGTAAAACAGAGGAAGTGACACAGAGGAAGGAACACATGGTGTTGTAACGACCCTGAGCCTGTGTCGCTGCTAAAGGGAGATTGGGTCCTGTACCTATGTATGACGCGCTGCAGATTGTAAAAGGAGCACACTGAATCACGAAATGCGTTTTGGAGATTGAATTATACACAGCAGCTTTACACGCAGGTTACACAAAGAGGGTGTCAATGTAGGCCTATGATGAGTAATCAGCAAACAAGAAGCAAAAAAGAATGCAAAATTTTACGAAACAAAAATTGCGGCTACTCTGCTTCTCCCCTCTCCCCCCTGTCAGAGCAGAAAGCCACTTGCACATCACCACGTGACCACCGTCACCATAGCAACCCATAACAGCATAGACTGTGGCTCCTACTCAGAGAAATTAATGTTTGTGTAAATAATGCATTTGACTCAGTGTATTGACTCGTAAGCTCGGCCTCATATCTTAGTACACAGTTCATACACTGGAGCTCTCCTGCATGAAAACACTGTTACTGGACTGTACCATTATACAACACTGAGGGGGGGCGTAACAAGAAACACAGAATTACATCAGTAACACATAAGTAACAGAGAGGTAATACATAAGTAACACAGAGCAAAAACAGAAGTAACACAGAAGTAACACAGAGGTAACACAGATGTAACAGAGAGGTAACACAGGGGAACAGAGGTAAAACAGAGGTAACTGCAAAGTGCAAAGTGCATGTGCAAAAATATGGTGTCTTCTCCATCAGCAGAACAGGTAATGATGGTCCTTTTATCTTGTTCACACAATTTGGTCAAACTACAAATAAGTGACAGGGATGTTAACATCAGCAAAAATGTACTAAAACCTCCCTAAAAACAAATAAACCCATACACATTTAAGTATACATAAATATATATAAAACCCTATAACCCAACACCTAACAATGATAAAAACCCTTGAACCCCTGTGCCAACCCCATTGTGCTGGGGAACTCATTTCTAGAGGGAACCCTTATAAGGGAACTCATTTCTAGAGGGAACCCTTATAAGGGAGCTCATTTCTAGAGGGAACCCTTATAAGGGAACTCATTTCTAGAGGGAACCCTTTGACTCCTGGACACAAGAACAGAGGAAGTGAGTAACATACACAATTCACTAAAAACACCACAAACCACATTAACACACAAACGCCTAAACATCCTTAACAAATATTGCATTATATCTTGCACATCACCAATTGATCCAACAATTTAATTTGTTTCCCTTTTCCCTCCAGGACAGACGGCTTCAGTTAAAGTGCCCCTGTGCGCCAGATCCAAACATGGGATAAAAAGAGACATTACTTCAATCAATATTTACAAATCTATTTTGTGCAATTGTCTTTTTAAAGTGCAAATAGATGCTTAAAGTGCTGTGTCCGATCAAATGAAATGTGATTTAAAGTGCAAACAGTGAAAAGTGTAAAGTGCTAGTGTAACAAACGGGCTCTTTGTTACAGTAACACAGAAGTAACACAGAAGTAACACAGAGGTAACACAGAAGTAACACAGAAGTAACACAGAGGTAACACAGAAGTAAGACAGAGGTAACACAGAAGTAACACAGAGGTAACACAGAAGTAACACAGAAGTAACACAGAAGTAACACAGAGGTAACACAGAAGTAAGACAGAGGTAACACAGAAGTAACACAGAGGTAACACAGAAGTAACACAGAAGTAACACAGAAGTAACACAGAGGTAACACAGAAGTAACACAGAAGTAACACAGAGGTAACACAGAAGTAACACAGAAGTAACACAGAGGTAACACAGAAGTAATACAGAAGTAACACAGAGGTAACATAGAAATAATACAGAAGTAACACAGAAGTAACACAGAAATAACACAGAGGTAACACAGAAGTAACACAGAGGTAACACAGAAGTAACACAGAAGTAACACAGAGGTAACACAGAAGTAACACAGAAGTAACACAGAGGTAACACAGAAGTAATACAGAAGTAACACAGAGGTAACATAGAAATAATACAGAAGTAACACAGAAGTAACACAGAAATAACACAGAGGTAACACAGAAGTAACACAGAGGTAACACAGAAGTAACACAGAAGTAACACAGAGGTAACACAGAAGTAACACAGAAGTAGCACAGAGGTAACACAGAAGTAACACAGAAGTAACACAGAGGTAACACAGAAGTAATACAGAAGTAACACAGAGGTAACACAGAAGTAATACAGAAGTAACACAGAGGTAACATAGAAGTAATACAGAGGTAACACAGAAGTAAGACAGAGGTAACACAGAAGTAACACAGAAGTAACACAGAAGTAACACAGAAGTAACACAGAGGTAACACAGAAGTAACACAGAAGTAACACAGAGGTAACACAGAAGTAATACAGAAGTAACACAGAGGTAACACAGAAGTAATACAGAGGTAACACAGAAGTAAGACAGAGGTAACACAGAAGTAAGACAGAGGTAACACAGAAATAACACAGAAGTAAGACAGAGGTAACACAGAAGTAACACAGAAGTAACACAGAAGTAACACAGAGGTAACACAGAGGTAACACAGAATTAACACAGAGGTAACACAGAAGTAACACAGAAGTAACACAGAGGTAACACAGAAGTAATACAGAAGTAACACAGAAGTAACACAGAAGTAATACAGAGGTAACACAGAAGTAAGACAGAGGTAACACAGAAGTAACACAGAAGTAACACAGAAGTAAGACAGAGGTAACACAGAAGTAACACAGAGGTAACACAGAAGTAACACAGAGGTAACACAGAAGTAAGACAGAGGTAACACAGAAGTAACACAGAAGTAACACAGAAGTAACACAGAGGTAACACAGAAGTAAGACAGAGGTAACACAGAAGTAACACAGAGGTAACACAGAAGTAACACAGAAGTAACACAGAAGTAATACAGAGGTAACACAGAAGTAACACAGAAGTAACACAGAAGTAACACAGAAGTAACACAGAAGTAACACAGAGGTAACACAGAAGTAACACAGAGGAACACAGAAGTAACATAAAGGGACAAAGGTAGCACAGAGGGACAGATGTAACACAAAGGGGGCTCACGTCATGAAAGCGTTTCTCCAGGGTCATCTTGATGTTGGTTTCGATGCTGGTCCGTTTCTTGCGCTTGCGCCCGTAGCCCTCCATCAGCGGGGGTAAAGGGGAGGGGTTATTCAGGGAGTCTGTGGGTGAGTTCTCTGGTAAGAGCACAAATACACAATCACTACTACTACAGTGTATGTGTAGAGCGCTTTTCCACCTTCAAGGCACTCAAATCGCTTACTAGTGCATTATTTCTTTTAAGAATGTTCCAAACTGTGGATTTGGTCACACCTAATGTTTTTGCCATATCTCTGTTGGTTTGTTTTGATATTTCAGCCTAATTTTTGGGCCCTAATGGGTCTTGAGAGTTGATTGCAACCAATTCCAAATGCAAATAGCACACTTGAAATGAAGTCTAGACCATGTAACTGCTCCTTGTAAATGGTATTATGAACAAATACCACACAATTGGCCATGGAACAGCTGAGCAGCCATTTGTCCCATTACTTTTGGTCCCTTAAAAAGTGGGAGGCACATATACAAACTGTTGTAATTCCTACACTGTTAACCTGATTTGGATGTAAATACCCTCAAATTAATGCAGTTTGTTTCATTTCAAATCCATTGTGGTGGTGTATAGAGCCAACAATATTACAATTATGTTGATGGTATCTATGCCCCTGACTGCGAATTATCTAAGAAAACTGTAAATTTGTTGAAGAAATTGCATCTGCTGATATGAGACATCCATGTCCCTCTGGGCACGTTACCACTGGTTCACTTTTGAGCGGATTGGTACAATATGAAAGTGTCTATGAAAGTGTCTCCACTGTCTTAAGTGAACGGCTCTTTTAAAGAACAAATATTTTTCAATGAAGATTTTGAAGATGAAAACAAAACAGAACAAGACCAGAGAGACTTTGCCACAGTCGTAGGAGATGCCAGAATAACTGAGCTTTGGCTGCATCTGCTGGCTGCAGAGGGAATTACTCGAGTTTAAAATCAACACTGTTTGCTAATCCAGCTGGTGACCGACCTCCGGGTTCAAGCATACAGTTATACTGATCGTGATTTAACTTATAGACTTTAAAAAATGCAAAGAAGATTCTCAGAACCAAATCATGCTTTTGATGAGGGAACAATTTAGAACATGGTTAAAAGCTCCAAAAACTCAATTTTCCATAATATGTGTCCTTTAAGTGATCCAAAGCTGACCCTTCAATGGTAAGTCTAGCTTCCATAGTGGTCTGGCTTGCTGTATTTCCAGTGATGTAAGGGGGCCTTCATATAAAAAACAAAGCTAACAAAGCATGTTAGCAGCAGTTTCCTGTATATTGACGTACAACACTCGCGCAAGACACAAAATATAATGTTTTTTGTATCATCTCTCGTCTAACAGACACACTTTTGGAATTACTAAACCTTTTTTGTCAATTGCTGATTCGGACTCATGATTAAAAAGTATAATTCAGTTGCAATTCAGGTTTTAATTATTGAGGAAATATTTGCCATGTTTGGGTCAGTTGATCATGTCCGTTCTAAAGTGTGCCAGTCGAAACATGTCTTCTATATTACCGATACTTGTGTCCCTCTGTTACCACTGTCCCTCTGTGTTGTGGAAATCTAGTAAATATTTGAGTTGAGATGCGATACCTGCGTCACTGAGCCACTTCTCCAGCAAAGGCTTAAGTTTGCACATATTCTTAAAGCTGAGATTGAGCGCCTCAAAGCGGGATATTGTGGTTTGGCTGAAGTCATTGCCGTATAACTTTCCCATAGCAAGCCCGACGTCTCCCTGGACAAAAAAGTATACTGAGGACACACTGAAGGCAAACCAAGGACACGTTTGATAGGACTGTGCACTCAGAGCCCTTCCTGAATGTGAGCGTGTGCCCTAACCTTACCTGAGTAAAGCCTAGTTTGATACGCCTCTGTTTGAAGGCCTTTGCAAACTGTTCCAGCTCCTCCAGATCACTGGGCTCATCCTGCGTTGTCATAGCCATGTGTTTGGCGATCTGAAGGTGGGACATGTCCATATGGGTGTCCAGACTGGAGCGGCCCATGGACTGGGACAGAAAAAAACAACACAATAATTCCTTGAATTGAACCGACAAACTGATTTTCCCAAATTTTCAAGAAACTCTAGTGGTTTACCTGGGAGTTGAGTCCAGACTGGTGCAAGAGGCTGGAGGTGGAGGCGTTTGGCAGGGAAAGAAGGTTCTGCTGGAGAAGAGCTGAAGAGAAAACACGTGAGATACAGAGGATCTCTACAAATAACAATACAAGTTACTGATTTCTGTCTCTTTTAATGTTTGCTTCTTCAAACTGTTCTGAATCTTGTTTGCAGTAACTCTGACATACTGCTCTGTTTTAACTATGGATATTTACACAGCTGTCTGAGGCTGTCTGTGGATGTGTTGTGTACCTGGGTGAGTGCTGGCGCTCTGGGACAGCAGGAAGGAGGAGGGCGAGGTCAGGTGAGTGGGCGGGGCCAGGTGAGCAGGGGGCATCAGGACCAGCTGCTGGACAGTGTGCAGTGACGGCAGTTCCTGCACAGAGAGGGTCAGAGGGAATAGAAGTTATGCGGATACATCACAACACTTGTGGCAAAACTCTATGAGTGTCAATGAAGGCTAATGAAATGTTCCACTGGGGCACTTCCAGGATGCCAAGTTTGGACGTGTCTGTCGTACCAATGGGAATAACCAGTTTTTATTAACCTGGGGAGACCTGATATTTCAGCGTGGGAGCAGACATATAATGAGCCTGGACACTTATTTGTCTAAGAAAAACAATAAGAGAAATGGCACCAAGAACCAGGCAAGCACTGCTGCACCTCAATCTGCTCCAGCACTCAGGTGGGGGTTGCTCCGCCTCTCCACCGGCCGCTGCGCGCCCAGGCCATGTCACTCAAACGCTCTAGCTCCAGATCATTCTTCTGCAGAGGAGACTAGGATAAAATAGACGTGGCCCAGGTGGAAATCTAAGAACCTAAGAATTGCGTGCTGGACACACTCACACATTCATCTCTCTGTCGATCAACCCTACATTATGTATTAATTTACCAAATGTTTTATTTAGGGATTCACCAGTACTTTGTGAGCTTGAGACATCCAATGTCGGCTGAACATGTAAAATCCAGTCTACACCTCAGACGAGGGTTCCCTCAGAGTAGTTTGCGATCAGGTTTATAACTTCAGTATAGAAAGTGAGGTCACTTCCTGGTGGAGCAAATACATGTATCAAAGTAAACACACTTCCATTTGTATTTCCTTTGACCAATACAAATCTGCCATTTTTATCTTTGTGTTCAAAACTCTGTTCAAAGGCTATACTGCTTCAGATCAATATGGCCACACCCTTTTTGCCCTTGTAAGAGGAATAGAAAAGTCTGTTATAACCAAATTTAGTCAATTCTCTATGTTCTAAGTTGTTTGAATGGGTTTACCGTAAGTAATATACATTTTTGCTTTTTTCATCTTTGTCAGTAGCTTTGACTGCTTAATTAGACTCAGTATGCCATTGGCATTAAAATATGCTATTCAACAACAGAACACAATAGAACAGCTCATGCTAAAAAAGGGCAAAAAGCTCACATATCCAAAAAGAGATCAGAGGGTGGAGGGAAAACCATATCTCTAGGCAAAAAAAAAACAATAGTGGAACATACTGACTCACATTGGGCAGATACCCACATGTCTCCAGTACAGTCCAGGTCCTTTTCATTGAAATAAAGAAAATAAAGGGAAAAAAGGTCAGACCAGAGTTGGCAAATGCTGACGCCTCTTCTTCTGAAGTGAATCTTCTTATCTTCCCCTTCATGTTGATCCTTAGCGTTGCAGTATAAAGCAGAGCATATTTCAAGTTCTTCTCTCTATAGGTCTATTGACCACTTGCGCTGAGTAGTCGTTGAAGAAAGAGGCTTGGGGCTTGGTTGATCCAGATTGACCCGTAGCAAGATGTCTGGATGCGGCCCTGCTTATCACTGAAATTGTGGAATTTCAGTAAAATAGGTCGATGTTCCGGAGCCGGTTTTCGGAGCCAAAGAGAGTCTATTTTTATTTTTCCAGCTTTTGTCGGAAGTTTGAGATACTCTGGGATCCAGGTCTCCATAAACTTGACCATATCCCTGCCCTCAGTGACCTCTTTAATACAGACAATCTGCAAATTACATCGGCATTCTCGGTTTTCCAGGTCATCCAATTTATCGAAGCACACACCTAATTTGACAATTCTGCCACTTTGGTTTGTAAAACGGAGACACTGTCCCTCAGGTCAGAAACTTCGACCGCCGCAGGGGAAGACCGAAGCCGAACAGACACGTCCGCAATGCACCACAATCTTTCCTTTCCGCACCATGTATTTCTAATTCTGTTATTTCAGCTCCTAATATTTTATTTTGTGCTTCTGTCAAAATGAGGGTGTCCAAAAATGGTTTATTTGATCTTTTTTCACTCCTGAAGTTTTGGAAAAAACTCACACCGCTGCTACCGAAATATATCTTGAAAATCCCTGTTTTACCCACAAAATTCCAAGAAACGAGGTGTAACAGATGTGAAAACGAGGTGAAGACGGTAACACTACGGGAAGTAAACAAGCAAAGCTGACCACAGCTCTGGTGGAAAACAGCCCGCCTCACGAGCTAACATGGCTAAAACGGCTAGCAGGCCCGACGTGGCTAGCAGGCCCGACAGCCCGCTCCCCACTGGTAAACAAAGCTTCGTCCCCGAAGTTGGGTCTCCAAGCTCGCACTTGTAAGAAGGTGGAGGGAAGGTCACTTTACACTGGCCATTATGATGCATGAAATTTAAAGATCACCTAATATAATACTATTATTCCTGTTTCTGTAAGAAGGTTAAAATCTCTGAAAAGTCGATTTTGCATGATATGGACCCTTTAAAGTGAAATGCAGTGTGAATTGGTGGCTTTGAGAGCAGAAATTAGATCAGCGCTTGATGCTGCTCGATTTGAACAAATCTAATATAAAGGAGCTAAAAGAGACAGAACCAGCAGATTGAGCAGGCATGGATGAAGCTGAACAGCGTATTTCAGACAATACGGACGAGCTGCAGACTATGAGGGCCATAACAATAGAGAGAGCACATCGCCTGAGCAAAACAAGACCAGCAGCTGATAAACCACGAGGCCTGATAATGGGGTTTCTAAACAATCGTGTGAAGGAACGTGGCATGAAGGCTGCAAAAGTTAAAGGAGACCTCCAGTACAAGCACGTCTTCTTTGCCCTGGATATCCCATATGAGGTTCGTCAACAACGAGAAAAGTTCCGCCACATCTGTGAGGAGCTCAGGAGGAGAAAACTGGGTTTTCGTTCCAAGCGACTCTTCTGGTGACTTTCGAAGTTAAAAAGCTCAGAACACCGGTAGAGGTGATTCTGAGGAGAATGCAAAACACAGAGAGCAACTAAAGATGGAGCCACCAGCGGTAATACATGTAGAGGTGTACTTCTTTAACAAAAACGGCATATTGAACCCAATCAGACAATCAAAAATTTCATAAGAAATTAGAAAGGAAAGAATAAACATTTAACATAAAAAACAAACACAATTTTGTTTTCATATTATTCATCATACAGAGGCAAACTCAAGAAGGGAGTTGCAATATTGATTTCGAACTGAATAGCTTAGAGCTTAGCTTATAGTTTTGAAAGTAAAGACAATGACGGCAGATATGTATTGGATAAGGGAACTATTAATGGAAAGGTATTTCTTACTGAATCACCTTTTGAATGTGGATGCTCCACCAGGGAGTGATATCACCGTCTATACTAATAATGTGGACCTGATTGCAAACCACTCTGAGGGAACCCTAATCTATGATTGGAATTGTTGCATTCATTGGATGTGTCAAACTCAAAGGGCACTGGAGGAACAATAAATAAGAAGTTCTGTAAATGAATTAAGAATATAGGACTGACATCTGAACCCTACTGCACACCAGTACACCCATTTTTCCCAATACACATGAAATTTACTCGATAATAGATCATTTCTATATCTTCAATAAAGACAGATCTAAAATCACAGAGGCAGATATTGGCACAATAGACTTAAGTGACCTCCTATTTACATTACAGCGCCAGAGGCGGAGCCAGACATTCTAAACATCCGGGGCTTTGCCCAAAAAGTAAGGGAGAGGGTTCATTCAGGCCGATATTGTGTGGTATTATGTGGCAGTAGCATTTAGTTGGTAACATTTACCTTTTCAAGAAATTGTGCATCTTGGTGTTCTATTAATATAGCACATTTAAAAACACCAGGTAATATAAATTACAATTAAACATACAAGACATGTAAAAGCAAGGCAAAAATAATGCTATAAATGTTTTGCTCATCTTGGGTTAAAAGCCTGTGAAAACGAAACGTTTTTTAACAAAGATTTAAAAATATTCAGAGATTGGGCTGTTCTAATGCCCAGGGGAAGACTATTCCAGAGTCTGAGACTTGCTCCTGCCAAGGCGGTCCCCTCTGGTTTTCAATTGTGGAACATCTAAGATCATCAGATTTGCTCTTTGATCTTAATGCTCTACTAGGAAAATGGACGGACAAAAGCTCTGAAAGATAAGGAACCAGTCCATTCAAACATTTGAACAATACCTAAAAATAAATCCTGACGCTCACCTGTAGCCAGAGGCAAGAATAGGAGAAATGTGATCATATTTTCGGGTGCCTGTGTGCAAACAAGCAGCTGCATTCTGGACTAACTGTAGGCGTTGGATGGAGGCCTGGTCTAACACGGAAAAATTTCTGGCAGACTGGAGACAGAAGGAACTGAATGGCCCCAAACATGATCACCAAATATCACAATTTCTGTCTTTGAATCATTTAACTTCAAAAAAGCTCTCCATTCTCTTCCTTCCCTCTTCCACATCCTTAAGACAGCTAAACAGGATTTTGGCACAATCTATGTGACTGTTTGTGGATATTAGGTTTGACAGGTACTCGGTTTTGGCACAGCCTACAGCTTTCTGAAAAATACTCAAACAGCCTCTTAAAATACCCTGAGAAACATGAAGCCTGTCCTTTTTCCACCTCCTCCTAGCACGTTTGCATTCACACCGAAGTGTGTGGTCATTGAACTATGGAACATAGTCTTTGGGCTCCAAGCATTAAAAAGAACAACTGAGTGGTATAGATGGAGTTAAACATATTAATTAAAGGCGCAATGGACGATTTTTCGGCGATTTGAGAACGCAGGCGGAAGTGCACATGCCACTCCCCCGTGCGGACTGATACAACACACAGGTGCATTTGTTTATTAGCGCAACGGAGCGCATCGCTCGTCTCCCGTAGATTTCTGTCCACTTCTGCGTCAGCTCGAACTGTCTTTCTCCGTCTTCATTTTGCCCCGTACACTGAGGGAACTATATTATGATAGATCCATGCGCTTAGGCACGCGGAAACGTGGGCACGAACCGCACGCGGCTGCAGGTGAGCGGTAGGTGCGTTTTATGATTGATACGTGGCAGGACAAATGATTTATCCACGCCACGAGGAAATATGATAAAAAAAATTGCTGAAAAAAATCGTCCATTCCACCTTTAACTCATCAACACTTGAGGCGCAAAAGAAATAAAAGCACTGGTGAATTCCTGTGCTGTTGCACAGTTAATTACACGTTGGTTGCGCATAAAGGTGCATGGTCTAGCCACTGTGAACAGGACAGAGAAATTATTCGATACAGTGATCCCTCGCTATATCGCGGTTCACTTTTCGCGGTCTCGCTGCTTCGCGGATTTGCATCATGCATTGTGTTCTGCATTCTGATTGGCTAAACAGTCTCTCCGCGTCTTCTCTACCTGTGTGTCAATAACGTTATGGATTAATATGTACACGTACGTAAAACTGCTTGCCAAATTGAAGTTTGCGAGGCCGGTGAGAGCGCGCGTGTGAGCTGCGGGACACGCCGGTGACAGCGGCGCGCGTGAGCTTCAATGTTTTATGGAGTATTTCATTGTATAATAACTAAAAAAATAAAGGTTTCTACTTCGCAGATTTCGCCTATTGCGGGTTCGTTTTGGAACGTAACCCCCCCGATAAACGAGGGTTCACTGTATATGTGTGCTACAAAGATCCTCAATCTACACATTTAATCTGTAAGAAAGAACGAGGTCGAGTGTGTGGCCCTTTTGGTATGTGTGGCCATTAACCCACTGCGTTAGGTTAAAAGAATCCACAACTTTTCGAATGTCCTTAACCAAAGGTTTCTCGTCACAGGAAACATGGATGTTTATGTCACCAACAATTAAAGAATTGTCACAGTTTAGAGCCATTTCTGGTACAAAGTTTGAGAAATCCAGAATGAAGTCTTTGTGTGTTAATGAACGCGCATTGGACATGGACATCACGTAACTCGAACAACTGAAGCTCAAAACTGGAGAAAGGGCTTGATGGACACTGCCTGCATTTAATACTGGATTAAATGACGAGGCGAGCCCTCCACCTTTGCCAGAGGTACGAGGAGAATTAAGAAATAAGCAATCTAGGGAAAGGAGCTCAGAAAAAGCCAAACACTCACCAGGGCGTAGCCACGTCTCAGTCAAAAACATTAGATCCAGAATGCCGCAACACAAAGAAGTAATTTAGTATCAAGGTCTTGTTTGCCAGCAATCTGACATTTATCAGTGCCATCCAAAGTATATCCTCGTCATTTGGCGTATAGGCACGAGCTAGCATGTAAAGGTTTTCCTGATTAAGGCAAGCTCGGCGACTTCTCTGGGAATGGATCTGCCACTCCACAGGCAGTGGAGACTGGACATAGGAACAATCCATCTGTGGGACTCATGGGATCCATGAGTAGGATGCAAGCATTTCTTTCCAGATTTCAGGTAAGCCCTGATTTTTACCAGGACACCTCACTTTTGCCAAAGGTGAGATACGCAGATAAGTTGGTATAGAGGCCAACAGGGGCAGAGGAGGACATAAAGACTGCTACAGCGCTTCAGGAAAGTTTCTTGAGATGCTTGAATATTAAGTAATGACTGACAAAAATACACAAGCGTGGCAGAGACATTTAAACAGTAAGTATAGATCCATATAAAGAAGAAGCCAAGCAAAGCGGAGAGACGGAGCGCCGTGCACACTGCTGCCGCCATCTTCCATGAGACCAAGACCAAAGAGCTGTCAAAGGACACCAGAAACTAAATTGTAGACCTGCACTAGGCTGGGAAGACTGAATCTGCAATAGGTAAGCAGCTTGAAATCAACTGTTGGAGCAAATATTAGAAAATGGAAGACCAGTATAATCTCCCCCGACCTGGGGCTCCATGCAAGAACTCCAGTGGGGTCAAAAGGATCACAAGAACAGTGAGCAAAAATCCCAGAAACACACAGGGGGACGTAGTGAATGACTTGCAGCGAGCTGGGACCAAAGTAACAAAGGCGACCGTCAGTGAGACACTACGCAGTCAGAGACTCAAATCCTGCAATGTCAGACTTGTCCCCCTGCTTAAGCCAGTACATGTCCAGGCCCATCTGAAGTTTGCTAGAGAGCATTTGGATGATCCAGAGAAGGATTGGGAGAATGTCATATGGTCAGATGAAACTAAAATAGAACCTTTTGGTATAAACTGTTTGGAAGAGAAAGAACGCTGAGTTGCATCCAAAGAACACCATACCTACTGTGAACCATGCAGGTGGAAACATCTGCAAAGGGACCAGGAGGACGGATCCGTGGAAAGGAAAGAATGAAGAGGGCCATGTGAGTCTTGAGATTTTGAGAGAAACCCTCCTTCCATCAGCAAGGGCATTGAAGACTAAACATGTCTGTGCGTTTCAGCATGACAATGATCCCAAACACACCACCCGGGCAACGAAGGAGTGGCTTTGTAAGAAGCATTTCAAGGTCCTGTAGTGGTCTAACCAGTCTCCAGATATCTACCTCATAAAAAATCTTTGGAGGGAGCTGAAAGTCTGTTTTGCCTAGCGACAGTCCCAACACATCATTAGAGGATGATTTTGGAGGAATGGGTCAAACTTACAGAAAACCTTTGACCATTGCCAATAAAGGGTATATAACAAAGGATTGAGATTAAGTTTTGTTATTGACCAAATACTTATTTAATAAATGATCTAAAAAACAGACAATGTAATTTTTTTTCTCACTTTGTCTCAACTGGTGGCTGACTAATTACTATTTTGCCCCATTGTACATAACTTCATACAAAAGCACCACATGCTCAAAAAGGAGTAGGGAGAAGCACAAAATCATCCAGCCCTACCCCACATTTACAACAAACACAGGCTCGTTCCTAAAATCAAAAGAGTTATACTCCCCAACAAACATGTTTTTTTTTCTTTGCTTGAAATCTTAATGGGCAAGAACGAGCCAAAGGTCTCAAACCCACAGTAGAAGGTGTTAAGTTGCTCAGACATTTTCCGGTCATCTGCAGCATGGGAAGCTCTGGGCTAATGCAGATTCAAGCAGCATTTGAATCCTTCTATAAAAAACGTTTCTCTAAAATTGTAGAAGAGATATAAATCCCTCAATTTTCCCACTATGTCAGATGAGCAAAATACAAATTTGGAGCTGAAATATGTGTTGGAAATACAAGTTGCAATCAAAAGAATAAAGAACAATAAATGAGGGAGTGAGCTTTATACCTCCAGAGTGGTATAAAGCTCTGAAAAAAACACATAAGGCGATCCTTACACACGATGAACCATATACAAAATCAACAAAACAAAGCCATAATAATTAGTTTATGCTGAGAAGCATAAATTAAAGCTGTTAATTAAAAAGTGCTTAACAAATTTCAAATAGAATATGAAAAATATTGCGACTCTTTACGATGGTCCAACATCGAATATTAAAGTCAATGGTCACTGAACAGATCCACTGACTCTGGAAGGAAGGGTGAGACAGGGCTGTGCCTGGTCTCCCTCCTGTTTGCTTTATACTCAGAACTATTGGCCTAATTTATTAGACAATCCGCAACAATACATGCTGTTACAATTGAGGGGATGGAACATAAAATTGCATGCTATGCAGATGATGTTCAATTATATTTGACCAAACCAAAATTTCTACATCCAACGTGATGCATTTTATTCCGGAAATTTGTCCAATGTCTGGATACAAATAAAATGTTGAAAAAAATGAAATCATCTCATTCCAAGCAAATGCTTCAAAATTTGGTCTACAATGATCAGACAGGATTTATTGCGAGACGACATGCGCAGGACGATCCCTGCACATCCCAATCAGAGAGGGGTTTATTGCCATTGTCAGAATGGCACTTTGGTCACTTTGAGTGTTGTAAAGGTCTTTATAAATAAAGGTTGATTGATTGATGGATGGATGGATGGATGGATTGATTGATTGATTGAAATTACTTCATGAATACAGACGTCAGCGCCACAGACCCGAGTCATTAAGTCCAGTGATCTGGGGCTTCTTGGGGACAGGGACAATGATGGACATGGCATTCCAGGGAGGTGTTAAAAATGTCTGTGAAACCATAAGCAGGAGCAGCGGAACAGGAACAGGGCTGTGATGGTCGGTTTGGAAGACTCTGTTAGCCTTATTTCTTTAAAGTGCTGAGCAAATTTTAAGTAGACAACTTGGTTATAAGAATATTTGTCAATGGTCATCCGACAGGCCCACTGGCTCTGGAGGGGGTGAGACAGGGCTGTGCTTGGTCGCCCCTCCTTTTTTCTTTGTGCTTTGAACCACTGGCCTAGTGTATTAGACAATCAAAAACATTTCACAGTGTTGCAGTTGATGGGATGGAGCGTGGGGTTGCCTGCTGTGCAGATGATGTTCTATTATATTTGACCAAACTGAAAATTTCCATACCCAATGTGATGCATTATCTTCAAAAGGCTTATCCAATGTTTAGATACAAATTAAATGTACAAAAACCTGAAATGTTCTCATTCTGGTGACCCCCTTTGACCTTTGGAGGGACCTATCCAATTGAATGGCAAACAGAATCTCTTGGATGTTTAGATGTTGTCCTCCATGGAGGTTTTCCAATTTCCGTCCCCGTCCGGCTGTTTGATGAGGGGAATAGGACAATCTCTGGATTTGTGAGGTGGGGTGGAAAGCTTTGCATCCGATTCAAACCTCTGCAGTTATCGGGAGAAGGAGGAGGTTGGAGTTTCCCTTGTCTGAGAGGTTACTTTGTTTCTGCTCGGAGTGTTGTTTTTCTCACAGATGTCGTTGTTGGCGAACCTGGTAAAGACGATGAATTGCCTTTGTACTGCAGGTCTCCTTTAACTTTTGTGGCCTTCATGACTCCTTCACATGACCGTTAAGAAACCTTACCATTAGGTCTCATAGTTGATCAGCTTCTTGTCTTGTTTTGGCCCAGGCAATGTGCTTTTTCAATAGTAATGGGGGGGGGACTGCAATTCCAGTCCTGGAAATGAGCTTAAGAATCCGCTTCTTGAGCAAACGTTCAGTGTTTGCCCCCTCCTCACCTTCTGGAACTCCCACAAGTCTGGGATTCTTTCTGCTGGACCTGGACTCCAAGCCTTGTATGGTTTCTCCCCGCCCTCACCTCATAAGGGCTGTCTGTTGTAAAGTTACATCTTCTCCACCTCCCGATGGGGCGGACCTGGAGACTCCACACCGGGACGGTGCTAGGCTTAGCGGCAGGGGACAGTGTCACTACCTCGGCCTTCAGCTCCTCTAACTTGTCCAAAATGTCCGAATGATGCTGCTCCACCCCAATGGAGCATGCTCTGCCTCTTCCTCCCGCTTTCAGGTCTACTATGTTGGCTTTATTCTCTCAAGTCTGGCATTATTGTTCCACACTCCTCTCCTCCTTCTGATGGGGAAGGGCTTTCAGGAGCTCTGGGCATATTAGCCATGCTAGCCTTGTTAGTTTGTGAGGATACAGTCCATCAGCTTTGATTGTTTAGCTGCCTTAGCGTTACCTGTCCTGTGTTTTCCATGTCCACTCATCTCCTGCTCCTTGTTTCTTGGGATTATGTGGGTGAAACTGTGACTTAAGGAACAATTTGGCAGTAGCGGCATGAGTGTCTCTAGCATGATGTCATAACTGGAAGTCCAATCCTGATTTTTCATCATTCTGAAACCCATGGATAATAGCTGAGAGCAGAGTGTGTAGAGTGTGTGTACCCCTGTGAGCTGAGGGGCCCCAGACATGGGCCCCGGAGAGCTGTGACTTAGAGGACATGTCTTCAGCGTGGACTCACAGTGAGGAGAGTCACTGATGTCTTCCGTTTTTATCTGGCAACACAAAGCACACATGAGAAGCAGACAATGCCTGGAACTGCAGCTTGTGCTCACGAGTCACAGCCCTGCCTCTGTCCTGGAGCACACGCTATGCAAATAACCCCAACCTCTCATTGTACTGAGCCCCTGCTCGGCAAACAGCCTGCCTCCTCCGAGAATATTTAGAGAAGAAACCAAATAGCAGAAAACTGTTTGAATTCTGTTTTAAGCTGAAAACATTCTAACTGTGTGTACTGACCTGTCTGCTGAACGGCAGCCCGCTCTGCTCTGCAACCAAACCACAGCAAACAGTTAGTGCAAAGTACTAAATATAAACCATCGGATTGTAGCCATAGGCTAATTTACATCCATTCAGAATCAGAAGAATCAGAATCAGAATAAGGTTTATTGCCACAAATATTTATTCTCACAAACACTTTTTCATGCACCGGCATACTGTATGATCTGCCAGTCCAGCAGATCCAAGTACCAATCAGGCCCATCCCAGTTTAGCTTCCAGGATCTGATGAGATCAGGCTTTGACAAGCTGGTATGGCCACACCCCTTCCATTGAAAGGATGTAGAAAACAATCCCTGCCATGTGCATAGTGAAACAGAACGGTTTTCAGCCTAGATTTGAACATAGTCAGAGTAGAAGCTTCCAGATCAGATGGTTCATATGGCCCTAACATGTCTGAGATGTACTTTGGTGCTAGGCCATGGAGAGACTTGTACACAAGCAGAGCTGCTTTAAAGTATCTTCTCTGAGCCACAGGGGGCAGTGCAGAGACCTGAGAACAGGACTAATGTGATGGTACTTCCTGGTTCTAGTCAGGACCCGAGCAGCAGCGTTCTGGATGTACTGCAGCTGTTTTACAGCTTGTTTGGAGAGGCCAGTGAGCGGCCGTTACAGTTTAATCTACTTCTACTTCTAAGTCTCTCCAAATCTGGTTTAGACACTATTTTATCTAGACTTATTTTTCTTTATCTTTCTTTATCTTTATCTTCATGTGGTGCTATGCTGGGTGCCATGCTGTACCACGTGGGTGCTATGCTGGGTGCCATGCTGTACCACGTGGGTGCTATGCTGGGTGCCATGCTGTACCACGGTGGGTGCTATGCTGGGTGCCATGCTGTACCACGGTGGGTGCTATGCTGGGTGCCATGCTGTACCACGTGGGTGCTATGCTGGGTGCCATGCTGTACCACGGTGGGTGCTATGCTGGGTGCCATGCTGTACCACGGTGGGTGCTATGCTGGGTGCCGTTCTACATATTGTACTGGGTATAATGCTGTGTGCCATACTGGGTGCCATGCAAGGTGCTATGTTGGGTGCTATGTTGGGTGCCATGCTAGGTGCCATAGTGAGTACCATGGTGTACCATGCTGGGTGCTTTGCTGGGTACTATGGTGGGTGCCATGCTGTACCATGCTGGGTGCAATGCTGGGTGCCATTCTAGGTGGTATGGCCTGTTCGGTAACAGGTGGCCACACAGGTGAGGCTGGTACTGCTCCTGGCACAAAGCTCATTTGCCTGTCAAATGTGGCTCTGGGACTGTTTGGGAAATAAACTGAGCTGGAGATACATATGCAAATGAGCAGTAACTTCCATCACTGGTCAATGCCCCTACACACACACACACACACATACGCACGCACACACACACACACACACACACACATACGCACGCACACACACACACACACACACACACATACGCACGCACACACACACACACACACACATACGCACGCACACACACACACACACACACACACATACGCACGCACACACACACACACACATACGCACGCACACACACACACACAGACACAGACACAGACACACACAGACACACATACGCACACACACACACGCACACACACACACACACACACGCACACACACGCAGACACACACAGACACACACACAGACACAGACACACACACACACAGACACACACACACAGACACACACACAAACAGACACACACAGACAGACACAGACACACACACACACACACACACACAGACACACACACACACACAGACACACACACACACAGACACAGACACACACAGACACAGACACACACATACACACGCACACACACGCAGACACACACAGACACACACACAGACACAGACACACACACACACAGACACACACAGACACAGACACACACATACACACGCACACACACGCAGACACACACAGACACACACACAGACACACACACACACAGACACAGACACACACAGACACAGACACACACATACACACGCACACACACGCAGACACACACAGACACACACACAAACAGACACACACAGACAGACACACACACACACACACACACACAGACACACACATACACAAACAGACACAAACTTCTTCCATCTGGGAAGAGCCATCGTGCCGTTTCACCCGCCACAGCAGGAGTTATGACTTTAAACAATGCACTTAAAAACTGCTACAGACACTTATTTTTTATATCTCTTTGAAAATGATGATGTCTCTTTGTCTCCTAAAACTGGGTTAGGGACATCTTCGTATGTTAATTTGAATGGAGGAATGAATGCTGTGCTTTGAGCTTCTTGCAACTTTTTTGTGTTGTTTTATACTGCAAATGGCAACTAAAATTAAACCATATTTGTTGATCAGGTAAAGTGGGACACTACCATACTAACATGTGTTTTTTGAATGCAGTTTGACTAAGATACTCCTGAATATATATTATTTAGATGACACAATACAAGAAACGTTCATACAAAGACAGAAAAAGAGAAAAAAGGAAGAAAACAACCAAACCACACGGGCACAGGTCCTTACACAGAATGTAATGACACACAGCATAACCCTGTGCTCTATGAAGAACATTACTTCTCATTTAGGTTCTTTCAACATAAAAACTTTCACCTACACTATTTATTTAGTGCCTAGAAAGAATTTAGTCCCCAAATCAAAAGAGTTTGCTCATACCAAGCAAGTCTTTGTCACAGTAACATATCATTTAATTTGACCAAACTGATTGTCCCATTTTATCTGAACAGACGCTCAGCTCGAGGGAAGGAGTTTTAGGAATGGCGTTTCTAAAATGTTTGATCTATTACTTAAACAAGTACTTAAATTTGACAACATTTAAGTACTTAAGTCATTTAAGTAAAACAAACAAAAGTGGAATTGATTTTTAGGTGACATTATTACCAAAAAATGTCCCACTTGACTGTATCTGGATTTACCATAAACAAGATGGTCAATTCCAGCTTAAAATGAAGAGTTTATAGCTTGTTTTTTTATTATCCTCTTTCTTTCTTTTTTCCACCAATGTGGATCTGTTTGCCAAGCCTTTATCTCTCTATTCAAATATCCAACTGCCTCAGAATAAGTCACAGGTGTAAATGTCTTACCGGGCTCCGCTGCGGGCTCCGCCTGCTCCACCTGTGCGCTCATCTCAATACTGTTCTGAAATGATAAAAAGCTGATTTTACTACACAATTGTAACTTAAGCAGGGGCCCTCATGAGGCGCGCCGCCAGCACGTTCTTGGGCCCCTCCCTCTCCCCAGCGCCGCGGACAGGTGGAGCCATCAGTCCTGTCCTGTGGTCACCTGTGGGGGCCACGAGGAGCAGGGAGAGGCCGCCGGCTGTGCTCCCGGGGGCCCACACACACAAACTTACCCGCTCGGATGTGTGTGGAGTGTCCCGGGGCCATGGAGGGCTTGGAGCCACAGGAGCAGTGTGTTACCGGCGGCAGCTCGCGGACATGTTCGGCTCCAGGGCGTGTCTTTGGCCTCACTTCATTTCCATACTCTCACACAACTCTCCTGCTTCACCATTTTTGCATAAAACAACAAAGCCTCATTACCTGCGGCCCCTGCGGCTCCTGCAGCCCCGGTGGCCCCACCTCTCCCCGGGAACTTGCTCTGCTGCTTTTATAGCATGTAAAGCTAAGGCCTATTGATTTTTAAATATGCATATTTACGTGTCGTTCATAATGAGGCTCCTTCTTGTGCACAAGTGATTCTAATATTCAAGAGGATTTTCATTCCATCTGATGAAATTGTGTTAATTTAAAATAATTAAAATAGGTATTTATTCTTACTTTGGACTTTTGTCATATGAGTACCTCCTACAAATACTTTTGTAAATGGATCAATGACAAACTCAATGATGACAAATCATCTTAAGCCAGATTGTCATTCTTCTTAAGTAGAAAACAGTTCATCCAGGTCTAGATTATGGTGATATTATATATATATATATATATATGCATTCAGCTCTGAGGTTCAGCTCTGAGGTCCAGCTCTGAGGTCCAGCTCTAAGGTCCAGCTCTAAGGTCCAGCTCTGAGGTCCAGCTCTAAGGTCCAGCTCTGAGGTTCAGCTCTAAGGTTCAGCTCTGAGGTTCAGCTCTAAGGTCCAGCTCTGAGGTCCAGCTCTAAGGTCCAGCTCTGAGGTTCAGCTCTAAGGTTCAGCTCTAAGGTTCAGCTCTGAGGTTCAGCTCTAAGGTCCAGCTCTGAGGTTCAGCTCTAAGGTTCAGCTCTAAGGTTCAGCTCTAAGGTTCAGCTCTAAGGTTCAGCTCTAAGGTCCAGCTCTGAGGTTCAGCTCTGAGGTTCAGCTCTAAGGTTCAGCTCTAAGGTTCAGCTCTGAGGTTCAGCTCTAAGGTCCAGCTCTGAGGTTCAGCTCTAAGGTTCAGCTCTAAGGTTCAGCTCTGAGGTTCAGCTCTAAGGTCCAGCTCTGAGGTTCAGCTCTAAGGTTCAGCTCTAAGGTTCAGCTCTAAGGTTCAGCTCTAAGGTTCAGCTCTAAGGTTCAGCTCTAAGGTCCAGCTCTGAGGTTCAGCTCTGAGGTTCAGCTCTAAGGTTCAGCTCTAAGGTTCAGCTCTAAGGTTCAGCTCTAAGGTCCAGCTCTGAGGTTCAGCTCTAAGGTCCAGCTCTGAGGTCCAGCTCTGAGGTTCAGCTCTAAGGTTCAGCTCTAAGGTTCAGCTCTGAGGTCCAGCTCTGAGGTCCAGCTCTGAGGTTCAGCTCTGAGGTTCAGCTCTAAGGTCCAGCTCTCGTACTCTACAATAGAATGTGATCATTGGATGTGAAGAGAACATCAGCCTTTTGTTTGTGTCTGAGGCTCTTTTTGGCATTTTCCCTGATTATTTATCAAGTTTGTTGCACATCAGGTCAAGTTGTCACCACTTCAGGTCTCAGGATTTATTTAACTTGGAATTTAAGAACACATAAAAACAAAAGCAGTGAAGGGGAAACAAGACCAGAGAGAGATCAGATATAAATAACAAAGTAGACGTCCAACAAATCATAAAAAGAGAAAGAAGAAACAAATATGTCATAGGAAACACAAAGAAAACCTCCCATTTTGTCCAAAGTCTATTTTCACGTTAAGTCCTAATGTAATTTTTCCTCCCACATCCTCTCCAACAGTCTGCCTCCTGCTGCCACATCCTCTCCAACAGTCTGCCTCCTGCTGCCACATCCTCTCCAACAGTCTGCCTCCTGCTGCCACATCCTCTCCAACAGCCTGTCTCCTGCTGCCACATCCTCTCCAACAGTCTGCCTCCTGCTGCCACATCCTCTCCAACAGTCTGCCTCCCGCTGCCACATCCTCTCCAACAGTCCCTCTCCAACAGTCTTCCTCCTGCTGCCACATCCTCTCCAACAGTCTTCCTCCTGCTGCCACATCCTCTCCAACAGCCTGTCTCCTGCTGCCACATCCTCTCCAACAGTCTGCCTCCTGCTGCCACATCCTCTCCAACAGTCTGCCTCCTGCTGCCACATCCTCTCCAACAGCCTGCCTCCCGCCGCCACATCCTCTCCAACAGTCTGCCTCCTGCTGCCACATCCTCTCCAACAGTCTGCCTCCTGCTGCCACATCCTCTCCAACAGTCTGCCTCCTGCTGCCACATCCTCTCCAACAGTCTGCCTCCTGCTGCCACATCCTCTCCAACAGCCTGCCTCCTGCTGCCACATCCTCTCCTACAGTCTGCCGCCACATCCTCTCCAACAGTCTGCCTCCTGCTGCCACATCCTCTCCAACAGCCTGCCTCCTGCCGCCACATCCTCTCCAACAGTCTGCCTCCTGCTGCCACATCCTCTCCAACAGCCTGCCTCCTGCCGCCACATCCTCTCCAACAGTCTGTCTCCTGCTTCCACATCCTCTGCAATAGTCTGCCTCCTGCTGCCACATCCTCTCCTACAGTCTGCCGCCACATCCTCTCCAACAGTCTGCCTCCTGCTGCCACATCCTCTCCAACAGCCTGCCTCCTGCCGCCACATCCTCTCCAACAGTCTGCCTCCTGCTGCCACATCCTCTCCAACAGTCTGCCTCCTGCTGCCACATCCTCTCCAACAGTCTGAATTTCCCTGTGAGTCATGGGCACTTTAACATGGGCTTAGAAAGAAACCAGACACACTTTTCCAACAGAATTCCCTCCAAACATGTGATCCTGTGGTTCTCCAGTGAGATGTACTTATACTTTCCCACTCTTCATCCTCCAGAACAAAGTGACCCTCTCTTTCCCATTTACTCTTAATGTCATCAGTTGTGATTGTTAAAACATTTGTATAATTTTTATGGGAGTTATCTAAAGAGCCGCGGCCGAAACTGCCATGTTATTTTGTGCCGCGGCTCCTGAAACTGCTGCGCTATTTGACCGCGCCGTTTTAGACCGCGCCGGGTTAAGGTCAGGGTCAGGGTCAGGGTTAGGGTTAGGGTTAGGGTTAAGGTTAGCCATGAGGCTATATGGCAGTGCCGCGGTTCCTGAAACTGCTGGGCCATTTGACCGCGCCGCGGCTCTTGATCATAAACCAACAAATTTAAGATTTTAACATCTTTGTTTAGTTTGTATGTTTTGATCAGCTCTTTCCATGTTGCAAGAACAGATTTCACCCAAGGGTTCTCCACCTCCTCCAAATGTCTCAATGTCTCATCTGCCAGTGCGGCCTGTACAGGAACCTCTGGCACAACATTACTCTCAATATTTTTCCATTGAGCTTCATATTCTGGGTCACACCAGCACAGCAAGGGCTGAAATAAAGTGTTTTTTCAAGGAAGGTAAACCCCGCCTCCTTTTTCTTTTAAGACATGTAGAGTTATGAATCAGATGAGGTGCCACACAAATCTTGAGATTGTTTTATTCCACTCATCAAACGGCCGGTTGGGGATGGAAATGGGAGGAGTCTGGAACAGATGGAGAAATCTGGGCAAAACATTTTGATAGTTTCAATCCTTTGATTTAGACTTAAGTAGGGGATGAGGTTACATTTTTCAAGATCTTTTTTATAGTAAAAAGAGGAGTATATTTATTCTCCAAAATTGTTCTCTATGAAGTACCACGCCTATATATCTAAGAGAGTCTGTTTCTCTGCCATTTAAATTGGTAGGTCTTTCTAAAGGTCAGAGGGGGTCACCAGAATAAGATCATTTCAGTTTTTTGTACATTTAATTTGTATCCAGACATTGTACCAATTTTTTTAAGCAAATCCATCACATTGGGTATGGAAATATCTGTTTTGGTCAAACACAATAGTACATCATCTGCAGCAGTCACTTTCATGTTCCGTCCCATCGATTCCAACACCGTGAATTTTTTTGATTGTCTAATAAATTGGTCCAATGGTTAAAAATACAGAGCAAATAGGAGGGGAGACCAGGCACAGCCCTGCCCCCCTACCGCCCTTTCAAGAGTCAGTGGGTCTGTCAGATGATTTTAATTCTTGATGTAGGACAATCGTAAATAGTCCCAATATTTTTTATATTTAAATCATCGATTTGAAATTTGTTTAGCACTTTAAATAAATATGTACAGTTAACAGAATCAAAAACCTTTTCAGCGTCCAAACTAATTATTAATGCTTTGTTTAGTGTTTTTTGTATTTGGCTCATTACGTGTGAGGATCCTCTTATGTTGTCTTATGTTTGTTGTTTGGTAATGAATCCTCGTTGATCGTTGCAGATTAAGTTTGGTTGTGTTTGTTCTATTCCTTTGGACATAATGTAGGTGTATATACGATAGTCCACATTCAGAATAGAAATGGGTCAATATGAGGCACAGTCCAATCGGTCCTTCTCTTCTTTTGGCATCAGGGATATGAGGCTTCTTCTAGAAGGGTCTGGGTTTTCTTAAGTGCCCAGTTCAAATTGTACAAAAGGAAAGGAGTAAGTGTGTCTCTTAAAGCTTTAAACCGCTCTGAGGTGAAGCCATCACTCCCACTTTATTGTTCTTTAATCTTTTGATTGAACCCTGTATTTCCAAAACTGTTATTTCAGCTCCTAATTTATTTAGTTCATCAAGGAATTCATGTCATGTTCTTTATCCTCTGGAATTTATGAAAAACATTTTTTATAAAAGGATTCAAATGCTGACTGAATTTGGTCTTGTTTGGTTAAGATTACATAATTTGCCTGTCCTATTTTAAAAATATTTTTTGTTTGTTTGTTTTTTGCTTGTTGCTTTTTAAGTTTCCAAGATAATAATTTAGAAAATGTTGATCCACTCTAATAATATCTTTGTTTGGTAAAGAGCTATTTCCTTTGAAGTCAGATCATTGATTTATCCACTTATCTTTTTAATTTCTTGAAGCATTTTAGGACATCCCTTTTTGTCATGGCTATCTTTCTTGCAGATCTTTTAGCTTTTTCTCTCTTTGTTTCTTTTTTCTGTAGGTGATGGCTATAATTTGTCCTCTCAAGACTGCGTTGGAAGCATCCCAAAGGAGGCGGAGGGATTTCATTGGTATCATTTTCTTCCAGATAAGTCTTAATGTTGTTTGAAATGTTTTCCTTAAACAAAGGGTCTTTAAGCTGGCTGGCATTGAACCTCCACAGTGTGTCCTGAGCTCCTCACAGACTTTTGTCCTTGTTGATGAACCTCGTATGGAATATCTGGATCAAAGAAAACGTGCTTGCCTTTGTACTGGAGGTCTCCTTTAACCCATGCAGCCTTCAAGACACATTCCTTCACATGATCATTAAGAAACCTCATTATCAGGCCTCGTGATTTATCAGCTGCTGGTCTTGGTTTGTCCAGGCGATGTGCTCTTTTGATTATGATGGGACAGACTTCAACTTCTGAGCTTATCAAGGAGCTCAGGAATCATTTTCTCCAAAAAGCTTTCTGTATGCTTCTCCTTCTTCTACACCCACAAGCCTCAGGTTAGGTCAACGTGTTCTGGACTCCAAATCCAGGAGATTAATTTTCATATTATTGTTCTCCGACTCTAGCGTTGTCACCCTGGCCCGCAGCGCCTCCATCTCGGCCTTTACTGTCTGCAGATCGTCAGTTTATCTGAAACATGCTGCTCGACAGCGTGCTTCGGTTACACCTCCAGCCTTCTGCTCGTGGCCACCGCAGCAGACACCACAGCAATCGCCTCGGCTCTAAAAGATTCCATACCATGCTGCATGTTGCGTCTTATCTCGGACATCATGAACAATATCTGATGATTAGTTATATTCTCTCCCCCTTCCGATGCAGACAAGTTGCGAGAGACTCCATCTGGACCGGCAGGAGCCTGTTTCTCCGGCGGGGAACTGCGATTATCTGCCTCAGGCTTGCTTGCCATGTTAGCCTTGTTAGCTTCGTTAGCGATGTGGGCCGCCAGCTTTGGGTTCTTTTGGTCCCATAGTGTTAACAGACGTGCGCCTTCCTTGTTTACACATCCCTCGCTATTTTTCTTCGGGAATAGGTGGGTCAAACAATGATTTTAAAGCCACGTTGTGCAGCAGAGGTTTGGATGCACAGCATTTTGAAGCTTAAAGTACAGAGAACACGTCTGTCCTCTCTGTGTGAGCTGGTTTACCTGTGCCTGCTCCTGCATGTGCAAGAGTGTGAGGATGAGAAAGAACGATGCAAACTCAAGGCTCCTTTCTAAATGATAATTAGTCGTGCTGACTTTGTTAAAATGCATCATTGTTCAGGTGCAGATACCAACATGTTGTTAACAGTTTAGAGCTTTAAGGTACGCCAAAATTGCGGGTTGGAATAAAACCTGACCCGAAAGCAGTTGTCAGTTTGGGGAAAACTGACTGCCAACTTACTCAAACTTGTTGCCTCTCCTCTCTTTACTCAGCCTCACACTCTCTCGCTCTTATTTTGCCAGTTATAAACAGTTAAAAACCCGTTTAATCCTGTCAGGTTAAAGCGGTTTCAAGTAGACTAAAAAAGTGTGATAAAATGTGAATATATGATTATATTTCTGTGATGTATTTTATCTGCATAATAGTGATATTTTATCTGCATCATTAGTCTCAGAGAAAAATGGGTGTGTGACAGCATTTGTTTGTGAAGGTGTCGCAAAGAATGTTGCCCCAGGGGGGGTGACAGCCCAGAGGAGTTTGGGTAATGTTTACCCAAGGCTTGATCTCTAGGAAAAATACCAGCTGTAAAACAAGTGCCTTGATGTGAAGCTGACCAATGAGAAATGTGACCCGCCTATTCCAGAATATCTAATAAAACCAACCAGCATGGGAAAAAACGGGGTGAGACGCAGGAGGATCACGCAGGCTGCGTACAACAGCCTGCATGACCCGTCCCGGCGTTTTCTCCCAAGCTTGCCATACAAATGTCTGATATTTCTGTGTCGTTTCATATTCTAAGTTGAATTGTGTTCTCGATGTGTTAAGGAATAGCATCGGTGTATGTCTCATTCCATGACATTTTCTGGTCCTTCGAGCCGGATGACCAGCTGCCCTTCGCGGAGATTGACGGGTGAATCGGTGAAGTCTGTACACAGCTAAAAGAAGTCCACTTTTCCCGTGGCCGCCCATCGCACCTCATTCTCCGCGAGGAGAGCGCGTCGTTTCGAAGCAGCAGGAGAACACAGGCGACAAAGAAGGTCAGACAAAACTTTGTGTGTGAAAAAGAGTTAGCCATAGAACGTTTTATGCATAGGCTTTATGCAGGAGTTTAGTTACTCGCATAAAGAGGAGTTTAATATTTCTCACAGACAAAAAATACAGGAGTTTAATATTTCTCACATACAAAAAATACAGGAGTTTAATATTTCTCGGACAAAAATACAGGAGTTTAATATTTACTCATTAAAAAAAATACAGGAGTTTAATATTTACTCATTAAAAAAAAAATACAGGAGTTTAATATTTACTCATTAAAAAAATACAGGAGTTTAATATTTACTCATTAAAGGAAATATTGTAGGCTTTTATGCCCAGTTTGATATTACTGAGGAAATATTGTAGGCTTATGGACGAGATAAGTTTCTCACATAAGCAGGGAGTTTGATATTGCTGGAAAAATATTGGTTGGCTTTGTGTAGATAAGTTTCTCAAATAAAGGAGTTAAATTGCTCACCACGAGTTAAGTTTCTCACAGAAAGGAGTTAAATTGCTCACCATGAGTTAAGTTTCTCACCGAAAGAAAGTTATGATGCCTTATGCCGAGTTGTTACTGACATAAAGATGTGTGAATGTAAGCGCTGTGCACGAGCGAAGTAAGTAAGAGAGAAGTGTGAATGTGTGAATGAGGATTAATAAGTGATTAACTAACAAGTGTGAATCACAATTAATCATACAAGGGTCACAAGGTGTTATTCTGAGAGATCTAAAATTTGCAGTCACGGGTGAATCTTTAAACACCTAGCATTATCTCCGGTGGAAAAACAATAAGAAATTCTACTAGAAGCTTGAGATATGACGTATCTGTAAAGCAAGTAGCATTTCCCTCAGACGACCGAGACCACATAATGCCAAAATTATCACCCCAAACTGTAAAAAGACAAAGGAAAAGTCATAAGAGGATTTTTGAAGGAGACTTCCATGCTCAGATGACGTGGCAGAGAGGGGGAGATAAGGGGGGTCAACAAGGCAGGAGAATGGGGAGAAAGCAGCTCAGAGGACGCTCTGAATGAATGAATTAGGAACTAAACCCAGATGGTTTTAAATTTTAGTTATTGAGAGCTCTGTAGAACAAATTTTAAGGGTTTTGTTTGATTGACAACAATCAATTATAAAGATTGTATTAAACTTGATAAGAGATAAAGATGAATTCAGATTTTTATAGATGGCCAATATTTTGGGGAATGTGATCACAAGACTTCCTGTCCCCGACATAGAATATAAAAGTTGTGTTTTTACAGTATCGTGTTTTTTGAGTGCACCAAACAAAGCTATGTTTTGTTTTCTTTTGTTTTATTTTTGGACTTGACGAAAAATATCTTTTTGGACTTAATGCATGACTAGATGAAAGTACAGGACGAAAAGACAGAAGTGTTTTTAAATTTAGGATCAAATACAGGCACAGGCCTGGCAGTGATAATATGGGTAAATGAGTGACTACTGATGTTTTTGGACATAGGAGTAGAATGGGCAGTAAGTAAAGTTATATCAGTAACTTATTTATTTGTAATATCATGAGGAAACCTCGTATTGCGATGTAGACGTAAGTGAGGGAAGTTAAATAGTGATGTGCTAATGCCGTCCCAAGACATGACTGTGTGTCATTAACTAGGGCAATTGACGCAGAAGTGGGGGGACATGGGACATACATGTGTTTATTAACTAACAGGGTGACAACAGGACACCAAGTCATAAAGATAGTCAGAGATAAGGGGCTATTGACTGGGAAATAATTTGGGGAGAGGACTCAGGATGGAGCAGATGTTGTTATCTTTACGGATCACAGGGACACCAACGGCAACACCTCAGGGGGGGTTGACTGATGAGTAATAGGAAAAGTTAACATTAACAGGGAAAGAATTTGACATTCTAAAGGAAATACCTGAAGGACTGTTGAGATTCAATCAAGAATTGAATAGATTTAAATTAGACAATATCATCTAAATTTAGACGCTATAGAAAGTTATGAAACCAGTGATAACGGGAACTAAACAGGAGGAGTGAAGAACAGTGGAATCCCAGGGGATGCAGCGTCTGATAGTTATATCAGCAGCAATTAGGAAGTAAAAGCAGGTTACAAGTGAAGGTAAAGAGTAAGTGAAAAGAGAGAAAGAAAGAGCAGGTTTAGAAATTTGGAAATGGGTGTTTCCTCCGTTACGAGAGGAAGACAGAGAAGAAGACAGAGAGGAAGACAGAGAGGAAGACAGAGAGAGACAGAGGGGAAGACAGAGGGGAAGACAGAGAGCGACAGAGAGGGGAAGACAGAGAGGAAGATGTGATGAGAGACAAAAGAAAAGACAAAGAAACCAGGCAACATGGGGGAAAACAGGTTGATAAAATTATGTGCCTTATGTACAAGGGGAAGGTTTAGAATCATTTTGATTTTAATACACATATAGACTTGCTAGAACAAACTAATACACAATGTTTGTAAAGCACCACATAAACAGTTGTGAGAGATTGAGTTTGAAACTCACCTGAAGCACATATAGAAGATTAGCACATATTACATTAGATGTGTGATGAAGAATTCTAAGTTGTGAACTGACCCTTATGGCCAGCTCAACGGGGGAATTATTGAGATAATTATTATTGTTTGATGTATTTGAATCACACACACACACACACACACACACATACATACGCACGCACACGTGGATATGAAACATTTAGAGTTTGAAACATTTGGAGTATGAAACAAATGGTGGTAAAACAGATAGGTTTGGCAGTGTCGGATTACAGACACAGACACATGGGCCTGACGCCTTTGAGGGAGGGGGGCTCAGCCAGGGATGTGAGCACTGAACTGAAACAGACACAATTCCATCTCTTCCTTGATTACATCCTGGATTAGTGAATGTTGTAAACTATCTGGATTATTGAATTTTGTTTCAATGTAGAATTGTGTAGAAGTTTGAGAAATGGGCAAGGCCATTTCTCAAAAAGGAGGGATATGTACGTGTAAACAAATATTCCGAATCAATAATTACTAAAAAAAAAAATGTAAACAAGAAAACTATTTGAAATACACTGAACTGTCGAAAAGACTTTGTTTATCACCGCAGCAGATCGTGTTGGAGATGTGGTGTTTACAGAGACGAGCCAAGTGGACGGAGCCACAACGTGTCGTCCTCACCAGGGGAGGACGAGATCATGGGTGCAGCAGACAACACTGCACCAGATCCATAAGCAATCTACAAGACGCAGGACTTCGTTTGTATGAGTTTTGTCCAGAGTCTACGGTAGAGTACGATACTCTGCTACGATGAACGGACACAGAGACCACAGTGCGTAAAGTACTATACTCTGCTACGATGAACGAGAGCCAGAGGCTACGGTGCGCAGAGTACCATACTCTGTGAAAAGAATCAACAGTTATCATCATCACAGCGATGACGATAATATGGGTGCTGAACACCTGTATTATGCACCGGACAATCGGGACAATCGGGACAATCGATCAACATACAATGGTGTGTCACAACTGTGTATACCGGTAAATGGAAAATAAAGGGAAGAAAATAAGTGATCAACTTGAAAGGTTATGAAATGTATAATGTATAATGTACAATGTATAAGTGACATGACAGTAGCTGAAGAAACACAATGGCATATTACACCACAGCCACCGGTGTTTACACTAACTAAGAGAGCCTTTTTTTTATCTGCTACAACATAACTACATGCAATGTTAATGAGATTATGAATTGAGATGGGAAATGTACCAGTTCATATGTGTCATAGGTGTGACCGAAGCGAGCAGCGGAGGGAGGTCTCTTAAGAAACCAAGCGAGGACGTATGGTGATGTGGGGACACAGTGCTGAGAGGACGTATGGTGATGTGGGGACGTTGTGCCTATGTGTCCCTTTTGTGGCCAGCCATGGTTATAACAAAGACCAGCATCACCCAGAACCATACCGCAAAGTCATGGTCGAGAGGTTAGTGGACAATCTGGTCCCAGTAGCACCTGATACTACGTATTTGATTCTATTGGGTTGGGGTGTCCAGAGGTCCCTGACGAGTCAAACTGACTGACCAGAGAGCAGCGGGTTTAAGGGCTTTCCGCTTGTATTTCTATATTTCCCATCACACCGCACAAAATTATAGACGGAATAAATTGTCTTTTTGTCAAATTACAGAGATTGACCAATCTGACTCAAAATTTAGGACAGTAATATAGACATGTAGACATGTTGTGGGCCGAGAGAAAAGGAGTGTGTTCAATGTTTGAGAACTGTGCATAACTTTTTGAATGTAAAAGTGTCATTTTAACAACAATATGAAAGACATGTTAAAAACTGAAAAGAGTAATGTGTTTGGCATATGAGACAGTAGACTAATGCTTTGATAAACAGGTGGGAAATGTGATAAAATGTGAATATATGATTATATTTCTGTGATGTATTTTATCTGCATAATAGTGATATTTTATCTGCATCATTAGTCTCAGAGAAGAACGGGTGTGTGACAAACTGCATTTGTGAAGAGGTCGTAAAGATGGGCCAAAGAATGTTGCCCCAGGAGGGGGTGTGACAGCCCAGAGGAGTTTGGGTAATGTTTACCCAAGGCTTGATCTCTAGGAAAAATACCAGCTGTAAAACAAGTGCCTTGATGTGAAGCTGACCAATGAGAAATGTGACCCGCCTATTCCAGAATATCTAATAAAACCAACCTGCATGGGACAAAACGGGGTGAGACGCAGGAGGATCACGCAGGCTGCGTACAACAGCCTGCGTGATCAGTCCCGGCGTTTTCTCCCAAGCTTGCCATACAAATGTCTGATATTTCTGTGTCGTTTCATATTCTAAGTTGAATTGTGTTCTCGATGTGTTAAAGAATAGCATCGGTGTATGTCTCATTCCATGACAAAAAGCAGAGACCTGAGACTGAATCTAAAGTGGACAGGTCAGTTGGAGCAGCGGCGCTGCAGCTGGAGCAGTGAACGTACCGCACACACGGACTGAACCAAGTGAATAAAAGAAAGGGGTTTGCAATTTTAAAATATACATGTCATGGAAGTGATTTAATGTAATAAAAGGAAGGTCGAGTCAGTGAGAGGATGACACTGTCAGAAAGGGGGGGTTTGTGTCCCCCGTCCCCACTGTGATTTCCGCCTGTGCTTAGAAGTGGTCTCTAAAGTGGCCCCTAAACATCACAGGCTTCACTGACTTGTATCAGAACATTTGGGCTCATGTTTTTTTAACTTTAGAGGACAGAAGCCTTTGCTCTTTTGCTGAGTCAGAAATACACTGTGCGCACTGTAAACGCTTAGTAAGCGCAGTAATGAGCTCAAAATAACCAGAACAATGCAAATATGAGCTCTATTAACATAGAATGATAACTGGAGTGAAGATTGGACCGTGTAGATTGCATTATGGTCTCATCCCTTGTGTTCTCAGCACCACCATCACCAGGACCTCAAATGGGGGCCCACCATGAGCTCCCTCATCAAGAAGGCCCAGCTGAGGATGTACTTCCTGCAGCAGCTGAGGAAAGACAAGCTGACAGAGGAGATGATGGTGCAGTTCTACAAGGCCATCATGGGTTAGGGTTATCCTAACCTCCATCACCACCTCCATCACCGTGTGGTACGCTGGAGCCACAGCCAGGGACAAACCGAGACTACAGCACATTGTGCCTCTGCTGAGAAGTTGATCAGCCGCGACCTTCCATCTCTGCAGGATCTGTACGTCTCCAGGGCTCTGGGACGAACAGGTCAGATCACAGCCGACCCTTCTCACCCTGGACACTAGTGACTATTTGAGCCGCTCCTCTCAGGTTTTTCCCTCTGCCGTTGAACTCATGAACACCACCTAAGCACCTTCACTCACTCCACTGTTCACTTCCTATTGCACTACACAATTTTATATTTTATTATGTACATATCATGCCGTTTAGTATTCAGTGTTCAATGTTGTTTGTGCTGCACCGAATCACCAGGACAAGTTCTATGTCTGTGAATGTTGTTCATGACAAATAGCAATAAACCCTTTTCTGATTCTGGTTAATAACTAAACTTCAGCATTTTATACAAGTTATTGACAAGGCTCATTATTGCAGCGGCCTCACGGTGCAAGGGGCCTCATGGTGCAGGGGGCCTCACGGTGCAGGGACGGCGCTCTTGCGTCCAGCACTGGCCCGTCTTTGCCATGACCCGGCCCGGGGGACAATGATGGTTTTAATCTATACAGAGATACACACATCCACCCCGTCCTGGCCCTGGTGAGCACATGGCTCATGTAAACACAAATGCATTTACGCACATTATAGTTCTTAAGAATTATAATTGGCCCGTAAAATCCAAGTGGTTCCAAGTCGTTAGGCTCAAGTCAAAGGGCAAGTCCCAAGTCACAAAGGGCAAGTCCAAAGTCACAAAGGGCATGTCCTAAGTCAAGTCTTTGAGGTCCATTAGTCAAGTGTCTGTGTCTGGAGTCTCCCACCCCTGGGTTCTTCACATAGAGCTTTTTAAAAGGGAGTGTCTACAGAGTCGCGGCCGAAACTGCATGGGTTTTTTGAGCTGCGGCTCCTGAAACTGCTGGGCTATTTGACCGCGCCGGGTCAGGGTTAAGGTTAGGGTTAGGGTCAGGGTCAGGGTCAGGGTTAGCCATGAGGCTATATGGCCGTGCCGCGGCTCCTGAAACTGCTGGGTTATTTGACCGCGCCGCGGCTCTGTAGCCACGGCCTTTTTAAAATGCCATATTTGAGCTGAGTGGATTAAGTGTCTTGCTCAGTGGTACAACTACAGCAAGGGGTGAGTCATAGGAGGACATGTTCCACCAACCTTAAATGATTGCTGCTGGAGAGACAAATACAGACAAAATTTTGAATTTCAAATATGTTTTATTTTTTTTCACTTTTTGTAACGCCCAAAATCACAACGGTTGCCTCTGAGGGCCACAGTAAAAAAATAATAAAGCAATGTCTGGTGGTGATATATATAAAAAAGATACAAATCTATATTAAATGTAGAGATTGCTCTGGACAGCAGCCTGTGAGATGACCTTCCTGAGGACGTCCTGGTCGGGGCAGAGGTCCAGCTGTGGCAGATAAGCACATGTTACAACTGACTCACTACCACACAGTTCTATAAAAGTGTGGCTAACTCCAACTAAGTGTGGCTAACTCCAAGCGAACAGAGATTTAAGAGGACTTCTTTGCAGTAACAGTAAACACGCTGATATCTTCAGAACAAAAAGCAGTGGTGGAGCACACGGAGCGCCCTCCTCTGGCACTAGAGGCAAGTGCACACGGAGCGCCCTCCTCTGGCACTAGAGGCAAGTGCACACGGAGCGCCCTCCTCTGGCACTAGAGGCAAGTGCACACGGAGCGCCCTCCTCTGGCACTAGAGGCAAGTGCACACGGAGCGCCCTCCTCTGGCACTAGAGGCAAGTGCACACGGAGCGCCCTCCTCTGGCACTAGAGGCAAGTGCACACGGAGCGCCCTCCTCTGGCACTAGAGGCAAGTGCACACGGAGCGCCCTCCTCTGGCACTAGAGGCAAGTGCACACGGAGCGCCCTCCTCTGGCACTAGAGGCAAGTGCACACGGAGCGCCCTCCTCTGGCACCAGAGGCAAGTGCACACGGAGCGCCCTCCTCTGGCACCAGAGGCAAGTGCACACGGAGCGCCCTCCTCTGGCACCAGAGGCAAGTGCACACGGAGCGCCCTCCTCTGGCACTAGAGGCAAGTGCACACGGAGCGCCCTCCTCTGGCACCAGAGGCAAGTGCACACGGAGCGCCCTCCTCTGGCACCAGAGGCAAGTGCACACGGAGCGCCCTCCTCTGGCACCAGAGGCAAGTGCACACGGAGCGCTTCTGAGTAGGTGCGGCTGTGTAAAACTAAGCATCCGTGTTTTACTGTGATGCCTACATTGAGACTGTGTGCAAGCTGTTCCACAGCTGGTCTGAAGGTATCCATGGCGGTGGAGTCTGCCGAGCGGACGTCACTGTAACACTGGTACACTACAGCACTGATGTTCTGGAGCTGGCAGAAGCTCATCACTGAAAAACAGGACAAGAAGAATATGGTTCATGTCCTTACACACAGGCCCAGCTCTTGTTTAGAGCTCTCGCTGGTGCAGTCAGCGATATTTTAATTAACCTAAGCAAACTACAGGAAACGTGGCTACACTACCTGCAGCTGGGAGGCCGGACACCAGGTTGGGCAGCTCCACCGGGGGGCAGCAAGTGGGCTCGGAGCAGGCTGAGGTGTGGATGGAGCGCAGGCGGGGAGCAGTGCCCAGGGGCTGAGCTGACTGGTACTCTGCCGCTGGACAGTCTGACAGCACAGTGACCTGAGAGGGCTCCAGGCTGCTCAAGACCTACGCAGAGGGCAGAGGGCGTGTCACAGCAGGGCCACAGTGCACATGGGGCACTTCAAGAGCACAAAAAGACAAACCTGCTCTGTCCACTGGAAGAGCTGGTCCTCAGCCACGAAGCAGTCCACCTGACACATCAGCATCTGCCCCGGGACACAGTTCACTTCACATCTGACCACTTACACTACACCAACATTTACTCAACATGATCATATTTACAATTGCACAAAAATCATTTTTAAAGTTCTTGGTTGGACGAGAGCAGCAGATGAGACAAGGTAGAGGAAATTCCACCACTGTTACCAAGCAACTAGATTGTAAACAAGGCCTCACACAGTAGTTCATATTTAACAAAGACGGTCAATTAAGTCAATTAAGTTTAAGTTGTTGAATTTTGGATTTTTAAAAATGCATATTGATTACATAGAGATTTCAGAACTCAGCTTTTATATATTTATATATCATCGCTATATGGCCCACAGTGAGGGCCTCTGGAGTGGGTTATGTGTAGGTGTGTGCGTGTGAATGAGGACTCACGTGGCTGTCCCGGTGCCGGTACAGGACACAGGCAGAGCCCTCAGATTGGAGCGTCCTCTCATTCCACAGAGACACGTGTCCCACTGCGTCCCAGTCCCCCCGGGACAGGAAGAAGACCGAGACAAACCCTGCACACAGCACACACTCAGCGAGCCTCAGGACACGACGTAGTGTTAGAAAGGATGGACTCATAATAGTATCTATAGTAATACTTATTCTATAACGAATTCATCTGAAAACCAGCCATCGCAATTTAACAAAAACAACAAAAAGAAAGAAACTACTATCATGATCTGTGGATATTTAATTCAAATATAACTGGGGAGATACACAGACCCTTTTGCTTCAAAAGATTGAGAATGACCGTGTCCAGATGACGACGATGGTACCCTGCTGGACGAAGGAGGGATTACACCCTAACACACTTCTTTTTACTGTTGACTTTGGTTAAGATATCAAAATTAAATTATAAAAGTTTTAATACTACATAAATTACACATTTCAATCAGGTCCCCCTGTTGGCGCCCCAGAGTTTGCTTGTTAACAGGCCCCTGGAGGGTCACAGCAGTGGGGTCTTCACAAACCTGTATCAAGACGTTTGGGCTCATGTTTTGTGTCACTTCAGTAGACAGTAGCCTTTGCTCTTTTGCTGAGATTACGTCAGTAACACACAGCGCACATGCGCAGTAAACACCTCCCCGGAGTCATGCCATGTCCCAGACTGCTTCAAGGTGTCCATCATTGTCCCTGTCCCCAAGAAGCTCCAGATCATTGGACTTAATGACTACAGGCCTGTGGTGCCTCTGGACTCCACGGGAACCTATGCCAGGATCCTGTTAGTGGACTTCAGCTCTGCAGACAGTTGAGATGATCGTGGACTTCAGGAAAGTAGCAGCCCCCCCCCTCCTCACTATCTCAGACTCCCCCATCTCCCTCCTCTTTCTCTGCACCACCATCACCAGGACCTCATCAAGAAGGCCCAGCAGAGGATGTACTTCCTGCAGCAGCTGAAGGAAGACAAACTGATGATGGTGCAGTTCTACACGGCCATCATTGAGTCCATCCTCACCTCCACCATCACCTCCTCCATCAGTGCCCTCTGCTGAGAAGGTGATCTACAGACTTCCATCTCTCCAAGGCTCTGGGACACAGGCGACCCTTCTCACCCTGGACACGGACTATTTGAGCCACTCCCCTCGGGCAGGAGGCCACTCCCCTCGGGCAGGAGGCTGGTCCATCCGGACCAGAACCTCCCGCCACAAGAACAGTTTCTTTCCCTCTGCCGTTGGACTAACCCTAAGCACTGTTCACTTTCTGCACTACATATGTAAATTCAACTGTGAATTTGTGTACATAGTAAGGCTATTTTCATTTTTTATCTTATAGTCTATTTTAGTTGTTTTTCTTTTTGACTTATACAGGTCGTTTTTTGTTTGACAACGGCAATAAACCTTTTATGATTCTGATTAAAGCAACATAAAAACTGGCGAATAAATTGCCTTTACGGTCTCATCTTTTGTGTTCTTGTTAAAAATATCTTAATTACTGCCTCATGGCACAGGGGCTGGTGGCTTAACATCAGGACTTCTAATAACCCCTGCCCAAAAGTGCTCCAGCCAATCCAGGCGTCCCGGAGATGCGTCCCGGAGAGGTGTCCCGGAGGCGTTTCCCGGAGGCGTCCCCGGGTCTTACTAGAGGCGTTGTGTCCCACAGTCAGCAGCAGGTGTGGGCAGTGTAGCCTGTGGTCAGTGTTGGGGATCAGCTCCAGCGCGGGGCCCCAGTGCACTCTGACCTGCCTGAGAACAAGGACAAAAGAGCAGATGGGAGAGATAGACAGAGAGAGAGAAAGAGGGAGGAGAAAGAAAGAGAAAGAGAAGAGAAAGAGAGACCGTTAGTTTTAGTACAGAATATCATAAAGTCAAATATACAACTGCAAAACAAAGAGACTTCATGTGTTCAGTAGTGAACACTCCCCTTGAAAGCTCTGATTTATAGGCTTTAATATATGCTGCCGTTAGGTCACATGATCAGGTCACATGGCATTAACTTCCACTGCTCTGCAGATGACACTCAGCTGTATTTATCAATGAAACCTGATCAGAGCGATAGAGGAGACGGACTTAGTGCTTGTGTGAAGGAGATAAAAACCTGGATGACACTTAATTATCTGCTTCTTGACCCTGAGTCAAGGTCATTGTGCTTGGCCCTAAGCATCTACGAGACGGTCTATCTGAGCAGATAGCCACACTGGACAATGTCAGTGTCGCCTCCAGTTCTACTGTAAGAAACCCCAGTCTTATTTGACCAGGAGCTCTCATTTAAAGCTCATATAAATCAAGCCTGTAAAACAGACCATTTCCATCCGTGTAATATAGATAAAATCAGAAGAATCCGGCCTAAAAGCGATGCTGAAAAACGTATCCATACATTTGTAACGTCTAGATTAGACTCCTGTAACTCCTGCTCACAGCAGGTCCTAAAAGCTCCATAAAAAGCTTTCAACTGGTTCAAAATGCAGCAGCAAGTTTACTAACAGGAACTAAAAGAAGAGAGCACATTACGCCAGTGCTGAAGTCTCTTCACTGGCTCCCCGTCGAGTTTAGAATCAAATTCAAAATTCTACTCTTGACCTACAAAGCCATAAATGACATGGCCCCATCCTACCTCAAAGATGCTATAGAACCATATCATCCAAACAGAGCTCTTCGCTCTCAGAATGCCGGCCTTCTGGTGGTGCCAAGAGTCTCTAAAAGTACTGTAGGCGGTAGAGCGTTTAGCTACCAAGCCCCTGTGTTATGGAATCAGCTCCCGACCCATGTTAAATATGCTGACACAGTCTCTTCATTTAAGTCCAGGCTTAAAACGTTCCTCTTCGAAATCGTTTATGGTCAGACTAGTTAGGAACAGAAACATAAACCCACAGCTTTAGCTACGCTGCCCTAGGAGTAACTATGCTGGGGGAAGTATGTCAGCTTGAGCACTATCCTCTTCTTCTGACTACTTATGCTATCAAACAATATTTATTTTTTGATTCCACTTGCAAACTGTTCACCGCCTTCTTTTTCTTTCTTTCACTCCTGAGGACCTGTGGACCCAGATGCCCCTCCCCTGGTGAAGTGGTCCCTGCCCTGTGTGGACGGTCCCTCATCTGCCTGAAGAGTGGGTCCAGCTCGACTCCGACGGTCCCTCATCTGCCTGAAGAGTGGGTCCAGCTCGCCTCCGACGGTCCCTCTTCTGCCTGAAGAGTGGGTCCAGCTCCAGTCTCCTCGTGTCCGTCTGTGAGAGTCAGATCTCTCCTTCACTGGAACTCCTCCAGGTTTCTACGCTTTTTTCCCAAAGAGGTTTTTTTTGTAGTTTTTCCTGGCCGAGAAGGAGAGTCTAAGGACAGAGGACCCTGGGACATCGTCCCTCGCCACCACAGACATTGTTGATTCATTTCTCCCTGTGGCCCTCAGAGGCAACTGTTGTTGTGATTTTGGGCCTTACAAAAATAAATTGATTTGATTTGATCTGGTTCTCCTCCTGAAGAACTGGTTTTATTTCTTGATTATAATAAATATTTGTAAAAACCTATAAAAGTCTTGTTTTTCCAAGTCAAAGGATTCTTTCATCTCATCAAAGCTCTTTATGTAGCTCTCTCTAGCCGATAGAAAACATTTATCCATACTTTAAATCTTGAGTCTCAAGTCTGTACTGGTGTGAAATGTTAAGTTTCTATGTTTTGATGACCTGGACTTTTCGGAGCTTTTAACCATGTTCTAACATCGTTCCCTCATGAAAAACACACATACTTTTGTTCGTGCAAGTTTGAGGACTCCACAGAGTAAAAACAGTCCTCTTGCAGCTGTTCAATTACAGCGTGCTGAGACAAAGTAAACTGAAAGTGTGTTCAATGAAACTTGCATCTTAAACTGTTGAGTGGTGGCGCCGCCCTGCTGGCTACAAAGGGGAATGACAGCTTGCAGTGTTGGAAATGTTTAAAGGCCAATTACAATAGAAATAATCCATCACATTTTCCCTTTCATACTATTCAGGCAGGTAGTATGAGATGTTCTGTTTTTGCTTCAGGTTTGGGACGAGGCCGTGAGCATGTGTGTCCAGAACCAGTGGAATAAACGGTCCTTCTGTGTTTATCGGCCAACTTCTGTTTAAATGTGATCATATCCCAGTGACTTTGGGCCTTAGGCGGGGGACACTCTGAAAGGGGCCAGCTCGTCGCAGGGGTGAGCTTTTATACTAAATAAGCTTAACATTAAGTGCTCCTTGAACCGACACCTTAACGTGGTGGAGGGGTTTGAGTGCCCGAATGATCCCGGGAGCTATGTTGTCGGGGGCTTCATGCCCCTGGTAGGGTCTCACAAAGCAAACAGGTCCTAGGTGACCGGTCAGACAAAGATCGGTTCAGAAGCCCTCTATGATGACAACACAAACAAGGCAGTTTACGTCGCCCGGATCGGCGTCACCGGGGCCCCATCCTGGAGCCAGGCCTGGGATGGGTGCTCCTTGGCGAGCGCCTGGTGGCCGGGTCTTACCCCACGGGGCCCGGCCGGGCACAGCCCAAAAGAGCGACGTGGGGCCGCCCTCCCGTGGGCCCACCACCCGCAGGAGGATCCATAAGGGATCGGTGCAGAGAGATCTGGGCGGCAGTCGACGGCAGGGGCCTCGGCGACCAGATCTCCAGACACAGAGACTAACTCTGGGGACATGGAATGTCACCTCGCTGGGGGGGAAGAGCGATACCGACTAGATATAGTCGGCCTCACCTCCACACACAGTTTGGGCTCTGGAACCCATCTCCTCGAGAGGGGCTGGACGCTCCACTTCTCTGGTGTTGCCCGCGGGGAGAGGCGGCGGGCTGGTGTGGGCTTGCTGATAGCCCCTCAGCTCAGCCGCCACGTGTTGGAGTTTACCCCGGTGAACGAGAGGGTCGCGTCCCTCCGCCTTCGGGTGGGGGACAGGTCTCTCACTGTTGTGGCGGCCTACGGGCCGAACAGCAGTGCAGAGTACCCGGCCTTCTTGGAGTCCTTGGGAGAGGTACTGGACAGTGCACCGACCGGGGACTCCGTTGTTCTACTGGGGGACTTCAACGCCCACGTGGGCAAGGACAGTGACACCTGGAGAGGGGTGATCGGGAAGAACGGCTTCCCGATCTGAACCCGAGCGGTGTTAAGTTATTGGACTTCTGTGCTAGCCACAGATTGTCCATAACGAACACCATGTTCAAGCACAAGGGTGTCCATCAGTGCACATGGCACCAGGACACCCTAGGCCGGAGGTCAATGATCGACTTTGTTGTCGTGTCATCAGACCTCCGGCCGCGTGTCTTGGACACTCGGGTGAAGAGAGGGGCGGAGTTGTCAACCGATCACCACCTGGTGGTGAGTTGGATCCGCTGGCGGAGGAGGAAGCCGGACAGACTTGGCAGACCCAAGCGCATTGTGAGGGTCTGTTGGGAACGTCTAGTGGAGCCCTCTGTCAGTAGGGTATTCAACTCGCACCTCCGGGAGAGCTTCTCCCATGTCCCGGGGGAGGTTGGGGACATTGAGTCCGAGTGGACCATGTTCTCCGCCTCCATTGTTGATGCGGCTGCTCGGAGTTGTGGTCGCAAGGTCTCCGGTGCCTGTCGTGGCGGCAACCCACGAACCCGGTGGTGGACACCGGAAGTAAGGGATGCCGTCAGACTGAAGAAGGAGGCCTATCAGGCCACTCTGGCTTGTAGGTCTCCGGAGGTCATCGACGGGTATCGGCAGGCCAAGCGAGCCGCGGCTCGTGCTGTCGCAGAGGCAAAAACCCGGGCCTGGGAGGAGTTCGGGGAGGCCATGGAGGAGGACTATCGGTCGGCACCAAAGAAATTCTGGCAAACCGTCAGGCGCCTCAGGAGGGGGAAGCAGTGCCTAACCAACACCGTTTACGGTGCGGGTGGAGGCCTGCTGACCTCGACTGGGGATGTCGTCGGACAGTGGAAGGAATACTTTGAGGATCTCCTTAATCCCTCAGTCACGTATTCCGAAGAGGAAGTAGAGACCGGGGACTCGGAGGCTGGCTCATCCATCACCCAAGCTGAAGTCACTGAGGTTGTTCGCAAACTCCTCGGTGGCAGGGCTCCGGGGGTGGATGAGATACGCCCTGAGTACCTAAAGTATCTGGATGTTGTAGGACTGTCTTGGTTGACACGTCTCTGCAACATCGCGTGGCGTTCGGGGACCGTGCCTCTGGACTGGCAGACCGGGGTGGTGGTCCCTCTGTTCAAGAAGGGGGACCGGAGGGTGTGTTCCAACTACAGAGGGATCACACTCCTCAGCCTCCCGGGTAAGGTCTATTCCAAGGTACTGGAGAGGAGAATCCGACCGATAGTCGAACCTCGGATTCAGGAGGAGCAGAGTGGTTTTCGTCCCGGTCGTGGAACACTGGACCAGCTCTATACCCTCCATCGGGTGCTCGAGGGCTCAAGGGAGTTTGCCCAACCAGTCCACATGTGCTTTGTGGATCTGGAGAAGGCTTTCGACCGTGTCCCTCGGGGTGTCCTTTGCGGAGATGCTCCGGGAGTATGGGGTCCGGGGCCCTTTGCTCAGGGCTGTCCGGTCCCTGTATGACCGGAGAAGGAGCTGTGTTCGCATTGCCGGCAGTAAGTCAGACCTGTTCCCAGTGCATGTTGGACTCCGCCAGGGCTGCCCTTTGTCACCGGTTCTGTTCATCATTTTTATGGACAGAATTTCTAGGCGCAGTCAGGGGTCGGAGGGTGTCCGGTTTGGGGACCACAGGATCTCATCTCTGCTGTTTGCAGACGATGTTGTCCTGATGGCTCCATCAAACCCGGACTTGCAACGTGCACTGGGACGGTTTGCAGCCGAGTGTGAAGCGGCTGGGATGAGAATCAGCACCTCCAAATCCGAGGCCATGGTTCTCGACCGGAAAAAGGGTGGGTGGGGTGTCCTTGCCCCAAGTGGAGGAGTTCAAGTATCTCGGGGTCTTGTTCACGAGTGAGGGAAGGATGGAGCGTGAGATCGACAGGTGGATCGGTGCAGCGGCTGCAGTGATGCAGACGCTGCATCGGACCGTTGTGGTAAAGAGGGAGCTGAGCCGAAAGGCAAAGCTCTCCATTTACCGGTCGGTGTACGTTCCTACCCTCACCTATGGTCATTAGCTTTGGGTAGTGACCGAAAGAACAAGATCGCGGATACAAGCGGTCAAAATGAGCTTCCTCTGCCGGGTGGCTGGGCGCTCCCTTAGAGATAAGGTGAGGAGCTCGGCCACGCGGGGGGAGCTCGGAGTAGAGCCGCTGCTCCTCCACGTCGAGAGGAGCCAGCTGAGGTGGCTCGGGCATCTGTTCCGGATGCCTCCTGGGCGCCTCCCTCGGGAGGTGTTTCAGGCATGTCCCAACGGGAAGAAGCCCCGGGGAAGACCCAGGACACGCTGGAGAGACTATGTCTCTTGGCTGGCCTGGGAACGCCTCGGGATCCCCCCGGAGGAGTTAGAGGAAGTGTCTGGGGAGAAGGAAGTCTGGGAGTCCCTGCTCAGACTGCTGCCCCCGCGACCCGGCCCCGGATAAAGCGGCAGAAGATGGATGGATGGATTAAGTGCAAAAGTTAAATAAAGTAGGCAATCTACAATTAGCTGTGAACACGAGGTTTAGTCGCTCAAACGCTCACACTTCATCCAGCTGGAACCTGCTACACTGGCCCAGAACCAGAATCAGAAAAGGTTATTGTCAATGAACAGAATTCACAAACATAGGAAATTGCTTTGGTGATTCGATCCAACATAAAAACAATGACAAAACAACCTATACAAAATCAAAAAGGGCATTCAAGAAAAAAATTAATAAAATCTGCTTTAGGATAAAAAGAGGCTTACAATGTAGACAACATTTACAGTTTACACATGTAGTGCAGAAAGTGGCCGGTGATTAAATGATGGTTAAAGTGACAGTGTGTGAGGGTGCAGAGGTGTTCAGGGTGCAGAGGTGTTCAGGGTGCAGAGGTGGTGTGCGGGGTGCAGAGGTGGTGTGCGGGGTGCAGAGGTGGTGCAGAGGTGTTCGGGGTGCAGAGGTGTGCGGGGTGCAGAGGTGGTGTTCGGGGTGCAGAGGTGGTGTTCGGGGTGCAGAGGTGGTGTTCGGGGTGCAAAGGTGGTGTTCGGGGTGCAAAGGTGGTGTTCGGGGTGCAAAGGTGGTGTTCGGGGTGCAAAGGTGGTGTTCGGGGTGCAGAGGTGGTGTTCGGGGTGCAGAGGTGGTGTTCGGGGTGCAGAGGTGGTGTTCGGGGTGCAGAGGTGGTGTTCGGGGTGCAGAGGTGGTGTTCGGGGTGCAGAGGTGGTGTTCAGGGTGCAGAGGTGGTGTTCAGGGTGCAGAGGTGGTGTTCAGGGTGCAGAGGTGATCAGGGTGCAGGGGTGATCAGGGTTCAGGGTGCAGAGTGTTCAGGGTTCAGGGTGCAGAGTGTTCAGGGTGCAGAGTGTTCAGGGTGCAGAGTGTTCAGGGTGCAGAGTGTTCAGGGTGCAGAGTGTTCAGGGTGCAGAGTGTTCAGGGTGCAGAGTGTTCAGGGTGCAGAGTGTTCAGGGTGCAGAGTGTTCAGGGTGCAGAGTGTTCAGGGTGCAGAGTGTTCTTGTGGCGGGACGTCCTGGATGGAGCAGGACACGTCACGTGTTTGGTGCTCGTGAGGCACGTGCAGCACTCTCATCACGGGCCACATCCCGACCACGTGTCGACACTTTGGAGTAGTGATGCAGACCTAAACCCACGTTCAGGTTCAAGTCCGGAATCGAATCCAGAGGTTTAGGTTCAGGTCCGGACCTAATGAGTCCGGACCTGAACCATGCCATATTTACATAATGTTATAACAGCATAACACAAGCTACTTGGCTAAATTAAGTTGAAGACACTTGAAGAAGGACGACTATCAAACACAAGGCTTAACTGCAGACTGAAATAAACCCAACTTGTCTGCTTTATTCACTGTTTATTAACAGAAGTTACAACTTACAAATCACGAGCTACTAGCTAGCTGCTAAACTATAGCTTAACATTTAACACACATTCATGAGTTTTACTTGAGGAACAAGAGCATGTTGAGTATTGTTGAGTCAGTCTGGGTCAAGGGTCAAAGCAGCTGTTTCATCTGATACAATGTTTTGCCTTTAGACACATTTCCACTCTTTAATGTTGCAGATCCATAAGCATCAAAAGTCAGGTAAAAACCTTCAAACAGACAAAACACCAGTGTAAATAATTAAATAACAGTGTAAAATAACAGTTATAAAACTAGCATAAAAGTCAACTTGAATCACTATAAAGCATCAACTTAGCAGTATCAAAAGTAGAATATGAAAATATTTTACACAACAAATCAAAATAATACAATATCATATTAGCAGCATTAAACACCAGACCATATTTAACAACTGTAGAATACAAATACAAAATACTTAGTAGAAAAAGCTTCAGTTGTAGTCATCTGGACTCAGTTTGAAAAAGTAGACGTTTCGACTCTCATCCAAGAGTCATTGTCAATAACAGAATTTAGGTCGAGAACTCCGATATTAATACTGTTCTGTGGTAAGACCCGCCCATTGGGAGGAGCCTTCCTGAAGTAGAAAGAGTTGTTGGTTTCAACAGAAACTCCCCCCTTGTATCTACCGAGCTAGCCTATTCAGAATCTTAATGGGCTATTAGAAACCTCTTTGTCTTAGTGAGACCCTGGCTCAACCACCCTGAGTACCTGATTAGCATTTGAATGCCCTGGTCCTTTACCTTTCCAGGGGTTCAGAAACCCATTATAAATAACAGGAAGATTAAACCTAAGCCCTCCATTTCTGTTTAAAGAAGGTCTTTCTTTTTTAACAAAAATAGCTTCCTTGACTCCTCTTTCAAACCATCTTTTCTCCCTGCTTAAAACCTTCACCTCACCGTCTTCAAACGAGTGATTAGAGGCTTCAAGATGGAGATGCACGGCATTACATAGGTGAGACGAAACAGCCTCTACACAAGAGGCTTTATCAGCACAGAAGAAATACTAGTTCAGGACCACAGAGTGCCGTGCATCTCCATCTTGAAGCCTCTAATCACTCGTTTGAAGACGGTGAGGTGAAGGTTTTGAGCAGGGAGAAAAGATGGTTTGAAAGAGGAGTCAAGGAAGCTATTTTTGTTAAAAAAGAAAGACCTTCTTTAAACAGAAATGGAGGGCTTAGGTTTAATCTTCCTGTTATCTATAATGGGTTACTGAACCCCTGGAAAGGTAAAGGACCAGGGCATTCAAATGCTAATCAGGTACTCAGGGTGGTTGAGCCAGGGTCTCACTAAGACAAAGAGGTTTTAACAGCCCATTAAGATTCTGAATAGGCTCGGTAGATACAAGGGGGGAGTTTCTGTTGAAACCAACAACTCTTTCTACTTCAGGAAGGCTCCTCCCAATGGGCGGGTCTTACCACAGAACAGTATTAATATCGGAGTTCTCGACCTAAATTCTGTTATTGACAATGACTCTTGGATGAGAGTCGAAACGTCTACTTTTTCAAACTGAGTCCAGATGACTACAACTGAAGCTTTTTCTACTATGGAACACGCCTGGACGAATGAGGGATTACACCAACAATACAAAATACTATTACAAAATATAAACTCCAATTAATGAATGCAGCAATTAAGCAATATTACTTTGACTTATATTTACTTAATGCCAAATACATCACACCACAACATAACACTTAAGTTATTTAATTCATATTTACACCCAGACAAGACCACACTGACCCCGCCCCTTTAACACACTGACCCCGCCCCTTTAACCATCACAACATCGCACGCGGCGGCCACAGGTTAAACAGTTCAGATAAAGCCAGCGATCTCACCAGCTTCACTTCAGTGTTCACATGTGGACACACGATTCTGCAGCTCGACACGTACGAGGCGCTCCCGTCTCACACGTACGAGGCGCTCCCGTCTCACACGTACGAGGCGCTCCCGTCTCACACGTACGAGGCGCTCCCGTCTCACACGTACGAGGCGCTCCCGTCTCTCGCATCTTTAAACTTATTTCGCCGGCTTCAACTTCTGCCCGGAAGACGCGTGCGTCACTAATTAGGGTCCGGGTGCTCCATTGACTGCGGCGCATAGCAGTGTTTACGTCTTTTCCAGCGCGAATTTCGCGATCAATGGAAGGTTTAAGATGGTTCAGATTCTAGAACAAAAAGGATATAGTATGTCAGTGCTATATTTTTTTATGAGTCCAGAACCGGGGTTTCGTTTTTTTTGGACCTGAACCGAAACGTTTTTACAATACCAGATCCGGTCCGTCGTAGCGGTACACATCCCTACTTTGGAGGTCTTGGGACCCTGTGTTTACGAACTATTGACCGCGGAAGTGCGAATGTCGAACGCCACAGGGCGCAGCGGTGCCGAGTCACTGCTGCGCCCTGAGACTGCTGCGCCCAAGGGTGCACCCATGACAGCACCCACCTCTTCTCCTCCAACTCCCTCAGGATGTCCTCGTCCTCCTCGCTCTCCTCCAGCTCCTCCTCGTCGTCCTCCACGGCCCGGGAGAACACGGACAGCACCTCGCCGAAGAACGTGGCCATGTTTGGATCTGGTGCTTGTGGCGGATGTTCAGTCTTCTTTGTTTCTGTTGGAAACCATCTTTAAAAAAAGAGTATCACCGCCCCCTGCCGTCCAGGAGTGTGGACTGCGCTCACAACCGCCCCCTGCTGTCCAGGAGTGTGGACTGCGCTCACAACCGCCCCCTGCTGTCCCGGAGTGTTGACCGCGCTCACAAGCTGATAGTGTGTAAGTAAAACAATAGCGTAGAATAGAATGTCTACTTCTAATTGAGTGTAGAACACTATATGTTCTACACGTTATACCTCATTACGATCGCTTTCACACCCGGGGGTCCGACTCTATCGCTTTTATAGTGCCCATGCTCATACACCCCTAATCACTGACCTCCTTACCCCTGAAAAAATACCCCTTTTCACTGACCACGCCAAAAAGTACCCCTTTTCACTGACCACAACCAAAAAGTACCCCTTTTCATTGACAAAGCCTGAAAATATACCCTTTTTCACTTTAAAAGTTTGAAAAGTGCACTGAAACATATTACCATAGTATTGTTATACAAATTTACAATTCAATGACATGAAAATTCTCAGAAATAACTTTATTTCAAACATATATACAAGTACACAATGATATTTATAGCAATGAGTTGTCAAAAAAACAGGTTCAGATCAAGATAGCTCACTGTATGTTCAAGCACATGAACATAACTCACATATGCAAGGCAGACATTTTATGTACAGATAGTTATTTAGCACATAACAGTTTTTTAATGTACACAAGTTTCATAGCACAAAACTCAGCTCTCTATTTATAAGCAAAATGTATTTATATTATCAGCCTCGATCACAATATCCTTATTATGAGCATCTCACAAACATTTATAATATACTGGCAGTCCAAACACCAATTCATGAACATCAGTCAATGAAAATTAATTGTTCAACATTTTACTCCCTAAAAGATGTTTCACTGTAAAATAAAGCACAGTTCTAGCTTTTTTATTCACCCGTTTAAATTTGGAGGAAAAGTCAATGCATATCCATCCATCCATCTTCTCCCGCTTTATCCGGGGCCGGGTCGCGGGGGCAGCAGTCTGAGCAGGGTCTCCCAGACTTCCTCCTCCCCAGACACTTCCTCTAACTCCTCCGGGGGGATCCCGAGGTGTTCCCAGGCCAGCCGAGAGACATAGTCTCTCCAGCTTGTCCTGGGTCTTCCCCGGGGCCTCTTCCCGGTGGGACATGCCTGAAACACCTCTCGACGTGGAGGAGCAGCGACTCTACTCCGAGCTCCCCCCGTGTGGCCGAGCTCCTCACCTTATCTCTAAGGGAGCGCCCAGCCACCCGGCGGAGGAAACTCATTTCGACCGCTTGTATCCGCGATCTTGTTTTTTCGGTCACTACCCAAAGCTCATGACCATAGGTGAGGTCAGAACGTAGACCGACCGGTAAATAGAGAGCTTTGCCTTTCGGCTCAGCTCCCTTTTTACCACAACGGTCCGATGCAGCGACTGCATCACTGCAGCCGCTGCACCGATCCGCCTGTCGATCTCACGCTCCATCCTTCCCTCACTCATCAACAAGACCCCGAGATACTTGAACTCCTCCACTTGGGGCAAGGACTCCCCACCCACCTGAAGAGGGCAAGCCACCTTTTTCCGGTCGAGAACCATGGCCTCGGATCTGGAGGTGCTGATTCTCATCCCAGCCGCTTCACACTCGGCTGCAAACCGTCCCAGTGCATGTTGCAGGTCCGGGTTTGATGGAGCCATCAGGACAACATCGTCTGCAAACAGCAGAGATGACCCCTGACTGCGCCTACCATTCTGTCCATAAAAATTATGAACAGAACCGGTGACAAAGGGCAGCCCTGGCGGAGTCCAACATGCACTGGGAACAGGTCTGACTTACTGCCGGCAATGCGAACACAGCTCCTGCTCCGGTCATACAGGGACCAGACAGCCCTGAGCAAAGGGCCCCGGACCCCGGACCCCGTACTCCCGGAGCACCCCGCAAAGGACACCCAGAGGGACACGGTCGAAAGCCTTCTCCAGATCCACAAAGCACATGTGGACTGGTTGGGCAAACTCCCATGAACCCTCGAGCACCCGATGGAGAGTCTAGACCTGGTCTAGTGTTCCACGACCGGGACGAAAACCACTCTGCTCCTCCTGAATCCGAGGTTTCGACTATCGGTCGGATTCTCCTCTCCAGTACCTTGGAATAGACTTTACCCGGGAGGCTGAGGAGTGTGATCCCTCTGTAGTTGGAACACACCCTCCGGTCGCCCTTCTTGAACAGAGGGACCACCACCCCGGTCTGCCAGTCCAGAGGCACTGTCCCTGACCGCCACGCGATGTTGCAGAGACGTGTCAACCAAGACAGTACTACAACATCCAGAGACTTTAGGTACTCAGGGCGGATCTCATCCACCCCCGGAGCCCTGCCACCGAGGAGTTTGCGAACAACCTCAGTGACTTTAGCTTGGGTGATGGATGAGCCAGCCTCCGAGTCCCCGGTCTCTACTTCCTCTTCGGAAGACGTGACTGAGGGATTAAGGAGATCCTCAAAGTATTCCTTCCACCGTCTGACGACATCCCCAGTCGAGGTCAGCAGGCCTCCACCCGCACCGTAAACGGTGTTGGTTAGGCACTGCTTCCCCCTTCTGAGGCGCCGGACGGTTTGCCAGAATTTCTTTCTTGGTGCCGACCGATAGTCCTCCTCCATGGCCTCCCCGAACTCCTCCCAGGCCCGGGTTTTTGCCTCTGCGACAGCACGAGCCGCGGCTCACTTGGCCTGCCGATACCTCTTGATGACCTCCGGAGACCCACTCGTAGATGCTTAGGGCCAAGCACAATGACCTCGGTTTTTTCAGGGTTAAGAAGCAGGTAGTTAAGTGTCATCCAGGTTTTTATCTCCTTCACACAAGTACTAAGTCTGTCTACTTGATCGCTCTGATCAGGTTTCATTGATAAATACAGCTGAGTGTCATCTGCAGAGCAGTGGAAGTTAATGCCATGCTTTCTGATAATGTTGCCTAACGGCAGCATATAGAGAGTAAACAGAATTGGGCCGAGTACCGAACCCTGTGGCACGCAGTAAATTACTTTAGGGCAAGGTGAGGAGCTCTGGTTTACATAACAAATTGGTACCTATCAGATAAATAGGATTTAAACCAGCTGAGGGCTGTTCCTCCAACACCTACATCACATTCTAACCTCTGCAGTAGAATGTTGTGGTCGATGGTGTCAAACGCTGCGCTGAGGTCCAACAGAACCAGGATTGAGACCAGTCCATCGTCAGCGGCTAATAACAAATCATTTGTGACTTTAACTAGTGCAGTTTAAGTGCTGTGGTGGGCTCTGAACCCTGACTGGAAAACTTCAAATAAGTTATTGTCCTGCAGTTGGCGACAAAGCTGTTTTACTACAACTTTTTCAAGGATTTTAGAGACAAAGGGAAGATTTGAAATAGGTCTGTAGTTTACCAATAGGTCGGGATCTAGGCTTTTCAGAAGAGGTTTAATGACTGCATGTTTGAAGGATTTGGAACATAAGCACTTTCTAGTGAAGTATTTATTATATTAAGAATAGGGTCTATAATTAGGGGGAGAATGTCTTGAGGAGTCTGCTTGGAATGGGGTCTAGGACACAAGTTGAGCTTTTAGAGGACATAATGGCTGAAGTTATCTCTCTTGATCGACAGCTGTGAACCTTTCTAAGTTTACAGGTGGATTTATATGGGACGTTAGATTTACAGCTTGGGCTAGTTCAGGGCTTATAGCGGGGGTTGTTAAAAATAGGAGGAAATCATCAGAGCTGAGAGAAGCTGGGATTGAGGGCTCTACTGCGCTGTGACAGTTTGTTAGCCTAGCTACAGTGCTGAAAAGAAATTTAGTGTTACTTTTGTTGACTTCTATTAGATTTGAATAGTATCTGGTTTGGGCCTTACGCAGAGCCTGCTTATAGGACAGCAGGCGACTTTTCCATGCTTTTAGGGATTCTTCTGTGTGGGTGTGACGAAATAATCCCTCTAGCTTTCTAACGCTTTGTTTATGTGAACGCAGTTCTTGGTTGTACCATGGGGAGGCGCGCTTTGGCCTAATGACCTTCTGTTTTAACGGTGCTGCAACATCAAGAGCAGACTTCAGAGAATTCATGGTCAAGTCGACAAATTGATCACTTAAACTGGGACTAAAACTGTTCTCAGCAGGACCACATGACATGATCACATGACATGTCACTGAATATTGGCTCTATTATTTCTTTGAATTTTGAGATTAGATTTTTCAGATATTGTCCTTTTCATTATAACTTTATTCTGTGGGGCTGGATGATCTTTAAGAATAAACTGAAAGGTAATTAGGAAATGATCTCACAATATAGGGTTTTGAGGGAGGACAATGAGGTCACTAATCTCTATTCCATACGTTAGGACAAGATCCAGAGTGTTCTTGTGAGTGTGAGTCGCTTTATTTACATTCTGAGTGAAACCAATGCTGTCTAACAAGGCGCTGAAGGCATTACTGAGAGAGTCATCACTCACGTTCACGTGGATATTAAAGTCTCCAGCTATAACTATTTTATCCCAGGCTATCGATGTTATAGTCACTAATTAATTAATTAACTAAGAGCGATTTGGAGGAAATTGCTCTAATGTTTAGCAGTCCACATTTTACGTGTTTATTCATTTGTGTATTTGGGTCATTTGCGATTGTTATTTTCCTTATGTTATTTGGTCGCCTGAAATAGTTTTTCTGAGATGTGACTTTTTGGCATTATTTGTACGAGGGACACGAGGGACACGAGGGACACGAGGGACACGAGGGACACACACAGTCTCTATCTGTCTTGAATCTGAACACTTCACATGTGACAGAGCGGGTGAGAGTTCAGCGACAGAGGAGCGTCTTACACTGCTGCTCTGCGCCCGGGGCTCATCCCTAGATGGTCACTTAACACGACTAAGACTATCGGACAAATTCCGAACTAATAGGGATGTACCCTCCGAAGTGGGATCCAATCCAATCCATTTTATTTATATAGCACGATTTACACAACCAGAGGGTTCCAAAGTGCTTCACAGCAAGGTAAAAGACTACAGAGGCATAAATAGGATAAAAGTAATAAAATAAGATATATAAAAACAAAATCAAATAGAAAATTAAATCAAACAAACACACTAAAATCAATGGAATAAAAATAAATAAAATAAAATAAATAAAAGGTGCTGCCCTCCCAACACATATAAAACATACAATCAACAAACTACATGGTGTTAAAAGCCAGAGAAAACAGATGGTTTTAAGAAGCGATTTAAAAAGAGGCAGTGAGGAGGCTTTTCTTATGAGGAGTGGCACTTTGTTCCACAGTTTTGGAGCTGCCACTGCAAAGGCTCGTTCACCTCTGACCTTTAGCCCGTGGCACTGTAAGGAGCTGGTCAGCTGACCTGAGGGAACGGCTGGGAGTGTAGGGGTGTAGCAGCTCGGAGAGGTAAGGAGGGGCAAGATCATTTAAGGCTTTAAAAGTAAATAAAAGAGTTTTAAAATTAATCCTAAAATGGACGGGCAGCCAGTGGAGTGAAGCTAAAATAGGCGAAATGTGCTCATATTTTCTTGTTCCAGTTAAAAGACGGAACAACATACGCAGGGATGGATGTCATCCCTGCGTATGAGCCCTGGCTTTCCCCCAAACGCACTCCAGTTATCAATAAAGACTACGTTGTTTTGAGGGCACCATCTAGATAACCAGCTGTTGAATGCTGAAAGACGGCTGTACAATTCAGCATTGATCCGATTGGGCAGGGGACCAGAAAATATTACAGTGTCACTCTGACATCGACTTCACACACCGCAGCTACTTGTACTTTGAGCACCTCTGATTGTCTCTGCCGGGCGTCGTTGCCGCCTGCATGCATCATGACACAACGGAAATTCTGCCTACTCTGCTTTAAGATCCTAAGATTTTCTTCGATGTCACCCATTCTGGTCCCCGGGTAACACCTAACGCTGGCAGCTGGCAGCTTCACGTCTCTGACTATAGAACTCCCGATTACAAGAGTTTCTCTAGTCTGTTCAGCAGGCGTGTGATCGCTGAGGGGAGAGAACCTATTATAGACGTGAAGCTTACGGTGCGCTAAGGTTCGGCGTTAAGCGCTTTGCCCCCTCCGAACTGTCACAAATTGGTCCCAATTCTGTTCCTGGTCTAGTCCCGGCTGCACAGGAGACGCTGAGGGGCTGAGCTCGGCCTTACTGCTACTGCCAATGCTAATGCTACGCCCTAAAGCGTGGTCCGGTAGACCTAGCTAATACCTGGCTATAGCTGGACTTTAGCTCCTCTAAACAGCGGATCCGCGCTTCTAACTCCGTAACCCTGGCCTCCAAAACTACCACTACATTGCACTTCACGCACCTATCATCAGAGAAGGAGCCAGGGTTCTGACTCGACATATGACAGCTTAAACAGGTAAAGGTAGGTCCAGCCATGACGCTAGCGGCTAGGCTAGGCTAGTTCAGGCTGGAGCTAAAGAGTGAGGAGGACTTTTAATCCACGAAATACATGCGTAAATAGTGTATATAATTTGTGGCTTAATCGATAAAAAGCTCTAAGAACGAACAGCTCTGAAAACGCGATACACTCACCGTAAGTGACGTCACCGTATGATGCATTGTCCCTGTCAAATACACAAATAAATAAATAGAAAAAAATTCAGTCGCAGTCATCTGGACACTGTTTTTTTTTTTCACAACTCTCATCCAAGAGTGAATCTCAATCTACTCTGAGTAGGCCTGTATTCAGCCTGTAGGTTGAATCTTATACCTCCATTTCACCCTGGAGAGACGCAGAGACGACAAAGAAAGTACTGTTTAGCAGCTTTATTACATGGGTTATTTGGCGCTCAGACCTCGGCGGAAGACATTGCAATCATGGGCACTCCATAATCTATTTGTATTAGATGTCTCCCCCCAGGGCCTGGAGACTGGTGGTGGTAGATGTGGTGAGAGGGTAGAGAGGATGATTAGGATGAGAGGGATGCAGAGGAGGAGGAGGAGGGGAGGTGGTGGGTCGCAGTACGGTCTTAAGCGGCCGAGCCAACTGAGTGAGGGTTAATATGGGACCGGCTGACTTGGGTGCGTTGATTGAAGATGGGGAGCAGGTGCGAGGGGCGATGTCTTGGGAATCCCCTGTCCTTAGATCCTCCTTCTCGGCCAGGAAAAACAACAAAAACCTCCATGGGAAAAAGTAGAAACCTGGAGGAGTTCCGCGGTGAAGGAGAGATCTGAACTCTCACAGACGGACAGGCCGGACTGGGTGCGTTGGTTGAGCTGGGGAGCAGGTGGCCTTGATGTAGATGGGTGGAGTTAGGTCTTCCAGGCTGAATTTAACAAAAATGTCCTTCTTAACTCTTTTTTCAAACCATCTCTTCTCCTGCTTAGAATCTTCTCCTCACTGTCTTCTGAAAAGTGGTTTGTGTCTTTAAGATGCAGATGAACGGCGCTCTGTGGTCCTGAACTCTAGTGTCTTCTGTGCTGATAGAGACTCTTGTGCAGTGGCTATTTAATCTCACTATGTACCGCTCTTTACACTTTTCTTCACTGCATTGGACAGAATAAACTACATTGCTCTGTTTTTGTGTTGCATCTTGTCCTTAGGGTGAACCAGTTTTTGTCTTAAATTGTTGCCTGGAGACATCGGACCGTTGTGGTAAAGAGGGAGCCTCCGGCCGCGTGTCTTGGACACTCGGGTGAAGAGAGGGGCAGAGTGGTGTGTTGGATCCGCTGGCGGAGGAGGAAGCCGGACAGACTTGGCAGACCCAAGCGCATTGTGAGGGTCTGTTGGGAACGTCTAGTGGAGCCCTCTGTCAGTAGGGTATTCAACTCGCACCTCCGGGAGAGCTTCTCCCATGTCCCGGGGGAGGTTGGGGACATTGAGTCCGAGTGGACCATGTTCTCCGCCTCCATTGTTGATGCGGCTGCTCGGAGTTGTGGTCGCAAGGTCTCCGGTACCTGTCGTGGCGGCAACCCCCGAACCCGGTGGTGGACACCGGAAGTAAGGGATGCCGTCAGACTGAAGAAGGAGGCCTATCAGGCCACTCTGGCTTGTAGGTCTCCGGAGGTCATTGACGGTTATCGGCAGGCCAAGCGAGCCGCGGCTTGTGCTGTCGCAGAGGCAAAAACCCGGGCCTGGGAGGAGTTCGGGGAGGCCATGGAGGAGGGTATCGGTCGGCACCAAAGAAATTCTGGCAAACCGTCCGGCGCCTCAGGAGGGGGAAGCAGTGTCTCACCAACACCGTTTACGGTGCGGGTGGAGGCCTGCTGACCTCGACTGGGGATGTCGTCGGACGGTGGAAGGAATACTTTGAGGATCTCCTTAATCCCTCAGTCACGTCTTCCGAAGAGGAAGTAGAGACCGGGGACTCGGAGGCTGGCTCATCCATCACCCAAGCTGAAGTCACTGAGGTTGTTCGCAAACTCCTCGGTGGCAGGGCTCCGGGGGTGGATGAGATCCGCCCTGAGTACCTAAAGTATCTGGATGTTGTAGGACTGTCTTGGTTGACACGTCTCTGCAACATCGCGTGGCGTTCGGGGACCGTGCCTCTGGACTGGCAGACCGGGGTGGTGGTCCCTCTGTTCAAGAAGGGGGACCGGAGGGTGTGTTCCAACTACAGAGGGATCACACTCCTCAGCCTCCCGGGTAAGGTCTATTCCAAGGTACTGGAGAGGAGAATCCGACCGATAGTCGAACCTCGGATTCAGGAGGAGCAGAGTGGTTTTCGTCCCGGTCGTGGAACACTGGACCAGCTCTATACCCTCCATCGGGTGCTCGAGGGCTCATGGGAGTTTGCCCAACCAGTCCACATGTGCTTTGTGGATCTGGAGAAGGCTTTCGACCGTGTCCCTCGGGGTGTCCTTTGGGGGGTGCTCCGGGAGTACGGGGTCCGGGGCCCTTTGCTCAGGGCTGTCCGGTCCCTGTATGACCGGAGCAGGAGCTGTGTTCGCATTGCCTGCAGTAAGTCAGACCTGTTCCCAGTGCATGTTGGACTCCGCCAGGGCTGCCCTTTGTCACCGGTTCTGTTCATAATTTTTATGGACAGAATTTCTAGGCGCAGTCAGGGGTCGGACGGTGTCCGGTTTGGGGACCACAGGGTCTCATCTCTGCTGTTTGCAGACAATGTTGTCCTGATGGCTCCATCAAACCCGGACCTGCAACGTGCACTGGGACGGTTTGCAGCCGAGTGTGAAGCGGCTGGGATGAGAATCAGCACCTCCAAATCCGAGGCCATGGTTCTCGACCAGAAAAAGGTGGCTTGCCCTCTCCAGGTGGGTGGGGTGTCCTTGCCCCAAGTGGAGGAGTTCAAGTATCTCGGGGTCTTGTTCACGAGTGAGGGAAGGATGGAGCGTGAGATCGACAGGCGGATCGGTGCAGCGGCTGCAGTGATGCAGTCGCTGCATCGGACCGTTGTGGTGAAGAGGGAGCTGAGCCGAAAGGCAAAGCTCTCTATTTACCGGTCGGTCTACGTTCTGACCTCACCTATGGTCATGAGCTTTGGGTAGTGACCGAAAGAACAAGATCGCGGATACAAGCGGTCGAAATGAGTTTCCTCCGCCGTGTGGCTGGGCGCTCCCTTAGAGATAAGGTGAGGAGCTCGGCCACACGGGGGGAGCTCGGAGTAGAGCCGCTGCTCCTCCACGTCGAGAGGAGCCAACTGAGGTGGCTCGGGCATCTGTTCCGGATGCCTCCTGGGCGCCTCCCTCGGGAGGTGTTTCAGGCATGTCCTACCGGGAAGAGGCCCCGGGGAAGACCCAGGACACGCTGGGGAGACTATGTCTCTCGGCTGGCCTGGGAACGCCTCGGGATCCCCCCGGAGGAGTTAGAGGAAGTGTCTGGGGAGAAGGAAGTCTGGGAGTCCCTGCTCAGACTGCTGCCCCCGCGACTCGGCCCCGGATAAAGCGGCAGAAGATGGATGGATGGATGGAGGGATTTCATGTTGTCTGTTTGCAGTTTCCTACAGTCCAGACTCATAAGGGATAGAGATGCCATTTCTTCTTGGTTCTGTTTCCCTTTTGTCCCATTTGTCCTGCTTTTTGGTTATTTTCACTTTGTTAAAGGCGGTATGGATGATTCTTCGGCGATTTGAGAACGCAGGCGGAAGTGCGCATGCGCACTCCCCGGTGCGGACCGATACAACACACACGTGCGTTTGTTTATTAGCGCAACGGAGCGCATCGCATCGCTCGTCTCCCGTAGATTTCTGTCCACTTCTGCGTCAGCTCGAACTGTCTTTCTCCGTCTTCATTTTGCCCCGTACACTGAGGGAACTATATTATGATAGATCCATTCGCTTAGGCATGCGGAAACGTGGGGACGAGCCTGACGCGGCTGCAGGTGAGCGATAGGTGCGTTTCATGATTGATACGTGGCAGGACAAATGATTTATCCACGCCACGAGGAAATATGATAAAAAATTTGCAGGAAAAAAATCGTCCATACCACCTTTAAGAGCCCAAGCAGGGTTACCCACAGCCTGGAAAAACAACGCCAGCAACTGATAAACCATGATGCCTGATAATGAGGTTTCTTAACAATGGAGTGAAGGCTGCAAGGGTTAAAGGAGACCTCCAGTACAAAGGCAAGCGCTTCTTCTTTGCTCCAGATATTCCATACGAGGTTTGTCAAGAATGAGAAAAGTTCCGCTCAGGAAGAGAAAACATGGGTTCTTGTTCCAGCAACTCCTCTGGTGACTTTGAAGATAAAAAAAACACATGCTCAGAACACCAGGAGAAGCAGAGGTGCTCCTCAGAACACCAGGAGAAGCAGAGGTGCTCCTCAGAACACCAGGAGAAACAGGTGCTCCTCAGAACACCAGGAGAAACAGGTGCTCCTCAGAACACCAGGAGAAACAGGTGCTCCTGGGGAAGATGCAAAACACAGAGAACTGAACAACATCAGAGATGGAGCCACCAGCGCGGGGCATGTGAGTTCAGGTTGTGGTCTCATTGTGATGCATTTCTGTTCATTTGAAGAGACTGATGACATGATTTATTTGTTTTTAACATCAGACTTTATGCTCCATGTTGGCTTTTGTCTGCTTTTGTACATAAACTCTGACAAAATATTTTTTTTTAAATCTATACATCGAGGTGTCAAATGTGAGAGATTGGATTTGTGGGAAAGTGGGAAATACTTGCAGAGGCCAGCAGGGGGATGTGGCGAGGATTGGTGTCAGTGATGCCTGGGGAGTTTTTTGGTGAAGCTTTTATTAGGGTTGGACTTCCCTCTCTTTACGGTCTTTTTCTTTATCCGGTTCTGGGTTCGATGCCTGTTTCCAGCATGAACCCTTTTGTTTTCTTTTTTGCCTTTTAATACATTTATTTAATTTTTTTTTTAAATCTCTGTTTTTATGGGGCGTGGGGAGTGAAGGGCATTTTTCACCGATTTGAGAACTCAAGCGGAAGTGCACACTCCCCTCTGCGGAAGCACACAACAGCCTCACAGCTACACGTGCGTTTGTTTATCAGCGCGACTGATCGCTTCGCATCTCTCGTCTCTGTAGATTTCCGTCTCTTCTGAGCTCGAACTGTCTTTCTCTGTCTTAATTTTGTCCTGTACACTGAGGAAACTATATTATAATAGATTCATGCTCTTAGACACAGGGAAACGTGCTGCTCTCCTGGGGACGAGCAGCTGTGCAGTAGCTGCATCCTATGATTGACATGTGAATGAACTACTCGGTTGTCCACGCCATGAGGAAAACACTCAGATTTGGCGCCAAAAAATCCTCCATAATTCCTTTAACACACACTCCATTGCAACAGCACTTTCCCGTGTTTCGCCCTGTGGAGCAATGTGCTGCGCAGTACTCGATGCGCAGAGTGGAGTGGGCGACCGTCGCAGTGTCGAACAGACTGCGAGAGGCGAGGATCGTTCTCAAGTTCTTTATTTGATGGAAACAGGGAAAACAGTAGCATGTTGTTCGTCCTGCAGCTGAGAGATTCGACCTTGCACAGTTTAACTGCGTTTATAAAGCTGTTGCTTGGGTCTGACAAAATGGAATGACTTCAGCTTTAAGATTGTTTGTACCAGTTCACAGATAATCAGAAAGTACACAGTAAGAACATCGTGACCCATATGATAAATATGACACAGAAATATAATATAAATGCATGACAATAATTTGGTCAATATTCACAGTCGCGGCCAGCGAGGCGAGCGTCGCTGCACAGAAAAGTTTAACTTTTTTGTGGCAGACGCGGCACAGCAACCAATCAGAGATTACGCTCTAGTGACGTGCTACGCACGACCCGGCCCAAATCGAGCCCCGCAACTATTAAAAATCATCAAGACGCAGCTCTTGGAGCAAATAAAGATATTGACTAAACTCTGCTCACTCCTAAATGTGACTCTGATCTTCTATGATCCTGACTATGAGGCCTGTGTCCAATGGATGAAAAGACCAAGAAGAGTTGATGTGTCTAAATGATTTCAGCGTTATAATATTATAATACTGCCTTGATCATGAGCTAAAACTGTACACATTTTCATTACATTGTGAATACAATTGTGTATACAATGAATATCGGAAGCCGATATTCAAATGTCTTGATGGTGTTTAGGTTTATTCACAATGTAATAGTATGTTCAGACTTATACACCATGTAATAGTATGTTTAAACGTATTCACCATGTAATAGTGTGTTTAGGCTTATACACTATGTAATAGTATGTTTAGACTTATACACATGTAATAGTATGTTTAGACTTATACACATGTAATAGTGTGTTTAGACTTATACACTATGTAATAGTATGTTTAGACTTATACACATGTAATAGTGTGTTTAGACGTATACACCATGTAATAGTGTGTTTAGACTTATACACCATGTAATAGTGTGTTTAGACTTATACACATGTAATAGTATGTTTAGACTTATACACCATGTAATAGTATGTTTAGGCTTATACACCATGTAATAGTGTGTTTAGACTTATACACCATGTAATAGTGTGTTAAGACTTATACACATGTAATAGTATGTTTAGGCTTATACACCATGTAATAGTATGTTTAGACTTATACACCATGTAATAGTGTGTTTAGACTTATACACCATGTAATAGTATGTTTAGACTTATACACATGTAATAGTATGTTTAGACTTATACACCATGTAATAGTATGTTTAGGCTTATACACCATGTAATAGTGTGTTTAGACTTATACACATGTAATAGTATGTTTAGACTTATACACCATGTAATAGTGTGTTTAGACTTATACACCATGTAATAGTATGTTTAGGCTTATACACCATGTAATAGTATGTTTAGACTTATACACCATGTAATAGTATGTTTAGGCTTATACACCATGTAATAGTATGTTTAGACTTATACACCATGTAATAGTGTGTTTAGGCGTATACACCATGTAATAGTGTGTTTAGGCGTATACACCATGTAATAGTGTGTTTAGGCTTATACACAGTGTAATAGTGTGTTTAGGCTTATACACCATGTAATAGTGTGTTTAGGCTTATACACCATGTAATAGTGTGTTTAGGCTTATACACCATGTAATAGTATGTTTAGGCGTATACACCATGTAATAGTGTGTTTAGGCTTATACACCATGTAATAGTGTGTTTAGGCGTATACACCATGTAATAGTGTGTTTAGGCGTATACACCATGTAATAGTGTGTTTAGGCTTATACACAGTGTAATAGTGTGTTTAGGCTTATACACCATGTAATAGTGTGTTTAGGCTTATACACCATGTAATTGTGTGTTTAGGCTTATACACAGTGTAATAGTGTGTTTAGGCTTATACACCATGTAATAGTGTGTTTAGGCTTATACACCATGTAATAGTGTGTTTAGGCGTATACACCATGTAATAGTGTGTTTAGGCGTATACACCATGTAATAGTGTGTTTAGGCTTATACACAGTGTAATAGTGTGTTTAGGCTTATACACCATGTAATAGTGTGTTTAGGCTTATACACCATGTAATAGTGTGTTTAGGCTTATACACCATGTAATAGTGTGATTAGGCTTATACACCATGTAATAGTATGTTTAGGCTTATACACCATGTAATAGTATGTTTGTACTTTTTTGTACCTTTGGAAATAATGAAGGTACGTTAAACCATCCTTGGAGGAAAATGTAACCCGATATAAGGCATATTTACAAATTCAAATATTTATTTAGCATCATCATCCGAGAAGTCAACTCGACAAAGAATAACAGAATCAAGCGTAATTTGATAAATAAAGTACTGTATCTACCAAAAGCTTGCCTCTTTGCTGACAGGTGACTGAAGTATTAAAGTCAATTAATAAGTGGCCCTAATCATATTGTAAAATTTAAGAAAAAGAAATGTAATTTAAAATTTTGACACTGCTCTGGACCAGAAAAAAAAGAGACAACAGTTGAAAATTACACAATCAATCAATTATTTAATTCAAAAAGCCAAAGGGTTTATACAAGGACAAAGTGAACTTAATGTCTCCATTTATGCACGTAATTTTAATAAAACGGCCTTTTCATCTTTCATTTCATTATTCTATTGACTATCACATTCTTCTTGGTATGCGCACCCCCCTTCAGAAAATCCTGGATCCGCCCCTGGTATGTTGTTGTCGACCAGAGATTAAAAATGTTCAAGAGTCATCAAGGGTTGGATCAATATAATCAACCCAATGGCATCAGACGTGTTACAAGTCGCATCCTTCAATGTGAAGGGCACTGAACACAATCAAACGAACAAAAAAAAATACTAAAATGAAAAAAGAAAGAATAGACAATGTATATTTACAAAAGACATATTTGAATGACACTGAACATCAAAAACAAATGAAATCCTGTTAGAAATAATCCTATAATTCATCATACAAAGGAAAACACAGAAGGGAAGTCGCAATTTTGATTTCAAACAAAATAGTTTTGAATATAAGGATGAAGAGGGCAGGTATGTTCTGGTTAAGGGGAATATTAATGGAAAGGTTTTCAGTCTTTTGAATGTGTCTGCTCCACCAGGGGGCGATGTCACTTTTTATGCTGATGTCATGGAGCTGATTGTAAACCACTCTGAGGGAACCCTGATCTGTGGAGGAGACTACTCAGCTACATTAGAAGTGTCGAACTCAAGAGGCTCTGGAGGAACAATAAATCTTATTAAAGAATATAGGATAAGCACAATAGACCTAAGTGATCATGCTCCTATCTACATTTCTGTAGATTTGGAGGGAAGACTAAAATAACACACTGTGGAGGTTCAATGCCAGTCTGCTTAATGACCCTTTGTTTAAGGAAAAGATGTCCAACAACATTAAGTCTTATCCGGAGGAAAATGATACTGGGGAAATGTCTCCGCCTCCTTTGGGATGCTTCCAAAGCAGTCTTGAGAGGACAAATTATAGGCATAGACTCCAAAAAGAAAAAAAAAAACAGGGGAGAAAGGGAGAAAAAGCTAAATAATATGCAAGAATTGTTGGAAGAAAACCATGCCAAAAAGGGGTGTCCTAAAATTAATCAAGAAATTAAAACTATAACAGGAGAAATTAATGATCTGACTTCACAGGAAATAGTTAAGAAAATACTCTTTACCAAGCAAAGATAACATGAGAGTGGATCAACATTTTCTAAATTACTATTTAGAAAACTTAACAAGCTGAAAGAACAACTTTTAAAACATGGGGCAGGCAAAATGATGTAATCTTAACTAAACAAGACCAAATCCAATCAGCATTTGAATCCTTTAAAAATGTCTCTAAAATTCCAGACAATAAAGAAGATTATATGAATTCCTTTCTGGACACCCCCATTTTGCCAGTTATGTCAGAAGAACAAAATAGGAAAAAAAATAGGAGCTGAAATAACAGTTTTGGAAATACAAGGCGCAAACAAAAGATTAAAGAACAATAAAGTGGGAGCGATGGCTTCGCCTCAGAGCGCTATAAAGCTTTAAAAGACACACTTACTCCTTTCCTTTTAGCAACTTTTAACTGGGCACTTAAAAGTCCCATATAATGCAAAATCGACTTTTCAGAGCTTTTAACCTTCTTACAGTGGTTTTCGATTGATTCCTGCAGTCTTTAGCTAGAGAACAGTTTCTATCCTTCTCCTCAGATGAGCAGACAAATGGGGGCTACCCACGCTACCCACACTACCCACGTTACCCACGCAGCACGCTACCCACACTACCCACGCTACCCACACTACCCACGTTACCCACGCAGCACGCTACCCACACTACCCACGCTACCCACACTACCCACGTTACCCACGCAGCACGCTACCCACACTACCCACGTTACCCACGCAGCACGCTACCCACGCTACCCACGTTACCCACGCTACCCACATTACCCACGTTACCCACGCAGCACGCTACCCACACTACCCACGTTACCCACGCAGCACGCTACCCACACTACCCACGCTACCCACGTTACCCACGCTACCCACGTTACCCACGCAGCACGCTAACCACACTACCCACGCAGCACGCTACCCACACTACCCACGCTACCCACGTTACCCACGCAGCACGCTACCCACGTAACCCATGTTACCCACGTTACCCACGCAGCACGCTAACCACACTACCCACGCTACCCACGCAGCACGCTAACCACACTACCCACGTTACCCACGCTACCCACGTTACCCACGCTACCCACGTTACCCACGCTACCCACGTTACCCACGTTACCCACGCAGCACGCTAACCACGCTACCCACGCTACCCACGTTACCCATGCTACCCACGTTATCCACACTACCCACGCAGCACGCTACCCACGTTACCCACGTAGCACGCTACCCACGCTACCTACGCAGCACGCTACCCACGCAGCATGCTACTCACACTGTTTCAGCCCCTCCTCCAGGAAGCACTCTGTACCTGTAACAAGTTTATAAAGCGGAACTTTTAAGGGGAATAATATCTAAACAATATAAATGCATTGATGACTGAGACAATTCAACTATAAATATAATAAATAAATGGGAAAAAGAAGGTTTTTACAGATGAAGAGTGTTAAAGTTTATGTTCATCATTAGAGGAAATCACATCGTATCCATTCTTCACACGTCCATGTCATGTGTTCTGGGACTGTCCTGAAACGAACAAGACACTGCAGACATCATCATTCAATTCAACTTTAGAAATATGTATTTGGGCCTCAAAATGCCTCCTCTCTCTCTTCTCTCCCTCTCCTCTCCCTCTCTCCTCTCTCTTCTCTCCTCTCCCTCATCTCTCTCTCTCCTCTCCCTCTCTTCTCTCTCTTTTCTCTCTCCCTCATCTCCTCTCTCTCCCTCTCTCTTCTCTCCTCTCTCTTCTCTCCTCCCTCTCTCCTTTCCCTCATCTCCTCTCTCTCCCTCTCTCTTCTCTCCTCTCTCTTCTCTCCTCCCTCTCTCCTTTCCCTCATCTCTCTTCTCTCCCTCTCTTCTCTCCCTCATCTCTCCCTCTCTCTTTCTCTCCTCTCCCTCTCTTCTCTCTCTCTCTTCTCTCTCTCTCCTCTCCCTCTCTCTTCTCTCCCTCATATCTCCCTCTCCTCCCTCTCTCCCTCCCTCTCCTCTCCTCTCTCTTCTCTCCCTCTCCTCTCTCTCCACCCTCTCTTCTCTCCTCTCTCCTCTCCCTCTCTTCTCTCCTCTCTCTTCTCTCTCTCTCCTCTCCCTCTCTCTTCTCTCCCTCATATCTCCCTCTCCTCCCTCTCTCCCTCCCTCTCCTCTCCTCTCTCTTCTCTCCCTCTCCTCTCTCTCCACCCTCTCTTCTCTCCTCTCTCCTCTCCCTCTCCCTCCTCTCTTCTCTCCCTCTCCTCTCCCTCTCTCTCTCCTCCCTCTCCTCTCTCTCTCTCTCCTCTCCCTCTCTTCTCTCCCTCTCCTCTTCTCTCTCTCTTCTCTCCCTCTCCCCCCTCTCTTCTCTCCCTCATCTCCCTCCCTCTCTTCTCCCTCTCCTCTCCCTCTCTCTCCCTCATCGCTCTCTCTTCTCTCCTCTCCCTCATCTCTCTCTCTCTCTTCTCTCCCTCTTCTCTCCCTCTCCTCTCTCTCTCCTCTCCCTCTCTCTCCCTCATCTCTCCCTCTCCTCTCTCTCTCCCTCTCTTCTCTCCCTCTCCTCTGCCTCTCTCATCTCTCTTCTCTCCTCTCCCTCATCTCTCTCTCTCTCTTCTCTCCCTCTCTCCTCTCCCTCTCTCTCTTCTCTCCCTCTCCTCTCTCTCTCCTCTCCCTCTCTCTCCCTCATCTCTCCCTCTCCTCTCTCTCTCCCTCTCTTCTCTCCCTCTCCTCTGCCTCTCTCATCTCTCTCTCTCCTCTCCCTCATCTTTCCCTCATCTCTCTTCTCTCTCCTCTCTCTCTTCTCTCCCTCATCTCTCCCTCTCCTCTCCCTCATCTCTCTCTCTCTTCTCTCCTCTCCCTCATCTCTTCTCTCCTCTCCCTCTCCTCTCCCTCATCTCCCCCCCTCTCTCTCTCCTCTCCCTCATCTCCCCCTCTCTCTCTCCTCTCCCTCATCTCCCCCTCTCTCTCTCTCCTCTCCCTCATCTCCCCCTCTCTCCTCTCCCTCATCTCCCCCTCTCTCTCTCTCCTCTCCCTCATCTCCCCCTCTCTCTCTCTCCTCTCCCTCTCCTCTCCCTCATCTCCCCCTCTCTCTCTCTCCTCTCCCTCATCTCCCCCTCTCTCTCTCTCCTCTCCCTCCTCTCCCTCTCTCTCCTCTCCCTCATCTCCCCCTCTCTCTCTCTCCTCTCCCTCTCCTCTCCCTCATCTCCCCCTCTCTCTCTCTCCTCTCCCTCATCTCCCCCTCTCTCCCTCTCCTCTCCCTCATCTCCCCCTCTCTCTCTCTCTCTCCTCTCCCTCATCTCTCCCTCTCTCTCTCTCCTCACACGTGCCTCCCATGATTCCGTGGGGGTCCGCAGCCTGACCACACCCACCAGAGTGGTTCTTCAGAGGGAGCGGGATGGAGCCCGCACTCTGTCTGTGAAGGGCACCTCTACGGGACGCTCCTGCCGCGCGTCGTCCTGCTGCGCCAGGAGCATCTGTGCCGCACGCGTCACTGATCCGCCGCGCGCTGCCGCCTTCGCTCCGCCGACCAGGTAACGCCGTAGTCTCGGTTCTGAAAGTGAGGGATGGGAGCTGCTGCACCGGGCCTCATACCGTAAGACCGAGCGCGTCCCCGGGCTGTGCTTTTCATGTACGAATCCGCTCCGTGCCGCGTGAGCTGCGGGACCGGAGCGTGCCCGGGCCCCTGTGCGTGCCCGGGCCCCTGTGCCTGCATGTAATCACGTGTGTGTGTGTGTGTGTGTGTGTGTGTGTGTGTGTGTGTGTGTTGTGTCGCAGATATGCTCCCGGGCTGACGCTGCGACGCGGGGTAAACGGACATGGCGGCCAGGGGCCACGGCACGGGGCCCGCGGAGCCTCAACGCTGCACCGGGAACCTTCAGGCCAATAACGGGACGTGCATCCAGCAGCTCAGCATCTTCCCGCCCTTCTCTTCCACGCTCGCGCTCTTTGTGCTGGTGCTCGTGCTCGTGGGGATCATTCTGGTTTCCTTGGCAACCTTCCATTTCCACAAGAGGAAGCTCCGTAAAAGGAAAATCCTCCGCGCGCAGGAGGAGTACGAGCGGGACAGGCGCAGCCCCGCGCGCGCCTCCGGGAACGAGCCCGTGAGACCGTGTGTCATTGTTCGCCCACTCAAATGTGAAGACAAGCCCAGGGGGGCCCCCGAGGTCAAGTCCGCCAACGAAGGCACCAACGAGGCCCCCAGCGCCTGTTGACGTGAATTCAGGGAAAATAGTACAGCAATAACCCGGCACAGCAGAACACAGCTTCCTGCTCAGACCTGGTGTAGACCTGGTGTAGACCTGGTGTAGACCTGGTGTAAACCTGGTGTAGACCTGGTGTAGACCTGGTGTAGACCTGGTGTAGACCTGGTGTAAACCTGGTGTAGACCTGGTGTAGACCTGGTGTAGACCTGGTGTAGACCTGGTGTAAACCTGGTGTAAACCTGGTGTATACCTGGTGTAAACCTGGTGTAGACCTGGTGTAGACCTGGTGTAGACCTGGTGTAGACCTGGTGTAAACCTGGTGTAAACCTGGTGTAAACCTGGTGTAGACTTGGTGTAGACCTGGTGTAAACCTGGTGTAAACCTGGTGTAGACCTGGTGTAGACCTGGTGTAGACCTGGTGTAAACCTGGTGTAAACCTGGTGTAAACCTGGTGTAGACTTGGTGTAGACCTGGTGTAGACCTGGTGTAGACCTGGTGTAGACCTGGTGTATACCTGGTGTAGACCTGGTGTAAACCTGGTGCAGACCTGGTGTATACCTGGTGTAAACCTGGTGCAGACCTGGTGTAGACCTGGTGTAGACCTGGTGTAGACCTGGTGTAGACCTGGTGTAAACCTGGTGTAGACCTGGTGTATACCTGGTGTAGACCTGGTGTATACCTGGTGTAAACCTGGTGTAAACCTGGTTTAGACCTGGTGTAGACCTGGTGCAGACCTGGTGTAGACCTGGTGTAAACCTGG